>NC_088916.1:26265000-26584375 GCF_963576675.1 Euphorbia lathyris
TATTGCAGGATTCTGAAACACTATTAACACATGTGGTTTAATAGAAATCCCATTGAAAGGGTATCCATTTACATGGATCAGACATAGGGGTAAGCCTAACGAAGTACAAGAACGTCTTGATAGGGCCTTTGGCTCAGAGGAATGGCTATCAATGTTCCCGCATAATACGTTATACAATACAATTACGCCTTATTCGGATCATAGTCCAATTGTGCTACAAACCGATGACTCAGTAGTGACCCGGCCATCCAAACGATTTTGCTTTGAGAATAAATGGTTAAGGGAATCAGGTTTCAGAGAGATGATCAGTCAAAAATGGGCTGCTACTTTGGAGATGAATATAACAGAGAGGTTGGAGAGATTGGCGCAACATCTGAGCAATTGGAACCGCTCTTTACAACAGAATTTACGCCGAGATATAAACAAAAGTACTAAAAGGTTGGAAGCTCTTAGGAACAGCAGCAATGCAGATGACGTGCAGCAGTTTGAAAGTGAAAAAAACAAACTCATTACTCTCCTTGTCCAGGAGGAAGATCACTGGAAACAACGCGCAAAGGCGTTGTGGCTGCAAGACGGGGACAACAACACTAGATTTTTTCACACATTTGCATCAGGGCGTAGGAAGAGAAACCATATTGCTAAGCTGCAGAATGAGTTGGGGGAGTGGAAATCGGATAATCACGATCTTACAGTAATTGCAAAGGATTATTTTACAGATCTTTATTCGGCAAGTCACTGTAATTACAATGAGGTTGTGAAACTAATAAAAGTAAAAGTAAAAGTAAAGCCTAGTGATAATAGCAGATTGGCAATACCTTTTGTCAAAGAAGAGTTCCGGAGAGCGCTGTTTGAAATGCACCCAGAGAAAGCACCTGGACCCGACGGTTTTAACCCGACTTTCTATCAGCGATTTTGGGATGTTCTGGGAGATGCAATCTTTGAAGCCGGTTCTCAATGGCTGCAGGCTGGCTCGTTTCCCCCTAACCTCAATGATACTATAATAACACTAATACCAAAGTGTGAGGAGCCAAGTACAATGAAAGACTTGAGACCGATTGCACTTTGTAATGTAATGTACAAGATAATCTCTAAGGTTTTGGCTAACCGACTGAAAATTATCCTACCAGATGTTATCTCTGAACCTCAGTCTGCATTTATTAAAGGGCGCTCTATCCTTGAAAATGTCATGGCCGCCTTCAAGATTATTCATAGTATGAAGAGGAATGTGGCGAAGAAGACATGGGAGATTGCCCTAAAGATTGATATCAGTAAAGCCTACGACAGAGTTGACTGGAATTATCTGAGGGCTGTACTTATCCAAATCGGATTTGAAGATCGTTGGGTGAAGCTACTAATGCTCTGTGTTACTACAGTACGATATTCAGTTAAAGTTAATGAGCAAATTGTAGGCCCTATTGAACCAAAAAGAGGGCTTCGTCAAGGCGACCCACTATCCCCTTACTTATTTCTATTTTGTGTGGAAGGATTGTCTGCATTATTACATGATGGAGAGCAGAGAGGCCTTCTACACAGCTGTAGAGTTCAGAGAGGGGCTCCATCAGTGTCACACTTACTTTTTGCTGATGATGCTTTCCTCTTTTTCAGAGCATCTATTAAGGAAGCTCGATTTATGAAGCATTTGCTGGGGCAGTATGAGAATGCTTCAGGACAAGCAATTAATTTTGCAAAATCCGGAATAATGTGCTCTAGTAACATTGATGGCATGCTTTTTCAGGGTATATCTGAAATCGTGGGTGTCTCGCTTCCGATTAATACTGGTCGATACCTAGGTCTACCATCTCTAATTGGCAGAAAGAAGAGAGTCATATTTGCACATTTTAAAGAAAGACTTTGGGCAAAGTTACAACGTTGGAGGGGGAAGAACCTTTCAAAACCCGGGAAAGCAACTTTAATCCGTTCAGCAGGACATGTAATTCCCTCCTATTTTATGAGTGTCTTTCTTCTGCCTATCTCTACTGAAGAGGAGCTTAAAAGGATGCTCAACTCATTTTGGTGGGGAAATAAGGCTTCGGGAGGAAGGAGTCTAAATTGGATGAGTTGGGATCGTATTGGAATTGCAAAGAAGTATGGAGGACTGAATTTCAGAAATTTCACTGCTTTCAACTTAGCAATGTTAGGAAACAAGGTTGGTATCTTATGACCAATCCAGATTCTCTAGCCAGTCGCATCATCAAAGCCAAATACTACCCAAAGGGGGATTTCATGAGTGCCGTATTGGGTCACTCGCCTAGCTATTTATGGCGGAGTATCTAGAGCTCCCAACTATTGCTAAAAGAAGGATATAGGTGGAAAATTGGAAATGGTCGGAGTGTTAATGTATGGAGGGAACCTTGGCTGCGGAATGAAAATCAAAGGAAGATTCTGACCCCTTGCATTGAAGGATTGGAAGGTTTGAAAGTGGTTGACCTGTTTATCCCATATACAACTGAGTGTGATTGGGAGCTGATCGAAGAGTTTTTTGGAGAGAATGATGTGAGAGAGATAAGATGCATTTTCTGTAGAAGAGAGCTAAATGAGGATGATTAGGTAATATGGGACTGCTCGACAACAGGAAATTACACAGTTAAAAGTGCTTATCAGCTCATTACTGAGAAAATCGATCCAAATCTTCAATTACGAGTGGCGGGTTCATGGGAGGCTGTTTGGAGAAGTAATGTTCCTCATAAAATTAAATATTTCTCTTGGCGGCTGTTAAGGAAATGTCTTTCGACACGAATCAATTTAATCAACAGGGGGTTACCTATCAATAGTTCATGTGTGTTGTGCGGCTTGGATATTAAGGATGAATGGCATGTGATGGTTGAATGTGATTGGGCAAAAGCTGTACGGGAAGAGGCAGGTTTGGGTAGTCAAATGGAAAGAAGGAAGAATGAAGCTGATACTTTCGCTCATCTGATATTCATGTTGATAGCTGAAGAAAATTTTCGTCATCGTGAAATTTTTTTACTACTGTTATGGTGCATTTGGCAAGGTCGTAACGATAGGCTTTGGCGGAATACTTTTTTAACAGCTCATCAGTCGTGGAGGAGAGGCTGCGAAATCTTATCAGACTGGATACAAACTCGACAAACCAGAGAATCTAAGACGGGAGATCGGCGAGAGAAGGAGTGCAACCAGTGGCACAGACCTGCACTTAACAAATATAAATGTAATACTGATGCTAGTTTCTTCAACAGCCTAAACAGAACGGGAATAGGGGCAGCAATCAGAGACAGCAGTGGCAATTTTGTAGCAGCAAGATGTGCTAGTGAGGAGGGGCTGTTACCGGTAATGGAGGGAGAGGCCCGGGCTCTGCTAGAAGCGATGGTGTGGGTAAGAAATCTGGGATTGGTTGCTGTCATTTTTGAAATGGACGCAAAAACAGTTTTTGATGCAATCAACCGGCCTTGTGAGGCGAGATCGGAGGTGGGAGATATTATTCGCCAATGCCAGGATATCCTACATAGCAATGATAATTACTCAGTCTGCTTAGTTCGAAGGCAAGCTAACGAGATGGCTCACGCATTTGCACAATCCTCTCGTTTTTCAACTTGTCCTGTTTATTTTGATAATTTACCGAGTTACATTTCTTCTGTAATGTGTTCAACTTGCCCCATTGTGGCTTATTAATGAAATTTGAGTTCAAAAAAAAATTATTTAAATATTAAATAAAAATATTGAAATTCAAATTCAATTAAAAAAATAAGCTAAACATAAATTTAAAGTTATTTAATATTTTTAACTTAAAATTTAAATATAAATAAATAAATATATATATATATATTTATATTAATAATTAAAATTTTACGTATATTTATACTAGTTTTATGTAATAGAAAATTTTGCATCAAATTCAAATAAATTGGAGGGTAAAAGTTTTTTTTTTTTGTTTTTTTATATCAATGCATAATCAGTCTATCTTTCAATTTCGGTTAACCATCAATTTTTAAAATAAAAACATATTATCTAATCCATCGATTTCGGTAATTTATTTTTCAGTTCGATTTCGAAAATCAATTTTTTAATTTCTCAATTAGTTTTATGCGATACTAAGTATAGTAAGATGTTTTCACGATATATTTTATTTGATGCCTTTTAGTCCTTCTTGTATTTATTTAGTATATAATTGGTAGGGAGTGTAAACGGGGCGGGGCGGGGCGGGACGGAAAATGCATTTCCCATCCCCGTCCCTGACGGGATTCACCGTCCCCATCCCCATCCCCACGAGCTAAATGGAGACCAACTGATCCCCATCTCCGTCCTCACGGGATCCCTATTCTCCGTTTACAAATGTTCCAAAACGTTATTCATATTCTCCATTCACCACGAAAAATCACCGTTTATGTTTAAAAAATCAGTAAATGAAAAAACGTTTAACAAACAGTGACTAATAATACCAAATATTAACAACCATTCTCAAAATTTTCAAATAAAAACAACTAAAAATTGAAAACAACCAATCACCTAATTAAAATGTACTTACAATAATCCAAAAAAAATCAATTATCACGGAGAATAATCGGGAATCCCCATTAGAGATTAATGGGGCGGGGGATCCACGGGATGGGAATACCTTTCCCCATCTCCGCTCCATCCCCGTCACAGAAGATAAAATTATCTCCATCCCATCTTATGGGGATTTTTATCAAAAATTCGCTATCCCGTTAGAGCGGATCACCGATGGGGACGGAAATCCCCGCCCCATTTTGCATCCCTAATTGGCACCAAATAACATAACTTCCCCTTTCAAAGAAAAAAAAGGGAAAAGTACAAAAATAAACCTTGTGGTTTGGCCCATTTTCGAAGTGCACCCGTGTGGTTTAAAAGTTTGCAAGTCGGTACCTTGAACTTCATTCCGTTAGCAAAGAGGGGTAAAATTGACTAACGGTGTTAAAAGCCAAAGGGAAAATAGTTAATTTGGTCCTTATATTTAATAATTTTATAAATTAAGCATCCTTATTATCTAACTATCACAAACAAACCCCAAAATAAAAAATAAAAATTCAATTATACCATCTCCTCCATTACTCTTTAATTTTTTTCTTTCTCTCTCATCTTTTTTAATTTTTCTCTCTCTAAAATCAAGTTTCTCTCTCTAGAATTACACCAACAAATATTGACTCCTCATTTTCCGATGCTCATCAGCAAGGGACTGAAGGAAATTATCCATTTCCTTCATTACCGTCTGCATCTTCCTCTCCACTCCTTGAAAATCAATCCATTGTAGCACTGGAAAAAAATCATTCAAACTCATCACACCATGAGCCTCTGCGATTTTCTCATAATATCCCGAAAATCGATCCGCTTCTCTATCAACTACATCGTTTGCGTAATACCTTTTTCCAGCCACCATCCTCATCATGATATTGAAAGCAAAACCAACAAATTTTGAAGACAGCTTAACTTTCACCTCTTTTTCTCTTGAATCCTCATATAATTGCTTCATCAACAGCCCAGCCTCGTGTTGTCGAATAGAAGTAAACGTGGCAAGACGAGCAGAAGAGAAAAGCTATAAGGTCGTTAATCGCCCGAGGTTCCGCCATTGTTCGCCGTAGGGAGAGAATCTTATAGTTCTGTAATTGTAATTGAGGTGTTTTTCGGCGAGCAAGCGAGGGCGATTTGCGAAGATGATATCGTTTTTGGTAAAGCAGTCCTCAATAACAGTTGGAGAGGAGACGACGATTCTCGAATCGGAGAAGAAAGACGTGGCCGTATTTGGAAGAGAGGTGATTAAGAGTCTGATGAAGTGGTTGCTTCAGCAAATGGATATGGCCGATGATGGGAAGAGAAGGGGAGATGGAGGGAAATTATTGCTTGTTATATATTTCAATAAAATGAATTTAGATATGGGAATTAGGATATGAATTTAGATATGGTATATTTACCTCTTTGTTATGGGTTTTTTGGAATTTAATTTCAGTAAATAGAATGAAGAATTGGTCAGTGTTAAAAAACTCATTTCAAAACCAGGATGAAAAAACTTAATAAGTGAAACTGTTATGGTTATACGTAAAAGGAGTGAAAGTGAGTCAAATTCAATGATTTTAGAGAGAAATTAACAAAGAGGAGAGAGAGAGAGGAGAGAGAAAGAAGAAAAAAATAAAAAATTAGAGAGAGAGGAAGAAGATGGTGTAATTGATTTTTATTTTTTATTTTGGGTTTTTTTTGTAATACTTAGATAATAAGGAGGGTTGATTATTAAAATAAATAAATATAAGGACCAAATTAACTATTTTTCCTTTGACTTTTAACACCGTTAGTCAATTTTACCCCTCTTTGCTAACGAAATGAAGTTCAAGACACCGACTTACAAACTTTTAAACCACAGGGGTGCACTTCGAAAATGGGCCAAACCACAAGGTTTATTTTTGTACTTTTCCCGAAAAAAAACATAACTTCTTTTCAAATACGGTCAAAATAATCATGCAGTTTACGCATTAGTCCTTCACCACTTAAATTCAGCCACGTATAAGTTAGTTTCCGAAATATTTGAATGCCACATGGAGCAATGTAAATGGCTTAAAAGTCTAATTCCCCTAGGAGCGGCTACTTTTGTCTTCCGTCATCTCTCCACGTGGCAATAGGAGCGCATTTATGTAACTAAGACTGTTATTTACCAAAATACCCTCATTGCGTGTATTGTTCAGAGCATTTTGCAAATATGATTTGGCATAATGCTATTGGTTGAAGGGTATAGATGATTGATTTTTTTTCTTTTATAGGAATAGATGATTGAAGTTTGCCTAATTAAACGTAAAGCAATAATAGTCTCGATTGTAAATTTCACTTGGATTTCAAACTTTGAAAATTTAATTATTTTTTTAGAACAGTTAATAAATGAAATTCCCTCCTTCAAAAAAAATAATAAATGAAATTCCTTTTCCACAGTGATATTCAAAAGTAAAGTTGATTTGAATAATTAAATATTTAAATCGTTTAATTTAAAATTTTGAAATTTGAGTTTTAGATGTATAAAAAATAATTAATTGAAAGATGATCTACTCGGATATTTAACAGTCTCAAATTATATATTATCTATATAAAATAATAATAAAATTATATAATTTGTTTCTAATTCAATTGTATAATAATAATAATAAAAAAAACAGCAAATAATAGGTTGTTTACATAAATTAGAAAAAAAAACTTAAAATAAAGATGACTGATTATGCATTATCTATATATTAAAAAGAAATATTAAAATTGTTTTCTTCAGCAGGTACTCAAATTATCTACAAGTTCCCATAAGTGCATGTTGATTTCAAATTTTAAAAGACATTTGATTTTATTTAATAAAGTTGATTAATTTAAAAAAAAAAGTTGATTAATGATCTATTGTTACGCGGCACATCAAACCAAAAGACCCACCAAATTAAATGTCCTTAAATTTTGAAAATAAGACAACTTTACATTTTTCATTTTCCATTTTCCATTTTGTCTTTTGTTTTCTTTTTTTGTTTTATTTAATACTTTTGTTATCATAACCATAAAGTGCAAAAATGCCTCCTTCAATAATACCCTTAATATTGGATATGGTACAATTAAAGGTCCAAAATTACCAACTTAGTTCAATTCTAGACACGCTTACAAATTTCTTTTACAATGTTAAGATTTCCGTTAATTTGACCGTGTGTCTAACCACTCATGAAATTTCATGTGATTAAAATTAAGCAAATGTCATTTTGATGCGGGGCATCTTTCTCTAGGATCGGGTCCGGACGAGGAAAGTCGGAGGAAGAACCAAGTGCGAACAACAAGCAAGTAAAGAGGCCAAAACAATACAACACGGGCGCTCAGACACGCCCGGAGCGTGTATTTGAGATTGATCCGGAGAAGGTCTAGAAGGTCACATATGCAGAGCTTGGTTTGGGCACGCTCCGCGTGGAAGAAAACACGCCCTGCGTACTTGAGGGTTTGATCCGGAGAAGAGTTCAGCAGCCAAAGTACGCAGGGTGTATTTTTGGGCACGTCCCGCGTATAATGGATACTGATCCAGAGAAGAGCTCACCAGCCAAAGTACGTCCCGTGTACTTTCACTTTTCAGGAACTTGTGCCTTACTCCAGCTTCCTGATTATTTACACATTTGGTCCCTCAGCTCCTCTCCCACCTTCAAATCAACCCCCTCCACTTACCTTTACCCCATTTATCCTTATCTTTATGTTTTAATTAGCTAAACTCTTTACCCTTTTATGTAATTTAACGTTTAGGGTTTTGAGATGATATAAATTCATCTCTTTCTCTTTGTAATGGTTAACTTTTTATCAATCAATTATAATTATTCTTCAAGAAGCTTTGTTAAGGTTTTCACCTTCAACAATGGGGGATCTTTGATTTCCTATGGATTTAGTCCATGAATTTGGATCCACTCCTTCTAGTTTAGCTAGATAAGTTGTTATTCTTTGTTAGTTTATGATTAAAACTAACACGCCACTATTTCAGATAAATCCAATCTGTATCACATTTCCATTCTACCATGATCTTCGGCAGAAAACATAAACCTAGAATCTCAAAATCTTAATCGACATGGAATCAATCCCATCTCTGCGTTAGATTTGCGTAAACTTCCTTTGGATCTGTCCGTTTCAATATCTCAACCAATAATTCTATCAAAACTAGCAGGGAAAATAGAACTCCCTATGAGTTGCTAGAATTCCGGGTGCATGGAATCAATCTCATCTGTGCTTCGAGACCGCAACAGATGAAATCAACAAAGAATTAGAAGACCAAAATAAGATAAAGCAAAATAGAAGAAATTCATCTTCAGTTCCCTCAAGTCTGCTATTTATTTGCAATCCTTTGCCTACCAAAGTTTACATGCGTCACATTTAAGTGATGGGTTTGGGGAATTTAGATTTGGAGATTTGAGGTTTACGTCTACAGATGAAAAGAGGGTATAAATGACATTTGCTTAATTTTAATCCCATAAATTGTATGAACTTACACACATGTGGACACAGAAACAATAATTTTAAACAGTATTAACAGTATAAAAGAAATGTGTTAGTAAACTTTAAAATTGGACTAGAACATTAGGCCCTTAGTTGTACAATTTTTAATGTTAGGGGTATTATTCTTAGGATTCTAATAAGCCTAAATCTAACGGTGATTGAGCAAATTCTACGTGCTCATTAAGATGCATATGATCAAGACTGTATTGCTCTAAATGCTAATGTTAAAGATATTTTTGCACTTTATTCATTCTCCTAATAATAATGGACTTATACTATCATACGAGACCTGGTTTTTTTTTATGCATTGATTTTTTAGTTTTTGATGCATTAGTCTCATCTTTTATTTGAACAGATTGAGTCATTGATTTTTTATTTTCTATCACATTAAACAGCTTTTTTATATTAAATTAGTTAGTTATGAATATCTAATGCAGTTAAAAAAAATGTTATTAATTTTATCTGTTCGAAATAAGGTTTTTACAGTTTTTAATCACACTAGTTTTTGGACCGTGCGATGCACAGATTCATCTTAATATATAAATATTAATAAAAATATAATCTAATAATTACAATTAATGACATAAAGGTGCTATATAAATTAAATATTATTATTTTATTTTCACATTTACTTTAAATAATCTTCTTATAGATAAATATAATAATAAAATTAAAATTAATATATTATATATTATATTATATTTTTTTATTAGTAAAAAAGGAGGAAGTGACACCTCAGTTCCATCGTTACTGTTTTATATTATATATAGATAGATATGTAGAGAATTGTGGAGATTTTAGGGATTAATTTAAACTCTGTAGAACTTTTAGATATAGTACGGATAAAATAATCATTTTATAGATAAATATAATAATACAATTAAAACTAATATATTAAATTTTTTATCACTAAAAAAGGAGGAAGTGACACCTCAGTTCCACCGTTACTGTTTTATATTATATATATATATATAGAATTAGAGAATTAGAGATATTTTAAGAATTAATTTAAATTCTGTAGAACTCTTAGATATAGTACTCATAAAATAATCTTTTTATAGATAAATATAATAATAGAATTAAAATTAATATATTATATATTATATTATATTTTTTATCAGTAAAAAAGGA
Source organism: Euphorbia lathyris (assembly GCF_963576675.1). NCBI lineage: Eukaryota > Viridiplantae > Streptophyta > Magnoliopsida > Malpighiales > Euphorbiaceae > Euphorbia > Euphorbia lathyris. The sequence goes on from NC_088916.1 coordinate 26,275,081, forward strand.
GGAAGTGACACCTCAGTTTCATCGTTACTGTTTTATATATGTAGAGAATTGTAGAGATTTTAGGGATTAATTTAAACTCTGTAGAACTTTTAGATATAGTACGGATAAAATAATCATTTTATAGATAAATATAATAATACAATTAAAATTAATATATTAAATTTTGTGGATTGCTATTCGTCGCTCCTATTTTCCTTACCGTCGCCTCCTGTTTGACATTTTTGCCCTTTTCATTTTTCATTCAAAAAATGAAATTCTCTCAACCCCGAAGAACAAAACGAAGAAAAATCATGCCTCCAAAACAATGAAAAATACTTGAACATCTAAGTTTCGTATTAACCAATAATCTGAAATTTAACGAATTTAACTTGAAACGAACTTTTTTTTTCGTTGAATTTACTCTAAACGGGTAGCCCATACGGTCCGGTCCATGGACCGACCGTATGAACTACCAGTTTTGCCTAGGCAAAATCGGGTAGCATACCCCTTTTTACCTAGGCAAAACGGGTAGGCTACCCGATTGTAGGCTACCCGTTTTCCTTTAGAAAAACGGATTTATTTATTTTTTAATTATAATAAATATTAAAAATTAATTGGACACCTCAATACGTATTTTTTATTTCCAATTTATCTATACGTTTTTCTATCCAATCAATACATAATTTATCAATAATTGAATTTACGTTCTAAAAGATAAATAAATATAAATTAACAAATAAAAATTAATTGCACGTGTTATTACGTATTTTTTTTATTTCCAATCAATAATTTATATATACGTTTTTTCTATCCAGTCAATACATAATTTACGTATAATTAAATTTACGTTCTAAAAGGTAAATAAATATAATTTACCAAATAAAAATTAATTGGACACTTCAATACCGTATTTTTTATTTCCAATCTATAATTTATCTATACGTTTTTTTCTATCAAATCAATAAATAATTAATTAATTTTTAATATTTATTATAATTAAAAAAAAAATAAATCCGTTTTTCTAAAGGAAAACGGGTAGCCTACCAGTTTTGCTTAGGCAAAATCGGGTAGCCTACCCGTTTTGCCTAGGTAAAAAGGGGTATGCTACCCGATTTTGCCTAGGCAAAACTGGTAGTTCATACGGTCGGTCCATGGACCGGACCGTATGGGCTACCCGTTTAGAGTAAATTCAACGAAAAAAAAGTTCGTTTCAAGTTAAATTCGTTAAATTTCAGATTATTGGTTAATACGAAACTTAGATGTTCAAGTATTTTTCATTGTTTTGGAGGCATGATTTTTCTTCGTTTTGTTCTTCGGGGTTGAGAGAATTTCATTTTTTTGAATGAAAAATGAAAAGGGCAAAAATGTCAAACAGGAGGTGACGGTAAGGAAAATAGGGGCGACGAATAGTATAACCCTAAATTTTTTATCACTAAAAAAGGAGGAAGTGACACATCAGTTCCATCGTTACTGTTTTATATTATATATAGATAGATATGTAGAGAATTAGAGAGATTTTAGGGATTAATTTGAATTCTGTAGAACTCTTAGATATAGTACGGATAAAATAATCTTTTTTTATAGATAAATATAATAATAGAATTAAAATTAATATATTATATTTTTTATCAGTAAAAAATGAGGAAGTAGCATATCAGTTCCATCGTTACTGTTTTATATTATATATAGATATGTAGAGAATTAGAGAGATTTTAGGGATTAATTTAAATTCTGTAGAACTTTTAGATATAGTACGGATAAAATAATATTTTTATAGATAAATATAATAATACAATTAAATTTAATATATTAAATTTTTATCACTAAAAAAGGAGGAAGTGACACCTCAGTTCCATCGTTACTGTTTTATATTATATATAGATTAGACATATTAAAAATTATTTCGAACTGTTAAAAATAAAAAAAATTTAATGCATGTGAAATGAATAACACCGTTAATTGAGTTTTATATTTAAAACTAATTTTTATGGTCATCAATGGTTTAAATATCCAAAATAAAAGATTAAGAACTTAATACATTAAAAAAAAAATGAAAAATCAAGAGTATTATAAGCTTTTTGTAAAAAAAAAAAGTTGCACCTAAATGTTATTATCACTTTATTCATTGATAATCTTATGAAAGGATAATGTTTTAAAAAAAAAAACCTCGTATTGCATTAAATAACGATGGTTATTCTTAACAATTACATCATGGAGCTAAATGGAAACATTAATAGAGAAAAAAACGATAGCATTGGAACGAGCTTACCTACCAATTAAATGAGCCTTTTTGTTCGGTAAACGATGAGTAAAATAGATTGAAAAGTCTGGATCACCAGTAATAATACAATAACAGTCTTGAATCAAGCTACTGAAGTTCAAAAGATCCACTTTATTGGAAAGAACGCTACTAACCACTAGATCAATTTCAAATTCAACCTTATCCAACTCGTTAGCTTTCAGCCAAAGCATATTAGTTATAATTGCAAGAGCTTCTAGAATTTTAGGATGATATATACTAGGGAAAATTACAAAACTGGGTCAAATGGGAGGCCCATTTACATTTTAATACCCATTATTGTTCAACTTACATATATAGACTATGCCCTGAAAACTTTCCAGAAATGCCCTTCATATATATATAAGGACTTTTGCATTTCTCTCCTAAACCATTCGCGAAACTTGAAGGACGATAACTATAAACTCGAACGACGAACATCTTCAACACCTCCAATCTTTACATTTCTTCTTTCAGCGACTTCCACCCGATTTCAATGGCAAGAACCGGCACGAAGGTATGTTATTTTGTGATTTCTGATTAGGTTTTAACGCTTCTATTCCTATACTACAGTGATTTTACTTCTCATGCGATTTAGAAGTAGGGTTTGCAAATTAATTGTGTTTTTTGGTTGGTTCAGAGCTTCATTTTGTTATAATGATACTTAGAAATAGTTAAAATCAGTTGGGTGGACCAGATTTTACAGAATCGACCAGTTCGCGAATATGAGTTTACTTCGCGAAAAGCAAAATCTGCGAAGTAAACTCATGCCCACATAGCAGTCGATGCATATGCTATTGTTCCGCATATGCGAAGACAACTTTTACGCTTGTCAGTTCGCGAATGTTATATTCGCGAAGTGAGTATTGACTTGACTAATTTGATATACTTTATGCTTTGGAAGGGTGATCATTCTAAGTCTAATTCCAAAAAGAGGAAGAGGACATCAAAGACACTTAAGAAGAGTGTAAAAGACACGTTTAGGTACCCCTACGCCTATGATACGAGAGCTACCATCACAGTTCGTTCTGATGCTGAGGTGATGAAGAAAGTGAAACAAAGATTATCCACAGTGCAATTGGCCATGTTCAGGAAAACATGTTTTGGGCATTTGGTGGACTTCGAAGTGTATTCGTTGTCCTCTCCTCTATGCCATGGGGTGCTTACAATGGAGATCAATCCGAAAGAGGATAAATCCGGAGAAATGTGGTTCCAAATCAATGGTGTTGAAGTGAAATTCGGTCAGCGTGAATTCGCACTCGTAACCGGATTGAGACTAGGTGATCCGTTACCAATTTTTAAACGGATGAGCAATTATAAAAGGGAAAACAGATTGAGGAATCTCTATTTTGGAGGTAGAGAGAGCATATATCACAAAGATATATTCGATACCTTCTTAGAGACTAATTGGGAGAAAAAAAATAACGATGATGCGGTGGCAATGGCTATGTTGTTCGTTATACACAGGTTCCTACTCACAACTGATGCAGTGAAAAAGGTTGATGACAATATCATCAACCTAACTGATTTCCCGACTGTATTTAACTTGTTTCCATGGGGTGTGCCTGCTTGGAATGAGCTATACAAGACGATGAGACGTGGGATCCCAAGAAGGAAGAAGGCATTTGACGCGGACAACGCGAAAGAAGGAAAGAAGAAGGTCGTCCCATATCAGCTTCATGGATTAGCACAAGCATTCCAGGTATGTTTCCTATATGCATGTGATTTAATTAATGTTAGATTTCAAATGTAATGGTTTTTATTTAATACTTTGTAGGCTTGGATACTGGAGATATTGCATGCAACCCCTAAATACTATTTGAGGAGACCAAAGAACGTGTACCCTCGTATATGTCGGTGGATAAGTGCAAAGAATATAAATTTCTTAGAAGCTGAAGAAATATTTAAGGTAAGTACATATGTCTTGTGTACAGAATTAATGTGTGCTTTGGATGTAAGTAACATGTACTTGTGGAGTTGGGTTTGATTTTTCATGTTTTCAGTCAGCTGATGTGCAAGCATCTGAACTTGTTATCGAGGAAGACGAGGCAAAGTGCGATTGGTATGCGCCAATGAAGGATTATTTTGATGGGAAAGCTGTAGACCTTGACCTTGATGTGTTATTCGCACCTTATAAGGGGTCTGAGCTAAGTGAAGAAGAGGAGAACAATGAGGAAGAGAATGAGGTACATAATGATGAAGAGAATGCTGTAGAGATTGAGGAAGAGAATGTTGTAGGTAACCAGAGCGAAGAGTATGTTTATATAGATGAAGAGGACAGAATTAGAAACGAGAAGAGGTCTAAGAAGAAGAATGATGTGAATATACAGGAAAATGAGGAAGAAGAAAGGAAGGCAAGGATGCGGGAGAGATTTGAAATGTTGAAGGTGGAACTTAAAGATTCATTGGCAAATGAATTCGAGCGGAAGATGAGATCGGAGTTCAATGAGTCTAATAGGCGGGAGAGAGTGGAGTTGAAGGAGGCGTTGATGGTAGAGTTGAAGGCGGAGTTCAGGGAGGAATTGAGGGCAGAGTTGAAGGTGGAGTTAAAGGGAGAGTTGAGGGCGGAGTTGAAGGACGAGTTGAGGGTGGAGTTGAAGAAGGAGTTGATGGCAGATCTACGTGCTGTGAGTAAGGCAGATCGGATGGGAGAGCGTCTTGGATGTGATATGTATACTAACTTCGAATTTGTTGGGGATGTGGGGGAGGCGAACGTTGTAGAAGAGCATGGTGCGGAACATAGTGAAGATGAAAATAAGAACGAAAACCAGGATAGGAAAGAAGATCAGACTGGAGTAGATAAGAAGGAAGAGGGTGAGAGGAAGGAAGAGGGTGGGATGAAGGAAGAGCAGTGTGGAGAAGATAAGAAAGAAGAGGGTGAGAGGAAGGAAGAGGGTGGGATGAAGGAAGAGCAGTGTGGAGAAGATAAGAAAGAAGAGGGTGAGAGGAAGGAAGAGGGTGGGATGAAGGAAGAGCAGTGTGGAGAAGATAAGAAAGAAGAGGGTGAGAGGAAGGAGGATCAGTGTGGGGAGGTGATTGAAATCGGTGATGACACGGAACCACAAGAGATGCTCCCTGAAAAGGTATGATAGTTTATATACACGTAGATTTATATTTATTTTTAAATATGTTCCTTACAGGATGTTGGTCGTTATGTTTTGATAGGAAGAAATTATCACTTTAAGCGAGAACACACAAGCCGTGATAGATGATGTGCATCAGCCTCAGCCGTTAAGGGCGGTGCGACAAAGGAAGCGATCACAGCACGTGACAACACCATACACGGAGGAAAAGAAAAGAAAAAGGTGTAAGCAGTTGGCTACGAAGGGAACTAAGAAGGTAGCCAATAAGGGAACTAAGACGGTGGCTCAGTGCATGGATATTGTCGTATCACAGAGTCCCGCCGTTCCTAGAGCACCTCCTGTACCTACGTCATGGTCAGTCCGGATTGATAAGGACGATGTGTCTACGTATGAGGTGTGGAGGATTTTTTGCAACAAAAAATCATCAAGGCTCGTTAAAGGGACCGAACCACTGCAGCCGGAAATCCCGTGGTTCATACAAGCTGAGACACCGGGAAAATATTGGGACGGGGAGGTATTGCTTTTAGATATTATGTTTTGTTTGTTTGTGATGCATATGTTTGTGAAGCATGTGTTTGACTTATGTCTATATTTCTTTTTTAACTAGCACATCGATGCATTCATGTATCTGTTGCGGCGCCAGTCGTTCGAGAATGGCTTAGATGCGGACTGGACTACATGTGATAGCCAATTCACCGGATATATACAGTTGTCACACAATCTAGATATGGGCCACGTGTGTAATACTATCAATGGGAGAGATGACATGTTTATGAGACCATGGAAGGGGTTGAAGCGAATATTCATGCCATTCAACATAAAAGGAAACCACTGGATATTAGGAGTGCTAAATACAACGAATATGCACATGTACATATATGATAGTTGTCTTTCTAATGACAGTGAGGAGAAGCTTGGTCAAGTACTCCAGAGGCCCCTGACCGTACTTGCATACGCTATTGGCAAAACCATAAGGTGGACTGGTCAAAATCAGGACAACCGGATAGGGTGGACTAGGCTACCGGACACTCCACAACAGAGAACAGCATCGAACGATTGTGGGATGCTGGTGTGCATTTTTTCTCAACTTTTAACAGCTGGACGACAATTGCATGAATTAGACCCAGATGACGGAGATTTCCTTAGATTACGTGTTGTACTTGAAATTTTCCATGGCAAACTTTATGCATTTTGAGTAATTTGTATTGTTATATAGATCTTTTGTTATATATTGTTATATAGATCTTTAGTTATATCTTGTGCCCATTGCATTCGCCAATTCGCATATGACTGAATTCGCGAGGATACCAGTTCGCAATATTCATATTCGCGAAGCTACCATTGCTTATGCGAATCATATCAGCTTCGCGAACATACGTCCTGATCCGCAAAGTGGTGTATTCGCGAACGTCTACTTCGCAGACATACGTCCTGATCCGCAAACTGGTGTATTCGCGAGTTCGCATATCTATTGATTCGCGAAGTTATCCATATATTCGCGAAGCTACCATTGCTTATGCGAATCATATCAGCTTCGCGAACATACGTCCTGATCCGCAAAGTGGTGTATTCGCGAACGTCTACTTCGCAGACATACGTCCTGATCCGCAAACTGGTGTATTCGCGAGTTCGCATATCTATTGATTCACGAAGTTGTCCATATATTCGCGAAGTGTCTTACACAAACTAAAACACACATTATGTCGACATAACCAAACATTCTAAAACACACTTTAGTTCGATACAACCAAACATTCTAAAACACACTTTAGTTCTAAAACACACTTTAGTTCGATAGAACCAAATTCATTACAATAATTAATCTCATAAGACATAAGGATAAATTTTGCTCAAACCGCATCAATTGTTCGAAGTCCTAGAACTTCGTGAACTTGCTATTGTACTGGGAGTTTGAATTGTATTTGGCAACGGTCGGTCACAATTCAACCTATTATGCCCTCTATTCCCACATCGGCTACATATCATTGGCAATGGGTTTTCACCTTGTGACGGTCTTCTGTTCTGACTTCTTGGTCGTCCAACTGGGGCAGAACCTCTTACAGGGGGAAGCACAGTCCTTGGAGGGGCACAGTTTGTCCACTCCGTCTGGGGTCCGAGTGGGTAGATGCACTCTGCGTAAGCTAATCTAACTACGTTGTTGGTGTAATATTTATCAACCCATTGGTATGCGTTACTTAGTCGATTCTCACATGCAACTTTACATACATGTTTACAAGGAAATTGAGAAAGTTGCCATTGCCTACACGTGCAAGTACCTGCATTTAAGTCAACAATACCCCCTTTCCCTCGGTCCCCAATCTGAAATGTGTGTTGGTTTATTCCACTGAATGTACATGGTATAGCTTTAGTAACATGTTTCTTCATCTTCCGTTCACCGTCCAATGACAGATAATGTTCTCGTGCTCCTGGAAATGGAAAATGAAGGCAATGTATTTATGTATCAGCTAAATTACCATAAATGACAACGTATAAAATATTTACCAGCCGCTGTTTGTCTTTCATAGAACCATCGTTGCACAGTAGTTCTAATGTACTCTATCAACATTGTGATGGGCAAACGTCTTCCTTCAACCATTACAGCGTTCCATGATTCAGCAATGTTTGTTGTCATTATGTTATAACGACGGGTATGAAAATATGCACGCGACCATCTCTGGATACCAGCTTGCTCTAGATATACTGCTGCTGGGCTATGTAGCTCACGTAGCCGAGTGAATGCTTCAATAAAATCTGAAACCCTGTAAGCTTTAGCAGCTCCCCAATACACATCGCCTATCTTTCTAACTGACCTGAATTTGGCCTGCAGGTTCATTTTCAAATGGTGACAACAACATCCATGTATTGCATTTGGAAACACTAAATTCACAGCATAGTCAATTCCTTTGTGCCTATCCGAGATTATGGCAAAATTATCTATGTCCCCAATACATTCTTTCAGCTTCGTCATGAACCAACTCCAAGCCTCGTTGCTCTCATTTGGTCCAACCCCAAAAGCGATAGGATAAATCTGGTTATTACCATCTTTCCCAACTGCAATGTACAATTGTCCTGGATACTTACCTTTTAGGAAGGCTCCATCAACGCAAATGACAGGCCGAATGTGTTCTTTAAAAGCTCTAAGTGAAGGACCAAACGCCATAAAGAAGTACTGAAAATGATCAGCATCGTCGGTTTGAATATGTGTTACCGTACCTGGGTTGCATGCTTTCAACGTCTCACAGTAGTCTGGTAACAACATGTATGACTCTTCCGGTGAACCCATCACATCTTCTATCGCCCAATTCCTTGCTCTCCAAGCCTGCATATACGACAAGTTTATTTTGTATTGGGTCTCAAAATCTTTCACAATGTCCTTTGGTCTAAACACTCTACCCTGGATATCAAATTTAGCTGAAAGTAGCATGCCAGCCACTCGTTTCCCCGCTTGCCTGTGATGTGGTAACATTTGATCCCTAGAACATGTGTGGTTGTCCATTGTATCCATTATTCGGAGCCTAAACATACTTGAATTGGATATCGCAATTCCTCTAGCACGCCATTTACATACATCCGAATGTCTACATCTAACCTCAAACATGGACTTGTTAGACTTGTACACTTTCCATTCGAACCTATTATTCACTGCGTATTTACCTAGTGCAGCCTGCAATTCTCGTTTGTTAGAGAACATATCGTGTACCTTTAAACCGACGACCCCTTTCGATGAACTATCTTCAATAGTAAATTTGGGTGCATCATGGATCTCAGGTAGCCATCGAAATGGATCACTCCTCTTCCTTATTGTTTCTACACTCTCTGCCAATACCCTGCTTTGGGGAACAGCTTCGCAATGCGATTGTCTCGGAGGGGTAGGTTGTCCATCATTTACCATTTCCTCTGTGTGATCATGACCCCAAATGTCATCATCGTACAGCTGGTCCTCCCGATGATAAACCTGATTCGAGCTAATATCATCTAAACCAGGAGTGTGGGATGCAATATTGCACTCAGTGATTGGTTCTTTTCCTGGCCTATGAGGGGGGAGTTCAATAGTTGTGTTGTCTACTTCAGGATTTGTTTCAAATACAACTGTGGCATTGGCATCACAACTTGAATGAATAACATTCTCTACCTTCGTGACTCGCGGTTGGATTGTTCGTGACTCAAAATTAGCATATAGTGGGGTAACAACGTCAGTTTTCATCCGACAATAATCTAAAAAACACTCAACATCACTTGAATCAACAATCGGAACTACTGCCCCAGGTAGTTGCTTTCGTCCGATAGTTAACTGCATAGTCATACGCAGATCAAATGACATTGGATCAACATGAGCAGTAGTGTATACTATCTCTTGCAGCCTTTCCAATCTCAATCCCGGAGACAGCTTCAGCAATTTCTTCTCGCCCCCATCGTATGTCGTGGTCTTACCAACTGTTTTCCACCGGCCATTCCACATGATCACACACAACACAAACTGGTCTGACATTCTTCTGTCAATAATAAACAAAAAAAAAAGAAATGAGATAACAGAATGTAATAACATCATGAAATAACATACACTTCGCATACTTCGCATAATTCGTAGTAATCCGATTATGCGAATTCGCATATTACGCAAATACATTCACAGACTTCGCAAATACGTAAAATATGCGAAGTGTGCGAAGCCAATGATTGAACACCATATCTTCGCCTACTTCGCATACTTCACAAATACGTAAAATTTGCGAAGTGTGCGAAGCCAATGATGGAACACCATATCTTCGCATACTTCGCGTATATTCCATATGCGAATAACAAACGCATACATAGCCTTCAATAGACTTCGCATATTACTATTTCGCGAAGCGAAATCATAATATACGAAGCACGCGATCTTCCGCACGAAGTTCAGATTTACAAATTTCTAACCTCAAAAGTAAACTAACATCAACGAGTTCAAAGCGAATTAACCATATGAAACTAACATCATACTTACATGACAAGGCTTGGGCTTTGATTTCTTTAAAGCATATTTGACTTGCTTGAAGGATCTTAAGGGAAAAAAAATAGAGAGAAAATCGCGCAGGACCGTAGGGCATGAGAGATTTATCGCGTAAAAAGAGAGAAGAGGGGAGAAATGCAAAAGTCCTTATATATATATGAAGGGCATTTCTGGAAAGTTTTCAGGGCATAGTCTATATATGTAAGTTGAATAATAATGGGTATTAAAATGTAAATGGGCCTCCCATTTGACCCAGTTTTGTAATTTTTCCTATATACTATTAGTTATAATTGCCTTTTTTTTTATAATTGAAAGAGGTTTGATAAGGATCGGACAAATCAACACTTATATTCTGATTTTGTTAATAATTAAGTAACTAAATATCTTATATGTTATGTATTTGAATTAGTCTAAATTTACTTAAATTCAAATGTAATTAGTTGTAACCTTTTGAGCTGTATTCTCCTTTAAAAAATTCAATGCTTCTTCAATACAAATTAAATAGAGACATAAACTTTTCATGGTATCAGAGCAGCTAGTGGTCTAACAACCTTGATTCAATAAATCCCAATTTTATTTCTTCTCCTTCCCGACAACACCATATCATCCAACGGCACAACCTCTGCCAACACAGATTCCATCTTTGCCGCAACCCCCATGCCTCACTCCCCTTTGTCTTCTCAAGTCTTAGAAAAATTAAATTCATTGAATTACTTGCTGTGGCGAACTTAGATTATGCCAATTCTAAAAGGTTAAGGGTGGTTACATCATATTGATGCAACCGAAGTCTCTCCTATCAAAGAACTGCCCACTAAAGCTGTTAATTCAGATTATAAAATATAGGAACAGAATGATTACTAGGTCCTCAACTAGATTATTAATTCCTTGACGTTTAGTGTTTTGCATCAAGTTGTTGGCGCAGAAATTGCTCTTGCAGCGTGAAACAAACTAGTGAAGGCATATTCCACTAGTTCAAAATCTCAAATCCGTGATCTCAAGTTGGAACATATATCAATTGGATGTGTCTAATGCATTTTTTTTTATTGCTCTTACTAATAGTTAGAACATATGTCAATTGGATGTGTCTAATGCATTTTTACATGGCACAATTGAAGAAGATATATATATGGAACAACCTTTGGGTTTTGTGAACTCTTAATTTTCAACACATGTCTATAAGTTAAAGAAAAGTTTGTATGAGCTCAACTCAATCAAACACTTTGGATGTGGCACACATGTTTGACGCATGCTCTAGTCGAGCCTGGTTTTCAATGTTCTTGGGCTGATTTTTCTCTTTACTTTATTAGTGCTACAAATGTTAATATATACTGTCTAATATAAGTTGATGATATCTTGCTTACTGGGTCTTGTAAAAGAACAATTTATTCTCTAATTGTGCAGTTGCAGAATCGGTTCGTTATCTGAGATTTGGATCGATCGCGGTATTTTCTTGGTATCGAAGCTAATTCAGCAACTAACACTTTACATCTTAATACATTAAGGATCTCTTAATAGAGCTCAAATGCAAGGCGCTAAGGGCATTTCCACACATGCTTGCTCTACCACCAAACTATCAATAGAAAGTGGTGGAATCTTTGATGGTTACAATCTTTATCGCAACATTGCTGATGGGCTTTAATATGTCACAATTACTAAACTACACATGAGCTTCGCTGTTAATAAAGTAAGTCAGCTCATGCATTTTCCAAAAATTGAACACTAGAAAGCAGTCAAGAGAATAATGTGTTATCTGCATTCAACTCTAAGCCATGAACTTCTATTTCAGCGAGTTAATTCAATGACACTTACTGGTTTCACAGACGCCGATTGGGGCGGAGATGTAGATGACCGGAAGTCTACCTTTGGATTTGCTATGTACCTTGGTCCGAATTTAATCTCATGGCGATCAAAGAAGCAACGATTTGTTTCTCGGTCTTCTACTGAGGCCAAGTACCGAGCTTTAACGACTTTAGCCTCTGAAATTTTATGGCTGCCATCCCTGCTTTGCGAAATTGGTTATGGATCTTCTCAAATACTGATTCTATGGTGTGATAACTTGGGAGAAACATATCTCATCGTCAACCAAATTTTCCATGATCGATTGAAACACTTGGAAATTAATTCCACTTTGTTCGTGATAAAGTTGCATGAAAAGAATTAAAAGTCTTTTATATTTCTAGATTTACTTAAATTTAAATGTAATTAATTGTAACTTCTTGAGTTGTATTCTCCTTTGAAGCTCACTGCTTCTTCCATGAAAATTAAGTTGAGACATAACTTTTCAAGGTTTAGTATTAATAATGAATAATCTTATAGAGAGAATTTCGGAGAAAAATATTAATAATAAATTTTAATAGTATTGGTTAAAACCTTATGGAGATGTCGGTGGCGGAGATGCGTATGTTGAGATGGATGTGTGGTCATACGAGAAATGATCGGGTGAGTAATGAAATAATTAGGACAAAAGTTGATGCAGCGCGGAATCCACTGAGAGTTTTAAACCGTAAACTCACAAAGGCTAACAACTTATCTAGCTAAACTAGAAGGAGTGGATCCCAAATTCATGGACTAAATCCATAGGAATAGTGAAATCCCCATTGTTGAAGGATAAAACCTTAACAAACTTCACAAGGAAGAAGATATATATTTGATTTCATAAAAGTTCACAATACAAAGAGAAAGAGATGAATTTATATCATCTCAAAAAAACCTAAATGTTAAATTACATAAAAGGGTAAAGAGTTTAGCTAATTAAACATAAAGATAAAAGGGTAGATGGGGTAAAGGTGAGTGGAGGGGTGTCTTTTGGAAGTGGGGGAAGGAGCTGAGGGACCAAATGTGTAAATAATAAGGGAGCTGAAGTAAGGAGCAAGTTTGCTGAAAGTGGAGATACGCCCTGCGTGTCCAACAGTACGCCCTGCGTGTCCAATAGTACGCCCTGCGTGTCCAACAGTACGCCCTGCGTGTCTTGGCTGATGAGCTCTTCTCAGGATCAGACACTCAAATACGCAGGACATGCCCAACAGTACGCCCTGCGTGTTTGGCTGCTGACTCTTCTCCGGATCATTCCTTTTTACACGCGGGGTTTTCTTCCTTTCTCTTGCTTCGGATTCACGCTCCGCGTGTCCTCTCTTACGCCCCGCGTCCAGGGACAAGATGCCCTCATCATTCTCCTCTTCTTCAAAAGAGTTGGACCCAACTCAACTATAGAACAAGACTTGTGCTCGGTAGGGGTTAGCCGCTCCCTATATTGTCGGCTTCTCCTTCTCTTTATGAACTCTCCCCACATCCCAACTTGTGTCTTATCCCCGGTGCTCATCCCCCGTAATACTCGCCACAATCTCCGACCGACATCGAACGGGATATCTCGACGGAGTTGATCAAACCAATCCCCCACAATGTCTTGGAAGCTCCTCCACACTCCCACGACATGTCGAACCGACCAACCCCGGGTCTCCTCTTCCCCCGCTTCACGAACACGGATATGGAACACAACTTTACTCCGCTCATAGCCGACATCAAATGGGATGTCCCGACGACACTTGTCAATCCATTTTGTAGTGATCCCAAGAACACTCATATCAATTCTTTCTTTTTCTTGGGCTAACAATCTCGCGGCTTCTCGAGTCGCCCCTTCACTAACTTGGCCACTATCTCGCCATTCTTGAGCTCCTCCCATTTTCTCAACATTATCCGGTCGGCCATTCCCGTTCACCAAATATTCTATGAAGCTCACTCTCTTTACCATAAGATCACGCCCCATTGACTCTTCATAGGGTTGTCGTTCCCTCAACAAACACAACATATATCCCAACACATGCATCTCAATCAAGAACAAAATAACAAGTTCCGAATTTACCAAGTGGGAGGCTCGGCTCATTCCTAATGTGCACGTGCTAGGAATCTCATTCCTTCCTAGAGGCGTCACAACGTACTCTTTATCCGTTTCCTTGAAGCTCAAGCGATCATAAGGAAGACATAGCATACGACCTCCGGGATCCCATGCAATGTCACGTGGTATCTTTCCCAAAGGTAGAATGGCCCGTGGTTGTCCATAGAAGGACACGTACTCCCCATCTCCGGACGTTGGTCCCACGTCACCACTTTCCTCCTTTCCCTTCCGAAACTCTCGCTCATAATAGTCAAGTTCATCATCGTTAACGAGTTCAATGTCAAAGTTTCCTTCTCCATCAATCTCCTTTCGTAGCTCATCTTCTTCTTGACCATACAGAATTTCACTTCCCTCTTCATCCACAATCCGCTCTCTCCCACGACCTATCGTTCCTATTGGCTTCTTTCCATAGCTCAAGCCGACTATCCCACATGCTAAGCCGCTTGACTCACAAGACATGCAACCACCCAACATGGTTGAACCACCAACATCTCTCCCATCACCATAACCATCAACCTTCACACATAGTGTGATTTTCTCACTCCCACCAAGCATATCATTGAAGTTATGTTCAAGGGGCATTTCATCAAACACCAAAGGAGCATCCCTTGCAACATGGGTTTCTCCAACACCCTCACCTACAAACAACCTCTCCTCCTCATCCACAAACGACTCTAAATCCTCCTCCACAAGTTCATTATCAATAATTTCACAAGAAGAATTTAAATCCATTTCATCCCCACAAACAACATCACCAACATCTTCCATAGCAATAGGAATATCCACAACTTCAATATTAGAGATTGGAAGCTTAGGGGTTACCTTTACCATGTGTGATGGAGAAAAGATTAATGATGGATCTTTAAGAGGGACCTCCATAGTAGGTTGAGAAGGTTTTCGGTATTCTTGCTTGAGACTCTCTACGGATGTCACCATCTCTCTCATTAGCCCGTTCATCACCCGCAAATCCTCTTTAAAACCCGCATGGTGCCTTCTCATGGTGGCGTTGAGTCTTTCCAACATTTTGATGGTTTCTTCATATCTAGGAGATAAGTTTGGTTGAACCATAGTCGAAAGAAGTCTCCGGTCAAGGAAAACGACCGGCTCTGATACCAAATGATGCAGCGCGGAATCCACTGAGAGTTTTAAACCGTAAACTCACAAAGGCTAACAACTTATCTAGCTAAACTAGAAGGAGTGGATCCCAAATTCATGGACTAAATCCATAGGAATAGTGAAATCCCCATTGTTGAAGGATAAAACCTTAACAAACTTCACAAGGAAGAAGATATATATTTGATTTCATAAAAGTTCACAATACAAAGAGAAAGAGATGAATTTATATCATCTCAAAAAAACCTAAATGTTAAATTACATAAAAGGGTAAAGAGTTTAGCTAATTAAACATAAAGATAAAAGGGTAGATGGGGTAAAGATGAGTGGAGGGGTGTCTTTTGGAAGTGGGGAAGGAGCTGAGGGACCAAATGTGTAAATAATAAGAGAGCTGAAGTAAGGAGCAAGTTTGCTGAAAGTGGAGATACACCCTGCGTGTCCAACAGTACGCCCTGCGTGTCCAATAGTACGCCCTGCGTGTCCAACAGTACGCCCTGCGTGTCTTGGCTGATGAGCTCTTCTCAGGATCAGACACTCAAATACGCAGGACGTGCCCAACAGTACGCCCTGCGTGTTTGGCTGCTGACTCTTCTCCGGATCATTCCTTTTTACACGCGGGGTTTTCTTCCTTTCTCTTGCTCCGGATTCACGCTCCGCGTGTCCTCTCTTACGCCCCGCGTCCAGGGACAAGATGCCCTCATCAAAAGTAGGGGTCACATCTATTGAGAATAAAATGAGAGAAAACCGACTAAGGTGGTTTGGCCATGTGAGACGTAGAGCGCTTGATGCGCCGGTTAGGAGAACCGAAGAGTGGCAAATGGATGTAGTGGTGAGGGGTAGGGGAAGACCTAAACAAACTTGGAGGAGGGTGATCGAGAGTGATATGAGTTTACTGGGAATTGAGGAAAATATGGTAGTGGATAGGACGGAGTGGAGGGAGCGAATTTGTGTCGCTGACACGACTTGATTTCACGATTTTATATGATGGTTCATGTTAGCCCACCCCGAATCATTTCGGGAATAAGGCTTTGTTGTTGTTGGTGGTTAAAACCTTATGCAGTATTATAAGGACTTGTGTCAATTTATTATGAACTGTTATTTAATAGGGATTGTAGAATAGATTGTGCAAAAAGAGGTTTTAGGTTCAATATTTTTAAATTGAACTTAATTGAATTTTTAACAAAATTATCTCAAGAAAAATATAATAAGTAATGGTGACTGCCCTCTTATAAGTCATATTAATTAAGTTATTCGAATATCTTGTTGTCCATTGTACTATATAAGTTTTATGCATCTCACTAAAAAGTCTAATTCTCAACTTGCAATTTCTGAATTTTTAAAATATTATGATAACCTCCTGAACTTGTATAAAATGTTCAGTTAGTTTTCTGAACTTGCGTAAAATGTAATCAATTAATCATTCAGTTGTAAAAAAATAAGTTAAATGCGAAAGATATATTATACGCAGTTTTATAGAGCTTCTCTTTAAATATGTTTCAATCTATTTTGTGAATTATTAATAATATTCTAAGGCACGTGCAACACATCTTCCACATTTAACTTATTTTTTTACAACCGAGTGATTAATCAATTATATTTTAGGTAAGTTTAGGAGGCTAACTGAATATTTTATACAAATTCAGAGGACTATCGAGATATTTTGAAAATTCATCGGACTAATCAAGTTTTTTGGATAAATTCTCGTAACGATGTATTGAATTAAAAATAGAAATGTTTTATGCATGCATAATTGCATATTAATGGCAAGAAAAGTGGAAAATAGATGTGAATTAATGCAGTGTCCAGCTGGTTGAAACATATATGCCCTTGCTCCTACGGAAACCAACAGGGTTTTTTTTTTCTTGGAAAATTACACAGAAATTCATTTTTTAAAAACTATTTATAATTATTTCTAGTCATAATTTTAGATTATAAATACTTTTAATATATTTTAAGGATTAGAATTTATAAATTAGAAATCTAAAATATATTTTATAGGGTTTATGATTTATGAATTGGAGTCTAGAATTTTTAAATTATGACGATAATATATAGATAATAATGACATATTAAAAATTAAATTTGGTGATATAACTTAGTTGTAATTTTATACTTAATTATGATATTCATGTATTTGACCCTTTTTTGTACAGATTAAATTAGACTTGTTAATACGCTGGATCGGGTCTAATTATGAGTTTTAAGTTAGATTACCTTTTCTATACCCAATCCAGTCTATACAGTATTTACATCAAATTCGGGTCGGACTATGCAAAGTAAAAAAAAACTTATTTTTAAGTCAAACCTAAAATGTCAACTAATATATATTTATATTAAAAAAATTAATTAAAACTAATATTTTTTTGAAGCTAATTAAAACTAATATTAAATTATAAATATTAACAGTAACAATACAACAAAAATTAAAATTTTAGTTAATAAAATCAGCAAAATAATTTTATATAACTAAAAAATATTTAATAAAATAATAAAAACATATATAAAAAGTATAAGGACATACTGAGCTGGATTGAATTCGGGCTTTTAAGATAAATTCCAAATTTAACCTATTTTATACACGAATTTAAGTGGGTTTGAGCTGAGCCGAACCAAATGGGCCTCATGGACAGGTCTATATATATATATATATATATATATATATATATATATATTTCATTATCATTTTTTGTTTGTTTTACTATCAATTAACAAGAGTAAACATAACAATAGAAAAACAGGAATAAACAATAGCTAATTCATCCGATTCAACAGTAAAAAAAAACCTAAAATTTAGTATATACAAAACACCAAGCCAATTTCATTTTCCAATAATATTTCTTTCCTGGGCTAGCTAAACAAAATTGAAAGAAATAAATTGGAATTAATTTGCATTAATAAAATAAAATGATCTAAGCAGAAGGGACATGATAGTATTTTCCTTTACACATGCATCTGTAAACGATAGGGCAAGACTCTCCAACCGAACACTTGAAGCTCACCATCACCCTCTTGCATGGAAAACATGCACCACACGCATGTGAACAGTCCGGCAACGTCGATCCCGTCGGATATAATTCCGTTCCCATTTCTTCTCTTCTTCTTTCTCCTTTCTGTTACAAAATGTTTACGAAAATAAAAAAATAAATTTGTATAATTTTATTGATCTATATTAATAACTAAATTATTTTTTAATATATATAAACATGATGTGACAAACCTTAGGATATGAGTAACCTTGATCGCCAACTTTTTTGTGATAATTTGCAACTACAAAAAAAAAAAAAAAAGAATGTAAATATTATTTTTATTTGTAAAAATAGGCTTACAGTATTATTTGGTGGACATTGATATATGAAAAATGTTGGTGTTTGTATATTTACCTATGATTTAGTACGTAATATTTAGATTGATTATATTGATAGACATGATATACGAACAAGTTTAAAACTATCAACGTTCATGTCACTTTATCAAATATTATACTCTAAATCATTGGTATAGTATTTGACGAGGTAACATAAATAATAATTCTAAACTCTTAATTTCGTCCAAATTGATGCAAATTTTACTAATTTCGATAGGTCAGATGATAAATATTACTAAAACCATAATTAAGAAGTAGAAATAGTTTGAAAAACTTACAATGATGAGGATGAAGAGCATTGGCAAGGATGAAACAAATGAAAAGAAGTCCAAATAAGAATTTCATTGTGTTGATTTTTGAATATTAAAAAAAAGTAAAAGGAGATAATGGAGTATATATAATAAAAAAGAATTCACATGATCCTTGGCTACCCTTTGAAGGGTTTCACATGTTTTGGTGAGTCCATTTATAACATCAGAAAAGTCCAAGCTTTTAATTTATACAGCATTCAATTCAATTGCACAATGTTTCAAACTTGTGTATTCAATAAATGCTGTAAACATTTTGAAATTAATTATATTTAGGTTAATTTGTACAAAATATTGTCAATTTCGGAACTGATTACTACACAATTTTCCATTTCATATGATAATATAATACTTACATGACAGATATTTTTAAATTTTTTTTTTTTGTTGATCTGAAAACTTAAGTCCTCAAGTTGCATGTGACTTTACGATAACACACGTCTGTCATTCCAAAAGAACTAGATTTTAACCGAAAATATACATAATCATCCGGTAACACTATTTATATATATAACTATCATTATTGTCTGAAAACAAAAAAAAATGATAAATTTTATAATTTTCGCAGGGGAGCAAAATGTTTCCAAATTTTATAAGCGCACAAACTTTATATGGAATATAAAATGCCATTCTGAATAAATCTATTCTTTCACTCGCCTTTTTCATTGTGCTAAACTATGATTAAATTAGTTCCCAAATTGACATGAACGTTTAGTTTAGATATCAATTTGATCCTTTAATTTAGTATTTAAGATTAAATTAGTTCAAAATTCCACATGTTTACAAGTGATATGTGTAGTTATTTAATACGTGTCACATCTTTACGCTAACATGTGTCAATTTTTAACGATATGATTGAGTTTGTAAATTACACAAAACAAAGTTTTAAACCATATAGATTGTTTTTGCATTGATCAAACAAAAAAAACCGTACTTTTCCCAAAATGAAAAGTAACGTGGAAAGAATTGTGCATTAATATTTGTTTGTGGTATATGAACTTAGTTATATATAGGCCTAATACACAAATAACCCCCTAAATTTGTTCAAATATTGCAACTGCCCCCTCCAACTTTCAATTGTAACAACTTACCCCTCAAACTTGTCCAATTGTAACAACTTACCCCTTAAACTTGTCCTATTGTAAAACACAACCCCAAATTGCTGACATGGACTGCAATTGAAGAAACACGTGAAATACAAAATCTGCAATGCTCGTGGAGTACGATAATCAGATCTTTGACGTGATACGAATCCGGGGAAACTTTTTTACGGTTGCTTCAAATACGGGGTAAAAAAATTCTCAATTTGAGGTTATGTTTTACAATTGGACAAGTTTAAGGGGTAAGTTGTTACAATTGAAAGTTGAGGGGGGCAGTTGCAACATTTGGACAAGTTCAGGGGGTTATTTTTGTATTAGGCCTTATATATATATATATATAGGAGAGATCAGGTGTGACACATCTCTTATGGTGTGACAAGCCTTATTGTGTGACAAGGACCAATTTTATAATTAACCAAAAGGAGGTCACAAATTTATAAATAAAAGGAAAGATAAAATTGTTTTATTTTTTTTCTTTAAAATGCATTTTCCCAACTTTTACAACCTCGTTTTTCAAAAAATTTTATAACGTTGGACTCGTCTTAATTAAACGGTCATTTTAAGATCCATGAAGCTCAAGCAAAAAAAATTCCGGTGAACGGAATCCGGGTGCGCGTTTTCCGGCAAGAAAAAAAGTGTCTAAAAAATTCTCAAAAAATTCCAGAACATGTAAAACATTATTCTAAGAAACTTTAATTCTTGGATCGAAGCGAGATTTCTTACGGTTTAGTCTCAATAAAACGTTTTCCTTAATTTTATCCATTTTACATGTTTCAACAATTTGTTGGGTAAAAACTGTAAGGAATCTCGCTTTGAGCCAAGAATTAAAGTTTCTTAAAATAATGTTTTACATGTTTTGAAATTTTTTGATAATTTTCTGGACACATTTTTTTGTCCTACTTACGTTGTTCCAAATCAATGTACCATTTGTTCCAACATAATACTTATATTGTTCCAACAGAAAATTGTTTTATTTCTTTTCTTTAAAATACATTTTCTGACATTTCTAACCTCGTTTTTCGAAAAATTTTATACTATTAGACTCGTCTAAATTAGACAGTCATTTTAAGATCCCTGAAGCTCAAATAAAAAAAATTCCGGTGAACGGAATCCGAGTGGGCGTTTTCTGGCAAGAAAAAAAGTGCCCAGAAAATTCTAAAAAAATTCCAAAAAATGTAAAACATTATTCTAAGAAACTTTAATTCTTGGGTCGAAGCGGGATTTCTTACGGTTTAGTCCCAATAAAACTTGTTCCTTAATTTTATCCATTTTACACGCTTCAACAATTTATTGGGTCAAAACTGTACGGAATTTCGCTTTGAGCCAAGAATTAAAGTTTTTTAAAATGATGTTTTACATGTTTTCAAAATTTTTGATAATTTTCTGGGCACGTTTTTTGTCCTACTTACATTGTTCCAAATCAGTGTACCATTTGGTCCAAATCAGTGTACCATTTGTTCCAACATAATACTTGCATTGTTCCAACAGAAAAATGTTTTATTTCTTTTCTTTAAAATACATTTTCCCGACATTTCTGACCTTGTTTTTCGAAAATTTTTATACTATTAGACTTGTCTAAATTAGACGGTCATTTTAAGATCCTTGAAACTCAAGTAAAAAAAATTCCGGTGAACGGAATCCGGGTGAGCGTTTTTTGGCGAGAAACAAAGTGTCCAGAAAATTCTCAAAAAATTTCAAAAAATGTAAAACATTATTCTAAGAAACTTTAATTCTTGGGTCGAAGCGGGATTTCTTACGGTATAGTCCCAACAAATTGTTGAAGCATGTAA
Organism: Euphorbia lathyris; assembly: GCF_963576675.1. NCBI lineage: Eukaryota > Viridiplantae > Streptophyta > Magnoliopsida > Malpighiales > Euphorbiaceae > Euphorbia > Euphorbia lathyris. The sequence goes on from NC_088916.1 coordinate 26,296,975, forward strand.
AATGGATAAAATTAAGGAAAAAGTTTTATTAGGACTAAACCGTAAGAAATCCTATTTCGACCCAAGAATTAAAGTTTCTTAGAATAATGTTTTAAATTTTCTGGAAGTTTTTGAGAATTTTCTGGGCACTTGTTTTCTCGCCGGAAAACGCCCACCGGGATTCCGTTCACCGGAAATTTTTTTACTTGAGCTTCAGGGATCTTAAAATGACCATCTAATTTAGACGAGTCTAATAGTATAAAATTTTTCGAAAAACGATGTTAGAGATGTCGGAAAAATGTATTTTAAAGAAAAGAAATAAAACATCTATCATATCTTTCATTTTATTTACCACTTTGCCCTTTTTAATTATCATCAAAACTACGTAGTTTTGTTATGTCACACAATAAGCTCATTGTCACAACTTAAGACATTGTCACGCTGGATCTCACCCCTATATATATATATATATATATATATATATATATATATATATACAGTAAAACCTCTGTAAATTAATAATCGATAAATTAATAAACTCTTTAAAATAATAATTTTTTCTGGTCCTAACTTGGGCTAGTTCAAAAAATGATCAATTTTAATAAATTAATAAAATAATAATTTTCCGGAACAACCCTTTATAAATACATTGTATTATTACCTCTATAAATTAATAATTTCTCAAATACATATGCGATATATATATATATAAATATACATACTTAGGATAATTTAGCAAAATATGAATCTATAGTATTTTGTTTTTTCTTGAAATTTAAATCTAGTTGAATTTCATCTCTAACTATTCTCAGTGCATTCAAAAGTTCCAGTGTATCCTTGTCAAATTGTAACAAAAAAGTGTAAAAAGTGGATGATGCTATAATTGCTTCCTTTCCTTTAATTGGTTTTAAAAGTACCGAATACGTTAGATTCTTTAATATAAGGATCTTCCTATTCTTTATACTTCATATTCTTTGTATAAAGATATATTTTTCAATACAATAGTTATATGACAAACACTCCATATAAATTTATATATAGTAATTCATTAATTATGATACATTGAATATTTTTAACATTAATATAATATGAACTTTCAAGTTCAATTAACTTATATAATGCACATTTAATTTTATTTGTTCATTGATTTTAGACAAAAACTTTATTTAAATTAGTAATTTAAAAATTATTTAAAAAAAATTAAAATCACTCTATAAATTAATAATTATTAATTTATCGATTAATTAATAACTCTATAAATTAATAAAATTTCACGGTCCTAACATTATTAATTTATAGAGGTTCTATTGTATATATAGGGGTGAGATCCAGTGTGAAAAGAAGTTAGGGTGTGACAAGGAGCTTATTGTGTGACATAACAAAACTACGTAGTTTTGATGATATTTGAAAAGAGCAAGGTGGCAAATTTGTAAATAAAAGGAAAGAGAGATAGCGAAAATTGTTTTATTTATTTTCTTTAAAATACATTTTTCCGACATTTCTAACCTCGTTTTTCGAAAATTTATATACTATTAGACTCGTCTAAATTAGACGGTCATTTTAAGATCCCTGAAGCTCAAGTAAAAAAAATTCTGGTGAACCGAATCCGGGTGGGCGTTTTCTGGCGAAAAACAATGTGCCCATAAAATTTTCAAAAAATTCCAAAAAATGTAAAACATTATTCTTAGAAACTTTAATTCTTAAGACGAAGCGATATTTCTTACGGTTTAGTCCCAATAAAACTTGTTCCTTAATTTTATCCATTTTACATGCTTCAACAATTTGTTGGGTCAAAACCGTAAAGAATCTCTTTCTTAGCCAACAATTAAAGTTTCTTCAAATGATGTTTTACATGTTTTGGAATTTTTTAATAATTTTTTGGGCACATTTTTTGTCCTACTTACATTGTTCCGACAGTGTACGAAATTGTTCCAAATCAGTGTACCATTTGTTCCAACATAATACTTATATTGTTCCAACAGAATAAATTAGCATAGCAATTTTTCCAACAAAAATAGTTATATTATTCCAGTATAATACTTATATTGTTCCAACATAATAAATCAGTTTACCAATTGTTCCAAATCAATTTTATTATCCATGTCTTCACCGGATTCTATTCACCGAAATTTTTTTTACCTGAGCTTCTGGGATCTTAAAATGACCGTCCAATTAAGACGAGTCCAACGGTATAAAAGTTTTTGAAAAACGAGGTTGGAAAAGTCGGGAAAATGCATTTTAAAGAAAAAAAATAAAACAATTTTCTCTTTCATTTTATTTTCAAATTTGCCACATTCTCATAGTTAATTACATAATTGGTCCTTATCACACAATAAGAAATATGTCATACCTGATCTCTCATATATATATATATATATTTGTAACATGCCCTTTGGATGTGTCTTTTATTAGGAGAATTAAATAAATCATGTCTTTTGTAGTCATTAAATTTAGTAAGAATTTGAAAGGATGTAGTATCATTTATTTCAATATGGAAAAATTAATGTACCTTCTTAACCAAATTCGCATTTATTTCAACCAGAGTTCATTGTAGCATACCGTAGATTGCAGAATTTTCGTGTCCGTTTCAATTGTGGGAAAATTATTAAAAACACTCAGTTCTCCATGTTAAATGGAGAACCTCTTATACATATTTTTATCATATATAATATGGACTCACACATATTATACAAGGTCCCACTATTTTAATTAATAAGTGAGGTTACAATATACATGTTTAAATAATAGTTAATTGATTTATTTTTCTATTAATTATAATTAACTCCTAAAAACAAGAAAAAACTTTTGGAGAGAGAAATTCTATTTTGCACAATAACCTTCTTCTACACTTCGTCAAGAATGGTATTCATTCCTCCTACTTCTTCCTCTGCTCATGAATTGAAATGCCAAATAATTAAATTGGTTAATTAAGGTTGATATTTATATCCATCTCGCCTTCCTCCTTTTTTCTTCTTCACTATTATTCGAGGCTATTGCTACCACTGTTGAACAAATTAGAAACCACTATCTAGAACAAATCAACCAGTTGCTGGAGAATAAAGAAAAAATAATATCGTTTGATTCTGATAAAAAAAGAAGAATTAAAAACCGAGGTTCCTAAAATTTAGTACCCTATTACGATTATAAATCCAAATTTTCCCTATTAAATGAGAAAATTCAATTAAACGATACCAGCTGAGAAAAGCTTAGAGATAAAAGCCACTATTAGAGAAAACTAAAAATTCAAGTTCTGAAATTCAGTAGTGTTCCATAAAATTCAATAGTGTTTCAAGCGAGCGAAGCTTTATATTACTTACGAACAATTCATTTATTTATTCATAAACTTTACTCACAAGTAGCTCGATAATTCTATTTATGAATTTTAATAACAAACAACTCATTAATTATATTCATTTGATTTTTTTACCACAAAACTACATAATTTGTAAAACCTAGAAAACTAAAATTTCACACAAAAATAAATAGTTTTACATGACAATCAAACTTGTTCATGAACCCATAACCAAATTTAAATTTGCTCGTGAGCTTTTTCAAACTGAGTTCCATCATGCTCAAATTCAGCTCATTTATAAATCGAGCTAAACACACAATTAAGATTTTTTTATCAAGCCTACACTGTTAATAATGGAAGACTTAATTTTAATAAAAATAAGATTTATTGAAAGATGATTTTACAAGAATATATAACTCTTCACAACTCTCATCAAGAACTCACTCACATCACTTAACTATATAGCTTTAACTCAATTTTTCCACACACAAAACTCACAACCTCACTACCTATTTATACTAAGATGGAACCAATTTAAACCACAAACTTGTACAAATCTCATCCACAAACTTGTACAAATCATAGCCTTAAACTTGTATAAATTAGAACCACATTTTAAAGATTTTTATGACTAATCTTAGATATTTCAAATAAATTAATCTAGAACTTAGATTAGTCTAATTTGCTAGATACTTCCACATAAAAATCAATGTTGATATTTCAATACTCCCCCTCAAGATTGATTTTTAATACGTCGCACTTGCTAGTCATCCCAAGTTGCTTTCTGAAGTCTTCGAATTTTGGACCGTTTAGTCCTTTCGTAAAGATGTCAGCAACCTGATCGCCAGTCTTCACATATTGCATCTTGATGTCTCCACGTAGGACTTTCTCTCGTACAAAATGATAATGCACCTCCACATTTTTAGTTCTTGCGTGGAACATTGGATTTTCAGTCAAGTGTATCGCTGACTGATTATCACAATATAACTGTACCGAGTAATCGACTGACTGATGAATATCTTTCATAAGCTGTATTAGCCAGGTACATTCTTGAGCTGCTGTTGCTGCTGCCCTGTACTCTGCTTCGGTACTTGATAATGAAACTGTAGGCTGTCTCTTGCTGCACTAAGATATAGGTCCCGATCCAAGACTAAACACATAACCTGTAGTTGAACGTCTTGTGTCATGATCTCCAGCGTAATCAGCATCACAATATCCACGCACCTCACTCTTTCCTCCTTTCTTGTATAAAATACCATAATCCATCGTACCTCGAACATATCGTAGAATTCTTCGAATAGCTTCTAAATGAGGCTTCTTCGGATTCTGCATAAATCGACTTACCATACTTACTGCATATGATATATCTGGCCTCGTTAGAGTGAGATAGATCAGGCTTCCAACTAGCTGTCTGTACATCGTAGCATCTTCTAAGTCATTTCCTTCAGCGGAACATAACTTTACGTGTACTTCTACTGGAGTTGTAATAGGCTTGCATTCGAGCATCCAAAACTTCTCCAAAAGATCTTTAGCATACTTATGCTGACACAAGAAAATCCCTTCCTTCGTGCGCTCAACTTCAAGACCAAGGAAATGATTTAACTCTCCCAGTGATTTCATTTGAAATCGCACTGATAAGTTGGCTCTGACTTGATTGATCTCAGCAACATCATCACCTGTAATGATTAGATCATCAACATAAACTAATACTATAGCCAACTTCTCACCTTGGACCTTCACGAACAAACTGGAATCAGCTGGTGCCATCATGTAGCCACTTTGAATCAGAAACTCTGCTATTTTCCCATACCATGCTCTTGGTGCTTGCTTCAATCCGTACAATGCTTTCTTCAGCTTGCATACATAGTTTGGTTGAGCCTTGCTCTCGAACCCCTGAGGTTGATCCATGTAAATTTCTCGATCCAATTCTCCATGTAAGAAAGCATTCTTCACATCCATCTGCCAAAGCTTCCAATCTTTACTAGCTGCAAGTGCTAGTAAAACTCGTACTGTGGTGATCTTTGCAACTGGACTAAATGTCTCGTCATAGTCCAGACCATACTTCTGTGAGAATCCTCGAGCCACCAAGCGAGCTTTGTATCTTGCGATTGATCCATCAGGGCGTTGCTTTACTTTATAAACCCATTTGCAGGAAATAGGCTTCACATCTTTGGGTTTAGGAACTAAATCCCAAGTCTCATTCTGCTTCAAGGCATATATTTCTTCTTGCATAGCCTTTCTCCACTCCTTAATTGAGGATGCTTCTTCGTATGTCTCAGGCTTCTTAATTGATTCTTCAATCACTGCTGCATTAGCATACTTAGGATTTGGTCTCCTTTTTCTTATTGACCTTCGCATTGGTGATTGTTGTTCTTCTGTTGATTTATCATCATTAACGATCTCCTCGAGTTGACTTGGTCGTTCTTCTTCAGGTGTTTGATGTACTCCTGTATGCCATGGAGATTGAGCCTTTTCAGATGACTTGCTCCCGAGGTTTTCTTCTACCGGTTCCACTTCTGGAATGATTTCTTCAGCCGCCTCGTCCCTTTCAAGTCTTTCCTGTAATTTCTCCTCGATTTCTTTTGAATCGGGTAGTACAACTTCATGAGGGGACCACCAGGATGAAGCTTCGTCAAACACCACATTTCTTGATGTATAACACCTTCCTGTTGTTGGGTCACAACACTTCCACCCCTTTCTTTGATTATCATAACCCACGAAGATGCATCTTATAGCTTTCTTATCAAACTTACTGCGTAAATGATCAGGAACGAAAACATAACATACACAGCTAAAAACTCGAAAGTGACTTACAGTGGGTTTGATCTTCCATATCTTCTCGAAGGGTGAAATGAATCCAAGTGGTGCTTGTGGTAGTTTGTTGATAACATCTGCAGCTGTCTTCATACATTCAGCCCAGAACCGAGGTGGAACGTTCTTCGCATGTAACATACTTCTGCATATTTCTGCAAGGTGTCTATTCTTCCTTTCTGCTACCCCATTTTGTTGTGGAGTATTAGGACAAGTCAACTGTCGTCGAATCTTGCAATCTTGTAAGTATCTTGAGAACTCGTGCGAAGTATACTCTCCTCCATTGTCAGTGCGAAGGCATTGAATCTTTCGATCAAGTTCCTTCTCGACCTTCTCCTTGAACTCTTGGAACTTGCTGAATGCTTCTGACTTGTTTTTCATAAAATATACCCACACGTACCTTAAGAAATCATCAATAAAAGTTATCATATATTGATGACCACTAACAGATGGTTGCTTCACACGACCAAATACATCAGAGTGCACCAACTCGAGCGGCTCCTTTGCTCGATACTGAGAATCTTCATACGGCAACTGGTGTGCTTTCCCGAACTGGCATCCGACACATACTATGTCATCTCGAACATCAAGTTGTGGAAGTCCATTGAGCATCGACTTCTTCATCATCACCTTCAACTTATGATAGCTCACGTGTCCCAAGCGTGCATGCCACAGATCGGCTGTCTCGTTCTTTCTGGCTTTGTCTACATAGGCTGTTTGTGCTGACATTACGTAGACAGACTCAAGTTTTCTTCCCTCCATAAGCGGTGTGCTTGTTGGCCTCAAACTTCGATACACCTTCACGTCGTTTGGACCAAATACCACGTAGTTGCCAGAGGATGTCAACTGTGACACTGATATCAAGTTCTTTGTCATTCGAGGTACATGGAATACATTCTCCAATTGCACTTCCTTAGAGTTGTATCGAGGCACGACCATCGTCTTGCCAACATGTGTGATTGGTAGTTTTGAGTTGTTCGTGGTGACAACAACTCGCTCCCCTTTATACTCTGTCATGCTTGATAATTTTTCCTTGTCTCCAGTCATATGGTTAGAGCATCCAGAGTCTACTATCCAATCATTATTATAATTGATAAATTTATTACTTACAGCGGTAAGTGCTAACTCATCTTGTGCATCTGCTTTGGAAGGCATGACTGTGTCACATGTCACTGGCTCTGTAATTGCACACGAAGCCTCGAAGTCCCAGTCTTCTTCTCTTTCATCTTGAGCATGTGTGGATGTAGCAGCATTTCCTTCTGCTTTCTTGTATCTGCAGTCTCGAGCATAGTGGCCTCTTTTGCCACAATTATAGCATTGGTCATTCTTGTGTCGATGTGTCTTCTCGTGTGTTTGCTTGTGGTTGTGGTGAGCTCCCCCTTGTTGCCAACTCCCTCCTTGTTGCCTTTTCTGCCATCCTTGTTTGAATCTTTCACCATTTCTCGATCTCGTGATTTTTGGATCCTTGCTCTTTTTATTGATAAAAAGAGCTTTATCTTCGTCATTGACTGAGACTTTAGACATTTGCTTGTCTAGAGCCTCTTGATTAGCCAAGGTATTTTCTAATTCATTTAAACTTGGCTCTTTAGCCCATCCACGGGTTGCCGTAACAAGCGAGTTAAATTCGGGACGCAACCCATGGACTATTATTCTTCTCATTCTTGTTTCAGTAATTTTATTTTCAGGATCCAATTTTGAAATTTCTTTACATAAAGTTTTAACTTTAGTAAAGTATTGACTCACCGTCATGTCGTTTTGCGAGACCGACAGTAACTCGTTCTCGAGTTGTTGGAGCTTGGCATCGTTCGTTCTTGCAAATAATCCGGCAAGAGTGTCCCATGCTTCTTTGGGGTTTTTAGCATCCTTGATGCGTTGTAGCAAATCGTCCTCCACCGAAATTGATAAAGCATACATAGCTTTACCACACTTGACCTTCCATTTCTTAAGGTCACTTTGTTCCGTCGGAGGCGCTGTTTCGTTTCCTCCAACAGTCTCCCACAAATCTTGGCCGAGCAAATAAAATTGCATACGAGTACTCTAAGTACTATAATTATTATTATTGAGTTTTTCAAGAGTGCTTACCGAGGTAGACATGTCTGCCATCACGACTTGGTTATCTCCTTTAATTAACCAAGTAACACCGACCAATAATTTTTACAGTCCCGGACTGCGCGCTAGAAATACCTCGTACCACCACGATCCCGGATCGCGAACTTTTGAAGCACCTGACTCCCGGTCCCTGACCGCTTGCTTGCACTCGACCACGTACCGGTCCCTAGCCGCCCGCTCTGATACCACTTGTTAATAATGGAAGACTTAATTTTAATAAAAATAAGATTTATTGAAAGATGATTTTACAAGAATATATAACTCTTCACAACTCTCATCAAGAACTCACTCACATCACTTAACTATATAGCTTTAACTCAATTTTTCCACACACAAAACTCACAACCTCACTACCTATTTATACTAAGATGGAACCAATTTAAACCACAAATTTGTACAAATCTCATCCACAAACTTGTACAAATCATAGCCTTAAACTTGTATAAATTAGAACCACATTTTAAAGATTTTTATGACTAATTTTAGATATTTCAAATAGATTAATCTAGAACTTAGATTAGTCTAATTTGCTAGATACTTCCACATAAAAATCAATGTTGATATTTCAATATACACATGATTCACTTATTTTTCAAACTAGAGTAATTGAAACAAGTTGAGGTTGGATTGGCAATGCATTACATTAATCATTACAAAGTAGTCTACTAAACAAAGGGATCCATAGTCATTACCAAGCTCATAAAATAAGGACCAAAACTAAGTTTCATTATTATTTTTAATGCACCCTTCACACGATGAATGCTCCTTGAGCTTGAAAGGTGTACAACATATCTTGCCAAAATTTGAACCCTCAACTAATTGGTCTAACATGTTCTAATACCATATCTAATTGATCTAACATGTTCTCATACCATATCAAGAGCCAATTAAACTAAAAGATTAAGTCCAAAAATACCTTTTATTATTATTATTATTATTATGTCTTACATCCATTAATGTCAAAACCTCATACTAATCTTTTAGCACTAAAATTTAATTAACAGAGTGGAAATTTACCAGCCTTGTATGAAATTGTAGGAGGATGAGGAAACTTTTCATTTTGTGGACAAATTCCGCAACCTTGTTGAATCTTATCTGCAAAGTTCATTAGCAACTCATATTTTCATATCAATTCGGAAAAGAAGAATCAAAGTTTGGATTTATAATGTACTACAAGTGGTTATATATTATGAGCATTACCACCATCCATGAATTTATTATAGGTACACAGACGAAACTCCTCTACTGCCGGGTCCTGCAGTTCGACAAAGAAGGTAGCCAGAGAGGCATCATGATCTCCATTTTTCGGTTTAGCAGTGAAGCAGACGTGACACCAATGTGAATACCCATCAGGTAGCATCAGTAACAGTTGACGTTTCGCACCCAAGGTGTCTACGAGTTCAAACCCAACATCCTAGACAAAATACAAAAGTTTTTTAGAATGCACATAAGAGAGAGAGAGAAAGAGAGAAGATCCAAACCTCCTTCATATTTATGCATTTTAAGGCGTGCTCAGCATATTCACGATCCGAAAGCTCAGGGCTAAAGGAACTGTTTTTATACATAGAAAGTTTGTTAGTATAATCATTCATAGTAAAAACTGAACAGATAAATTAAAATTGAGGAAAACAAGAAAATTAGTGAAGTATATAAGTAGTGCAAATAAGAAACTTTACCACTGGTCAAGCTCCTTGAAATCATATACCGTTCGAATTCGAATTCGCCCTACAACCTTACCGTCTTTTTGATGGTTTTTCGCTTTGGGTTGGAATAATTTAGCCAACTCTTGTTGTTTGGTGGATTCGGGACACGGATAAACAATTTGAGCAGTATGATAATGATCAGCATCTGTAGCAATAGGATGAGGGTACTCCTTTTCAGGTGGACAAAAACCACATCCAAAGGTTATTTCTGCAAATTAATTAATGAGACTCAAGAAAGAGAATGCCTATAGTATATTCAAAGAGGAAAAGATGAGGCTTACCAGGATCATCAGGCTTTGATACCCACAGGTAATCAAGCCTGAATTGCTTATAACCACTGTCACCCAGTTCAGCAAAGATGAGTAGTTTTTCTTCATTACTGCAATTAGAATTAGAGTTTGTGGGTTTTGCATAGAAGCTGACATGGCAGTGGTCTCTAACTCCTAAATCCTCACGTCCAGGCAGATATCCAAGTACACGCCTACAACCTAAGCCTTGCACAACTTCAAAACGGGGATCCTGAAAATAATTAATTAAATACTTGCAACAGATTCCAACCTCTAATCCATGTTGTTTTATATTAATTAAATACTTGCAACAGAAATAACAGATTCCAACCTTTAATCCATGTCGTATCCTGTCCCACTCTATGGCTTCTGCAGCGTATTCTGCAGCGGTAAGCTCAGGGACGCGATACCTGTAGTGTTCTTAAACATTAATAGCTAATTGGAAGCTTTGGGAAGAAGAAACCAAACCTTTATTAGTTGATTGATAGACACTGAAAATCCCAAACACTAACAATCCATTTATACAAACTAAGAAACATTACCCAAACAAATCTATCCTCTTCCTCATCCGAGCTTCAATGAAGAGAACCAAAAAAAAATTAACAATTGCAAACGACAATCCCAAATCCTAACAACCTATTTATACAAACTAAGAAACATTACCAATATTCAGAAGCTTCCGTTTCCTCATCACACCTTCAATTAAAGAGAACAAACAAAATTAATAATTGCAGAGAACGATCCGAAACCCTATACAAACTAAGAAACATTACCCAGACAACTCTATTTTAGAGGAGTCTATTTCCTCATCCAACCTGCAATTAAAGAGAACAAACAAAATTAACAATTGTAGAGAACAATCCCAAATCCTAACAAACCCATTTATACAAACTCAGGATCATTAACAAAATTAACAATTGCAGAGAACAATCCTAAAACCCAACAATCCATTTATACAGAGCAAGAAACATTACTGTTTCATCTCTACTTGAGCGGCCTCCATTTCCACATTGGACCTTCAATTGAAGAGAACAAACAAAATTAACAACTGCAGAGAACAATCCCAAAACCTAACAATCGATCTATACAGACTAAAAACCATTACTGTTTCATCTCTACTTGAGGGGCCTCCAATTCCGAATTCTACCTTCAATTGAAGACAACAAACAAAATTAACAATTGCTGAGAACAATCCGAAAACCTGACAATCCATTTACACAAACTAAGACACATTACCCTTTCATCTCTGCTTGAGAGGCGTCCATTTCTGCACTAGACCTTCAATTGAAGATACAAACAAATATTCAGTTGTATTGAATTTTCATTGGATATTTAATTATTGATTTGTAACTCAATATAAAACTAGTGTAACTGTTTTAGAAAATTATATTATATATACTATAAAAGTGGAAGACTGGAACAGTAAAATTGGCAATTTTGTGCCAAATTTTTTCCAATGTTACCTTTTAGCACAGTTTACAATTTTATCCTTTGAAATCACTAAAAAATAGACAATGTAGAAATATATAATATGATTAGAAAGCTTTCACAAGAACAATACACTGCATTGGCGCTTTTACTAAATCAAAATGCAAACTCTTCAGTAAAGAGTCAAGAGCTTATAAATAAATAAATCAAGCACCAAAAATGAATCTACATTAAAATATAAACCTAAAGAAAATATAAACCTAGCAAATTGCAGCCCTTAGCTTTAAGATGCTCGAATTTCTCCTAATATATATACAGTACTCCCTTCGGTCCACAATAGAAGTCTTTCTAGAGGGTTTTTTGGTTCCACAATACATGACATTTTGCTTAAATCTAAACACATTAATTTACTTTTACCAAATATACCCATATTTAAGTTGACTTTTTTGTCTTGAGAATAGATAAAGTTCCTAGAGGATGCAATTATTACAAGGGTAACAAAGTCTTTTACTTAAAATTAATTGCATTTCTTAATTAGTGTGCATTAACCTTAAAAAACTTCTATTATGGACCGAAGGGAGTATCTTATGGCTGATTTTTTCTATTTAAATTTTGCAGGTTGAATGAAACAATTATAATGAGTATTTTGATGATTACATGTAAGTTAAAATCTTAAACTTTCTTCTAAAATGGCTGATACTTAGCCCTTTGAAATTCAATCTTTACAATAGATTTGCTATCAGACATCATATCAATAGTATGCTAGAAATGCCGTTCAATACGGGTTTATCGTTGTTTTAGTGTTGTCTTTGTAAAGTTTGACTATTTTACTCATTGTTTCTCAATTGTGAGAATATCAATGTGTACTCATAGTCTTGAACCTCCACTTCTTAGAGGTAAAAGTTGCTTAATTGTTGTATTTGTATAGGAGCAAACGTATTGTAAAATTATGAGCCATTAAACTTCCAATTACAGATATGAGATGACAATTCCGAGAACAAAGGAAAAAGAGGAACCGAAAGCAATGAAGATGCAATTACAAGAGTTCTATAGAATTTAAATGGCAAAAAGCATCTTCAGGTCCCTGATCTTTCATTATTTTGTGTATTAAGCCCTCGATCTTTTATTTAGATACATTGAGCCCCTGATCTTTCATTGTTTGGTGCATTAAGCCCTCGATCTTTCATTTAGACACATTGAGCCATTGATCTTTCATATATGCGTGTATTAGGCCCTTCTATAAATTAATTCACATATGAGTGTATTAAGGACCTGTTTGGTTCAACTAGGAGTGTTCAACGATCGGTTCGGTCTGAAAACCGAACCGAACCAAACCGAAATAACCGAATACCGAATAACACTTAAAATAAAAACGAACCTAACTGATTTATATTAACAAACTGAACCGAACCAAACTGATTTTGGTTCGGTTCAGTTTGGTATTCGGTTTCATCATTTATAAAATAAATTATTAATAAATTATTAGTTTATATTATATTTAAAATATGTACATTAAAATTTCATGATCCTAAACTTAAATAACCGTACTACTTTCTACCAAAAAAAAAAAAAAATAACCGTACTACTAACTAAATTCATGAATATTATTAAACATTTAAAGGTAATTACTTACAGTATGTTTTTAAAGTAATTACTTACAGTACATCAATTAATACGTAACAATTATGGTAAATTGATAATATCCTAATATTATAATAAATTGATAATAGATAGCTTTTTTTTTTTGAAAGGGTTAATAGATAGCTAAATTAATGATAAATTGATAATTGATAACTAAACTAATAAGATAATTAATATTGTAATATTATCATAAAATATTAATTATTTTAGTACAACAACATAATTGAACCAATTGATTAGGTTCGGTTTTATTTTAGATGTTATTCGGTATTCGGTTATTTTGGTTCGGTTCGGTTTTCAGACCGAACCGATCGTTGAACACTTCTAGTTGAACCAAACAGGCCCTTAATACACCCTTATGTGAATTGATTTATGGAAGGACCTAATACACCCATATATGAAAGATCAAGGGCTCAATGTATTTAAATGAAAGATCGAGGGCTTAATGCACCAAATAATAAAAGATCAGGGGCTCAATGTGTCTAAATAAAAGATCGAGGGTTTAATACACAAAACAATGAAAGATCAGGAGCATCAGGATGCTTTTTGCCAATTTAAATTAATCCATAAAATCTTTCTAATTCCCTGCATATCTATATATAATATAAAACAGTAATGATGGAACTGAGGTGCCACTTTCTTCTTTTTTACTGATAAAAAAATATAATATAATATATAATATATTAATTTTAATTATATTATTGTATTTATCGATAAAAAGATTTTTTTTATCCGTACTATATCTAAGAGTTCTACATAATTTAAATTAATCCCTAAAATCTCTCTAATTCTCTGCATATCTATATATAATATAAAACAGTAACGATGGAGCTGAGCTGTCACTTCCTCCTTTTTTACTGATAAAAAATAAAAAATAATATATAATATATTAATTTTAATTATATTATTGTACTTATCTATAAAAAGATTATTTTATCCGTACTATATTTAAGAGTTCTACAGAATTTAAATCAATCCCTAAAATCTCTCTAATTCTCTGCATATCTATATATATAATATAAAACAGTAACGATGGAGCTGAGTTGTCACTTTCTCATTTTTTACTGATAAAAATTATAAAATAATATATAATATATTAATTTTTATTATATTATTATATTTATCTATAAAAAGATTATTTAAAGTAAATGTGAAAATAAAATAATAATATTTAATTTATATAACACATTTATATCAATAATTATATTTATTAAATTATATTTTTATTAATATTTATATGTTAAGATGAATCTGTGCATCACACGGGTAAAAAACTAGTTATATTATATATAACTATAAAAGTGAAAGACTGGAACAGTAAAATTGGCAATTTTGTGCCAAATTTTTTCCAATGTTACCTTTTAGCACAGTTTACAATTTTATCCTTTGAAATCACTAAAAAATCTCAGCTACTGCTAGTAAAACGATGTCATTTATATGTCCTCGATTTCTGTGCCTTCTCCCCTTCTGTCTTCGTTCCTATCTTTCCCAAAGAAAAACTCTCTCTTACAATTTCACTCTCTTGATCTGCCTGGCTTCCCTCATCTTCATCAGTTTGTTTTGATCCCTCGTTCTCCAAGTTCACCTGTTCTTTTCTTCAGATATGAGGTACTCCCTGTTCTATTATTTCTTTTCCATTTCATTTTTCCTGATTGAAATCTTCCATTCCTCCTGTGTCTCCTCTTTTGATTCTCTCAAACCTAACTTCAATTGTTGTGATATGCAAGTCAGAAGGATCTGAAATACTGAATAGGTTTCTTACCTTTTTTGTGTTCTGGTTTGTTTATGATGGCATGAGCACCTCAAATCCTATCTAGAAATATGTGCCTTTCTTTTGGGTTCTCTCTTTTTCTCTCCTTTGTCAATGGCTTTCTTCTTCTCTGCTCTCTTTAGAGAAGATTTCTGTCGATTTTTTTCCTATCATGGCCTCTGTTGTTGCCGAAATATTTGCAAGCTTCTTATTATAGTGATTTCTGCTTCCGTCCGATTCA
Organism: Euphorbia lathyris; assembly: GCF_963576675.1. Classification (NCBI taxonomy): domain Eukaryota; kingdom Viridiplantae; phylum Streptophyta; class Magnoliopsida; order Malpighiales; family Euphorbiaceae; genus Euphorbia; species Euphorbia lathyris. The sequence goes on from NC_088916.1 coordinate 26,312,216, forward strand.
CCGAAGTGAGCATCTTCTCTCTTTCATGCTTCCTTTGGGATCGGTCTCTTCATGAGGTTTGAGTTTCCCGTTCTTCATTTCTTTTTTTAACTTTCTCACCTACATCTGCTTTGGTTTTCAGATGGCTTTTGCTTTCTTCATAGGTTTTGTGTCCTCCTATCAATCCTCTCCATACCTTGCTCACAATTTTAATCCTTTTGTACTATTTCCCTTGAGTAGAGGTTTTGTGCTTTCTTCGTCTATTGAAATTACGTGAACTGATTATTCTTTTTTTATATAGGCCATCGAAGTGGTGTCCTCTATTTTTTTTTCAAGTTCATCAGTTCTTTTAGCGAAGGTAATTTGTTTTTTTTCTTATTTTTGTTCATTAATATCGGTTCTGTGTTTTCTTATTCTTCTGCATTTATTTGATCTAAAGTTACTGATTTAATTTAAGGTATGGGGCTCTATTTGCTTAATTTCATCCTCTGCCTGTATTCTCTGGATATTACAAACCAGAATTCAGCATCCTCTGCCTGTCACAGGTTATGCAGTTATACCTTAGATTTACCAATGGCTGGCTTTACTTATGCTGTTATTTTCAATTTCAATATTTCAGTTCTATTTCGATTCACAAGTGACATCTATATGGCTTCTTTTGTGTCTTTAGGTTTTCAATATATGAATTCCCCCTCTAGAGAGGAGGGAGAGGAAAAAACAATGCATTTGGATTATCAGAACACACCCAACCTACATTAATGATAGACAATCAAGTGTTAAGTGTGAGTCTTTGTTTTCCTTTCAAGTGTTACTTCAGTGATCATACATGTACATTATAAGAAAACAAATATTTTTGTTATCTTTACTCTTGATAGAGACTCCCATAATGGAAATATGGTTCTCTTTGTAGCCCCGATCCTTTTGATTTGGAATGCTCATGCTGGGCTTCCTATTTATGAATAATTTTTGTTTACTACTTTTTTCTTTTGGGTTTTCCTTTTCATTGCTCTTTGATGCTTTTGTACCTGTATTTCATTTCAGGTTTATGAACTGGGAATTCCTATCTCTAATTAAATCTTCATTTCTGTGTTTCTCAGATCTCTCTCGCTCATCTTTTAACATCATGTATTATAGCATTACTAGAGGAACCATGCAGTAGTTTCATATGTTCAATAGCATGGACCAACCTGCCTTAAAAAATTCACAAGTAACAACTATTAAATCTGATGTCTTCTATAGCATAATCAAAATAATTGCCTAGGACTTTTTATGAAGAGAGCATTGATGTTGAAGAAACTGACGAACATACATCATTTGTTTGTATCATATGGTATGTGAATCTAAACATGTGCAGTCTTGCTAACTTTTGAGTGTTATCATTTTTTTAATATCAATTGTATGTCTGTTTTCGTATCGATCTAAATGTTAATTGAGCATCTGCTTAAGTTCACTCTTATTAATTTTAATCTAGAGTAACTTTACTCATTAGTTTAAGTTTGACTTCCAATGAAGGTACCAGTTATGGTGGAAGTCTGTGGAATCAGATTCAGAGAGGATGGACGTTCGGCAACATAAGGTAAGCTTATGTTATCATAATGTTAGGAAAAAACAAACAAACAAGATTATCGATGATTCAACTGTATAAGATGTTGCCTATAAATTATAGTTATTGCACTAAAATGTTTTCGTCTTATAAACAAACCATTGTCTGATCAATACAAGAAAAAAAGCTAGTTAGCGACCGAATTTAGCGACCAGATAAAATTCGACCGTAATTCCCTTCCCGGACACCTCATGTCCTAGTACTATATAATCTTGAACCATAAATTGACACTTCTCCCAACCAAGAGCAAGATTAGTCTCCTCACATCTTTGAAGAACTTTATCAAGATTGTTTAAACAACTTTCGAAGGATGACCCAAAAACAAAAAAAATCATCAATGAAGACTTCCATGAAGTCCTCAATCATCTTGAAAAATATGGCGGTCATGCAACGTTGAAAGGTGGCGGGAGCGTTACATAGCCTGAATGGAATCCGCCTATATGCAATTGTCCCATAAGGATATGTGAATGGCGTCTTGTCTTGATTCGAAGGATCAACGGGAATTTGCATATAGCCGGATAAACCATCCAAGGTACAAAAGAATTTATGTTCGGCCACTCTTTCCAACATTTGGTCAATGAACGGCAATGGAAAATGATATTTGCAGGTGGCTTCGTTAATTTTTCTATAGTCTATGCATACCCACCATCCCGTTACCTTTATTGTGGGGATTAATTCCCCTTGATCATTTTCCGTTACCGTTGTGCCCCCTTTTTTAGGAACACATTGGACCAGACTTACCCATTGACTATCGGAGGTAGGAAAGATTATACCTGCGTCGAGGAGTTTAATTACCTCGGCTTTCACTACCTCTTTCATATTGGGGTTGAGTTGTTATTATGGTTGCACAAAGGGTTTGACTTCGTCCTCTATAAAGATGCGGTGTGTGCAAATGGTGGGGCTAATTCCCTTGATGTCGTGAATAGTCCATCCAAATGCTCCCTTGTGTTTTTGTAACACCGCGAGTAATGCTTCCATCATGTCCTCTATCAAAAGAGAAGATATAACAACCGGTAAGAATTTAGGAGGTTGCAAAAAGACATTTTAAATTAGGAGGCAAAGGTGTAAGTTGCAAAGTTGGGGGCTCTTCTAGAGAGGACTTTGGTTTTGCTTTACTATCCCGGTCCAAACCCTCAAACCGATTCTTTGCCCACAAACATTGCTCTATTTCGAAGGAGTATTCAAAGGGCTTGTTTAATGGCTCCTCATCCACGTGCTCATTACCAATTGGACCCGAAGAGGCCTCTATAGGACACCTATCATACAAATCTTCAACAAAAACATCAATAGGGTCTAAAGAGTTTAAAAATTACAATCTTCCATGGTGTTAGAGGAAAATTTTATGGAGTTGTAGACATTGAACACTACCTCTTTATCTTGTAACCGAAGTATAAGCTTACCTTCGTGAACGTCTATAAGAGTTCTTCCGGTTGCAAGAAATGGTCTACCTAGGAGGATAGGTACCGAGTCATCTTCCGCCATGTCGAGCATTACAAAGTTGGCGGGGAAGATGAATTTGCCCACCTTCATTAAGACATCCTCCACTACTCCCTTTGGCCGGGCAAGTGATCTATCAGCCAATTGAAGCATCATATTGGTAGGTTTTGGCTCTCCCAATCCGAGCTTCCTAAAAACAAATAAAGGCATTAGATTAATACTAGCACCTAAATCACATAAAGATCTACTAAACTCAACATTCCCGATTGTGCACGGGATGGAGAAGCTCCCTAAGTCTTTGAGCTTAGGCGGGAGTTTGTTCATGATTATCGTGGAGCATTCCTTCGTAAGTGCTACCGTTTCATTTTGTTCTAACTTCCTCTTTTTGGCAAGGATTTCTTTAAGAAACTTCGCGTAAGTGGGCATTTGTTCTAATGCCTCCGTGAATGGAATGTTTATATAAAGTTTCTTAAAACTTTCTAAAAACTTACCGTATTGGTGATCCAATTTTTCTTTCTTTAATCTTTGTGGGAACGGGAGCTTAGGTACATAAGCCCAATTGGATCACTAGCACTTTTATTATTATCCGAGGAAGTTAAAAATTTTAGGTCCGAACCGGGGTTGCTTACCTCTTCCAGTTCGTTACTTACTTATGGAGCGGTTGATATCGCCTTTGGAACCGGTGGTTCCAAACCCTTACCACTTCGGAGCGTGATCACTTGCACAGACTCCTGATTCTTTGGTCATGGTTTTTGTTCGGTGTTGGTCGGGAGAGACCCTTGTCGTCTCTCTTGTTGTTGACGATTTAATTGGGCCACTTGGTGCCCCAAATCCCTGCAAAATGCTTCATTATCAGCAAGACATGAAGATATTTCTTTAAGAAGACTAATTGTCGTAGGGTCTTACACGTTGCTAGGAGGTTGAGAGTTTTGGCCTCCTTGGGCATTTGGGGATTGGTCCAATCCGTGCTCCTTGTATTCACTATTAAATCCGGATGGGGGCTTCAACACGTTTTGGTTGTTTCCATATGACAAATTCAGGTGTTGGTGTTGAGGCCTCCATCTGTTGTTATTATTATTACGGTGGTGATAAGCATTTGAATTATGGTAGGAGTTATAGTTAGAACTATACCTTGGCTTCCCTCCCATATAACTTACACTTTCAGCGTCGCTGGCAAAAGGACTTCCGGCTTGGCAATCTTGACCGTGATGGTCGCCACCGTAATGAGAGCACATCAGGACATGTGCTAAAATTTTGAGGCTCATTTGCGCCATCAAGGCGTCTAACTTCTTGTTCATCTCGGCCATGGAAAATTTAGGAGCCTCGCCCTCCACGACAAATGTTTGATGTCGCGAGAGTTCGGCAAGCCGATCTTCTTGCCATTGGACGCTTTTTCTAGCTAACTCATTGATAAGCTTATAAGCCTCGCTTTTCGACTTCCTAAACAAATCCCCTCCTGTAGCAGAATCCATAGTTGCACGATTAGTAGGATTTAGACCATGATAGAATGTACTTACGAGATCGTGCTTAGGGATGTCATGGTGAGGGTCGGAGCAACTTTCGGAACCTATCCCAAGCTGAGTGAAGGGCCTCGTATTCGAGTTGCCGAAAAGATGTGATGTCATTCTTTAACTTAACCATTTTGGATGGCGGGAAGTAATAGGAAAGGAACTCCTTCTCGAGCTCGTCCCATGATGTGATCGATCTTGCTTCCAATGATCACAACCACTCCAAAGCTTGGCCTGTCAAGGAAAAAGGGAAAAGCTTTGGATGCACGGCCTCAACTGGAACACCATTTTGTCGAGAAGTATCTGATGCTTGTAAAGTATATAGCATTTAATAGGACAAGTGTATCCTATCGCAACAAGTAATACTGTGCTAAGCACGAGATCGAACCACAAAGACTATTTGTTATAACTAGTGAATCTACCTAGAGTGATCTAATTGTTTAGAGAGTTTGGATAAAGGTTTGGGTTTGGAATAACTGATTAACTAAATGAAAGCAATAATAAGATAAAGCGAACAATTGACAGGGTAGAAGGTCGACAATCTAGACTGAGGAATCCTTTGATTAAATCCTATGTATGGGATTAGGGAGTTCAAAATTATGTTTTACCAGTGATTTCACGGTAATTTCCCTAATAAGAAAGACAAATATGATCAAGATTCATCTAACCTATTCATATGCATTCGGGTGACGGCTTGATTAGGCATATACCCTAGGTCATGCAAAACATTAGGTTCATTGTCAACTAAGGCTAAAGCCGTAGCCCAGCCACGAAGCCGCACTCCTAGTGGTCTCTAGCGAGGTCAGGTTTACACAGATTCAGCATAGACAATTCCATGGTCAGGTTCTCATCTATCTATAATCCTATTTAATGTTAGGGTCATAGGCATTAAGCATATTATATACATAAACAGGCTAGTTGATCATTATCAATGCTCATTCTAGCATATATCCTGTTCCTAACATCATCTAGGCATTAAGCATGCATAAACTGATCAATCAAATGCCCTAGATCCCTAATCATACATATTCATACAATCAATTTCATCCACATCCTAGATTGGATGGGGATCAGTTCATAAACAAACCAATCATAGAAATAGGAATAATGGAAAACATTTTCAATTTATTATAAAAGCAAAAGATAAAAGGGCAAGAGAGAGATCTAGAACCCGTTTGTCTGATCCGATTACACAATAGAAGATAGCGAGCTTCTCCCATTAATTTTTCTTCGAAAGGAAATAAGAATTGAAATAAAACTAATCTAGAATGCAGGAAAATAAAACTAAAAGCTAGAAATCTACATTACGATGGCTCCCTATTGAATCCGTCTCTCCGAATAATGAAGATTAGCTCCCTATTTATAGAGTTGGGGAGAAACCCTAATCTCTCCGGGGGCAAAATAGGCATTTACAAAGTGTTTTAATGGGCTTCTGGGCCCGATCCATGGATTTCAGCAAGGGGGAAGGCGCTGGTGCGCCTTCCCTCGCCTCGTCTCGTCGAGACAAGGCCTGTCTCGACGAGACGAGGGCCTGTTGTTGGTGTGCCCTAGTTCATAGGCATTGGTTCTTATAAAATGTATTTGTGTCACATTAATAAAGGCATTAATCTAGTTCATTTGTATCTTGTGCTATAATATGAATAGAGAACCCATTGATTGATAATCGTAAAACCATATCCCAAGTCTATTCTATCATTGGAATGATTAGGACCACAGACTTGTATATTCGATGACTGTATGGTAGTAATTGATACTAGCCATAGCACTTGATAAGTTAGTTGTAAATATGGGTACATGTTGTATACATGTGACTGGATCGATCCGCCCGAGAAAACTACATGGTGGTTGTGTCATTAGTTTTCTTAAGTAGGTCTCTAACTGTCTTCAGACCAGATTTCATTATAATATCAATGTGGGATCCGGTTCACTTTGACATACGCCTAACAGGTCTGTAACAGGATGCCAAATATGGGTATGATTGGGTGAACAGGTGAACACATTAGTATTGATAGTGAAGTGATGAAATTACCACTCACATAACAGTGAGATGATATCACATGCCACTTGATAAGTGAGATTGATAAGTGTGTGGCCATACCCTGATAAGTAGTTTACTTATCTGATTCATTAATCTATTTAAGATCAAGAAATATCATAAACATCAGAGAGGATGACAGCCGCCATGCCTCTAGTTTATAATATCGATATCAAATGGTAAAAGACGTTAAGAGATAACTACAGGGTCTCTGCGTCTTTAGACACTGAAACTCTGTCTTAGTTAGGGGCAGTAATGGTTTGCTAGAACCCACTTACTATCTGTGAGCCATAAGCCCACTGCTAGCTAAGGACAGTCCCATAGGATCGTGCACATCGAACATCTGAGTTAGAACTTATAGAACGGTACATTGGAGAGATAGAATTAATTAATTGATTGACAGTAAAATGTCAAGGTAATTAATTGGTGGTTAATAAATTGATTAATTGATACTTTGTATCAAGGTAATTAATTAATGGTCTTAAGTGTTGAGTATTTAATTGATTAATTAGTTTGCGCGGTGTAATTAGTTAATTTGTAAATTAATGAAATTGCATTCGGTGAATAATTAATTAGATCAATACGTTAATTTATTAATTAGTGCTATTCATTTAATTGGGGTAATTAAATTTAATCTAATCATAATTAATTGCATAGAATAAATATTATTGGTATTTATTTATGTAATTAGATTAGGATTGGATTAGTTTTGTAATTAACCAATTGACCCTAAACCAATTAGGTTTAGGAATACACTATATATATAAATTAAAACACTCTAAACCTAATTAACCTAGATATTCATTCGGCCAACCTATGTTTACTTAGGCAAACAATTAATATTTCCGCAGCCACCACTTAGGAAAGTGGAGGGGGTGAATACTTGAGCCAAGAGTTTGTCTCATTCTTAAGAGAGTGTGGGATCGTTTCCCAACTCACTCCTCCTGGTACACCCCAAATGGAATGGAGTGTCAAAAGGAGGAACATGACTCTGCTCGACATGGTCCGCTCAATAATGAGTCAATCTGCTCTTCCTATCTCCTTTTGGGGATTTGCTTTGAAAACTGCTACTCATATAATTAACAATACACCGAGCAAGGCAGTTGAAATAACACCATATGAATTATGGACGGGCCGAAAGCCCAACGTTTCCTTCATGAAGATTTGGGGCTTTGATGCACATGTCAAGAAATTGATAAGTAGCAAACTAGAGTCCAAATCTGTTAAATTCCAGTTCGTGGGTTACCCTAAGGAAAGTAAGGGTTATTACTTCTATAACCCAGCTGAGAATAAAACATTCGTGGCTAGGTTTGTAATCTTTTTGGAAAAGGAATTCCTTTCCAAAGTAGACAATGGGAGTGATATTGATCTCGTTGAGATTCAAGACTCACAAACTCCTGCAGTTTATGCTAAGGATGCTTTGGGAACCGATATAGATCCTCAAAACATTGAGGAGGCTAAATCGGTTATACAGGTGGTGTTTCAAGTAGATTCATACAGAATTCTGATGAACCCTGTGTGTATATGAAATTCAGCAGGAGCATATCCACTTTCCTAATATTGTATGTCGATGACATACTGCTCATTGGAGGCAATATATTAACACTGCAAGATCAAGCAGTGGTTGAGTAAATGCTTCACAATGAAAGACTTAAGAGAAGCCGATCAAGATCTACAAGGTTAGATCCAACCGTCTTCTAGGCTTGAGTCAGACATCGTACATAGATAAGAATCCATCATGTACTCTATGTTATGTACAAGGCCAGATGTTGCGTGCTGCACCAAACATGACTAGTCGGTGCCAGTCAGATCCCGATAAGGAACACTGGAAGATAGTCAAGGCAATCCTGAAGTACCTCAACCGTACCAAGGATGGTTTTCTTAGTATTTGATGAGTAGGAGGAATGGCAATATCAGGTTACACTGGGTATGGATTTCTCCTGAATGACGATGCCATTAGTTGGAGATCCTTAAAGTAGCCAACCATTGCCGATTCTATGACGGAAGCTAAGTACATCGTTGCATGCGATGATGCAGAGGAAGAAGTTTGGATTAAGAAGTTCATAACTGATTTAGGAGTAGGTCAAACTCTCCTAAGATCAGTTGATGTTTTCTGTGATAATAATTGGGACATAGCACAAGCACTGGATCCCATGTCACACAAGAGATCCAAACGCGTATTTAGATGGTAACACCTTACCCGGTGACATTACATTGTAGAGGGTTGACACTGAGAACAATGTCGCTGGTCAGTTTACCAAGGAAATTGGTAGTACTAGATCTATAGTGTTTAGGGAAATACCCGCTTGGAACTAGTTCAAGTGGGAGACTGTTGGTGTGCCCTAGTTCATAGGCATTGGTTCTTATAAAATGTATTTGTGTCAAATTAATAAAGGCATTAATCTAGTTCATTTATATCTTGTGCTATAATATGAATAGAGAACCCATTGATTGATAATCGTAAAACCATATCCCAAGTCTATTCTATTATGGGAATGATTAGGACCACAAACTTGTATATTCGATGACTGTATGGTAGTAATTGATACTGGCCATAGCACTTGATAAGTCAGTTGTGAATATGGATACATGTTGTATACATGTGACTGGATCGATCCGCCCGAGAAAACTATATGGTGGTTGTATCATTAGTTTTTTAAGTAGGTCTCTAACTGTCTTCAGACCAGATTTCATTATAATATCAATGTGGGATCCGGTTCACTTTGACATACGCCTAACAGGTCTGTAACAGGATGCCAAATACGGGTATGATTGGGTGAACAGGTGAACACATTAGTATTGATAGTGAAGTGATGGAATTATCACTCACATAACAGTGAGATGATATCACAGGCCACTTGGTAAGTGAGATTGATAAGTGTGTGGCCACACCCTGATAAGTAGTTTACTTATCTGATTCATTAATCTACTTAAGATCAAGAAATATCATAAACATCAGAGAGGATGACAGCCGCCATGCCTCTAGTTTATAATATCGATATCAAATGGTAAAAGACGTTAAGAGATAACTACAGGGTCTCTGCGTCTTTAGACTGCTGAAACTCTGTCTTAGTTAGGGGAAGTAATGGTTTGCTAGAACCCACTTACTGTCTGTGAGCCATAAGCCCACTGCTAGCTAAGGATAGTCCCATAGGATCGTGCACATCGAACATCTGAGTTAGAACTTATAGAACGGTACATTGGAGAGGTAGAATTAATTAATTGATTGACAGTAAAATGTCAAGGTAATTAATTGGTGGTTAATAAATTGATTAATTGATACTTTGTATCAAGGTAATTAATTAATGGTCTTAAGTGTTGAGTATTTAATTGATTAATTAGTTTGCGCAGTGTAATTAGTTAATTTGTAAATTAATGAAATTGCATTCGGTGAATAATTAATTAGATCAATACGTTAATTTATTAATTAGTGCTATTCATTTAATTGGGGTAATTAAATTTAATCTAATCATAATTAATTGCATAGATTAAATATTATTGGTATTTATTTATGTAATTAGATTAGGATTGGATTAGTTTTGTAATTAACCAATTAACCCTAAACCAATTAGGTTTAGGAATACACTATATATATAAATTAAAACACTCTAAACCTAATTAACCTAGATATTCATTCGGCCAACCTATGTTTACTTAGGCAAACAATTAATATTTCCGCAGCCACCACTTAGGAAAGTGGAGGAAGCTTTTGGCTAATATCACAATCTCTCATGTTCTTCATTCGTGCTTCGACTAGCACCGGTTCTGGCTCGATAGCTGTTTGTGCACCTGACTACAGAGATCATACTACTTTGTGGATTCTTCAGCCGTCTCTAGAAGAGACAGTCCGGGTATGTTTATATCCTTAAACGGATCCCAAAAGGTTTTATTCAATTAATGGTTAACGGACAAAGATCAAACTAAAGGGATTAGAAATAAATTTTAAACCGCAATTCCGCTGTGCTACAGTTGATTAACTGACAATAATCCCTAACACCTGTCTCGATGAGACAGCTTGTGTCTCGCCGAGACAGGTCTCATTTGGGGGATTAAACTCCGGTTTTTATCCTTTTGAGTCCCTGGGCATCCGAAAGATGCTCTAATGGTCCCTAACGAATCCCAAAAGTGCTCCGATGGTCCCTGAAAAGTCCGGTAATTCTTCGATGGGCTTTGGTCTGGTTCGAAAATACACGAAAGGTCCCTGAAAATCCCTAAAAACATCGAAAATGCCATAAATAAAGGAAATTATTAATTCTAACCAAAAGGTAACAAAACGATATGAAAATTAAAAGGAAATAAAGCAAAAACAAACTAAAATGATCCTAAAAACCCTATACAAATGGGAGCTATCAGTATCGGCACACATAAGAAATTTATCAAGATGTTCGTTAGGGTTCCCATGAAGTTCTCCTCCAAATTGTCTGAGTTGTTGGATCAATTAGATCATGCTCGTCTTGATCTCATATGTGTTGGCCGAAATGATGGGGGTGACAAATCCATTGCGATTTTGTGGTCTATGTGGAGCTAGAATCTCCATCATTGTCATTGTGTCGTTGCCTCCTCCATTTCGGATGTTGTTCACGGTTTGGTTGGGTTGCCTTTGCTTGTTCTCGGGTTGGTTGGTTTCGTTGTTGACGTTGGTCATCTTTTCTCTCCGGATCCTACAAAGAGTACGTTCAATTTCAAGATCAATAGGAACAAGAGTACCACTCCGAGATTGGGTGAGCATAAACTAAAGAAAATATAAATAAATAAGAAGATATGAACAAAAAGAATGTTGTTAGAAAAAGAGTATATATAAATAATTTATACAAAAAGAATGCTTAGACTAACAATAAAAGGTTTGGGTCTAATATTGCAAGAAAATATAAATCCCTGGCTACGGCGCCAAAAACTTGATGGGGCCTATAGTAGAGCAGTAAGTATTGTGTGTGTGTGTTACGATTAAGATCTTTCTACGTGCTTTAACTCTACTAGACGCTGTGTAGGGACAAGTGTACCCCGTCGTATCAAGTAATAAATCCGGTTAAGATCGGGTATCGAATCCACATGATTTATAACTACAAGTATTAAAGTACTCGGTTCTATACATTATCTAAGCGGTGAATACTTTAGACTTGAGTTGGGTGACAACTATAAACTACTCCTAAACTATGGTGAACAAACTTGTGTAGTTTAAACTCTAATGAAGTGTTACGGGTAGTGATAAGTTATAACATATGGCAAACAATTCGAAACATATACGATTAATAATTTACTCTTGTAAAGACGACTATCTATAGACCGAACAACTCCGTGAGGTTCTTAGGTCGTGATTTCTCCTAACGGCGACTCTAATTCTTAGGATCAGAAACTAGGGCCCGTAAGTTTGGTGGCTCATCAATTCCTACGGTTTTTGGATTATCAACTCCGGTAAGGCAACACCTATGTGAATCCTAATGGATTTCGGAGCTCATAAGTGACCTACACAATAATCAATTATAAGTATCAAAGTAAGTAATAAAGAATAACACGTATAGTGAAATAGAAATTGTAAATCATATATTCTAAATGTGGAATGTGTAAATACGGAATACAACCAAGCCTAGTATATAGAAAGAGTACAAGCTAATTAACAAGTAAAAAGGGAAGAAGAATCGGCCCTTAGAACTAGCTAAACGGACTCAAAGTCGTCTCAACTTGGAGGTGGAACTCTCGAGCTTGGTGGATGCGGATGGAACGGAACTTCGACGTCGTGACATAAGGAATACACAAAATTCTGAATTCCTAAATGAGTGCTAAACACTCTTATTTATACACATCAAGCTCAGGGGTATAATCGTAATTACACAAGTCTTTGGAATAATTCACACTATTTCTATTGATTTTTCAGGCCACGCTCCGCGTAAAATGACTTTTCCCACTTCATTGCAGATTTCACATTTTCGTAGACTGGACCAAAAGGTGTTGACCCAGCCACGCTCCACGTGTTTCAGGGCAAGCTCCGTGTGGTTGAGGTACTGGAACTTATCATTGATTCATCACCCTTTCACGCTCCATGTACTCAAGGCTACGCTCCGTATGTTTCCTGTTCTGAAGTTTGTCAACTGATTCACACCATTCCATGCTCCGCGTAGACTGAAGTACGCTCCGCGTGGACTGCATTGATGTGGCACGCTCCGCGTAGTGCAAGATTAAAATTTGGTTATTTCTTCCTTTGTTCCTCATTTCTTGTGTGTTTATCCCGAACCTGCAAAATACGACTACGAACACCGCGATTACTTGCTGCTTTTATTCTTCTAAAATTGGTGCAAATGTAATGAAAATTATTAAAAGTATGATTTTTATTGTCATTTCGCTATTTATTCAAAACACACTTATTTTTATAATTACACTTAATTATTAGCTCAAAATAAACCGTAAATCATGCTAAAAAGATAGGCACAAAACGTCCCTGCCAAGGAGCCCTCCCGACACATAGTGAATCCACCGACCTACGGGACCCGTGACACCAATGTCCCGTCGAGAAAGTCGAGCTACTCTGACTATAAACGTAGCACCGGTTTGTATCCCTCAAACCTTTACATATATGTATCATATTGTGTTTTTCCTTTTTCTGTTTTTTGTTTTTTAAACGTTTTTGGAATTAACGTGTTCTTTTGTCATGCGGAGGGAAGTGCAAACGCCACATCTATCGTTTGTGTTGCACTTTATTTTTATTTTTATGTCTTGTTTTTATATTTATTCAATATATTTTCCATTTATATTCGTGTTTTAGTCGATTTTTCTCGTTTTGTATTTCGATTTCACGTTTTAGCAATAAAACTTGGTCCACTCGGAGCGTGTCTTAAGCTAAGCTCCGCGTGAATCAAGCTCTGAGCTAAAAATTGGTTCAATCTCGGTCCACGCGGAGCGTGCCTTTGGCCAAGCTCCGCGTAAACTAAGCTGTGGACACCCTTCGTGGCTTTAAGTCGAATCACACGGAGCTTAACCTAAACCAAGCTCTGCGTGACACATCTTAAAAACACGCACCTAAAGAAATAAAAAAATTAAAATAGAAATAGACAAAAAATTAAAATTAAAATAAAAAAACAAAAATTAATTAAACTGAAATATTAGCTCAACTTTTCCAACGCGTCACTATCCTCGGAAAATTAAAAAGTTTTGTTATTTGTCCTTAAAATAAAAGACGCTCAAATATGAAGAATCAGTTTAGTTAAGAAATTTTAGGTCTTGATTATGGAATTAGGAAATTTGTAAATAGTTGAAATTTGCACTCAACAAAAGCTCCAAAACTCACGAGTCATTCCCATAATCAACCTTAAAAAGGCAATAGAAACGGAATTTTTGAAAATTTTACGAGAGTTTAAAAGTACACAATTAAACCGAAAATTAACGTGAGGTATTTTGAGCCTAAAAGAGTTCGTACGAGAACTCTACTTTTTTTTCACAATTTTTGAGGGCTTTTGCTTCACTCAATTGATAGAGTTTGCACTAAATACCGAGTAAGTACATTCGTTTTGGTAAAAAGGACAATAGATGATAAAATAAGCTCACTTAGGCTAATTCTTTCTTGTTTATTTTTTCTCATTTTCCATAAACATTTAGGAAGCCCCATCGAGCCTATTAACCAAATTCTTTGTTAACATCCATTTAACATTTAACCCTTTTTCCTCTTGTTCGAATACCAAATAAAATCAAATGCATCGAAAAACCTAAAGTAAGCAAAGCCTCTAGCAAGGAAGTATAAATCATCTTTGAAATCGTTTTTGTGCCACTCTCCGAATAAAAGAAAAAATATAGAGAGTAATAGGCATTCTCGAGCTCTACCGAGCAACTTCAAAACCCATTTTTTACTTGCTAGACAAATCAATAGAGACACGATGCAATCACCAAATTCGGTGTTCGAACTCGAGTTCCTAAAATTAACCTCTAACCACTAAAAAGCCTCGCCTTCATTACAACCCCAACCCGAGATTATTTTTAATATTGTTCGACCATAACAAAGATGGAAAAACCCGGATGAATATGCAAACTTGGTGTGATTTTGAGTAAGTATAAACACCAACCCGCCAAAAATTTATGTGATAGAGTAAAATACATTGGTGAGGTACAATTGGGCTCTCCGAGAATAATCAATCCCCGTTGATATTGCCTATTAAGTTTAATCATGGGAGTTTCAAAAAGGGTATGGTAATTTGTTCGCATATGTACGTGCTCATTGAAAAGTTTTCAAAAAATCTTGGTTTTGGAATCACGCACTTGGTTAAACCAACCAAAGATTTGTTTTTTTAATTATCTCAATCCCTCATCTTTCGACTTTCTTTACTTGAGGACAAGTAAAACTTTAAAGTCTGAGTCGGTTGATAGGAACATTTTGTTCCTATCTTTTTAGCGTGATTTACGATTTATTTTGAGCTAATAATTAAGTTTAATTGTAAAAATAAGTGTGTTTTGAATAAATAATGAAATAATAGTAAAAATTGTACTTCTGATAATTTTCATTACTTTTTGATCAATTTTAGACAAATAAAGCGTTAAGTAATCTCGGTGTTCGTAGTCCTGTTTTGCAGCTTCAGTTTAAACACACAAGACGCGAAGAACAAAGGAAAATAGCCAAAATCTACATCAGTCCACGCGGAGCGTGCTTTGCATTACACAAAGCGTGCCATGTCATCACACGCTGCCCACTGAATTACGATAGTCAACCTTTTCTTCGTTCTATGTCAACTCATGGCCACGCGGAGCTTGAGGCAGTGTGAATCAGTTGATAAGTTCTAGAGCTCCATTCACGCGAAGCGTAACTTCACCACGCGGAGCTTGAGGCAGTGTGGATCAGTTGATAAGTTCCAGGACTCCATTCACACGGAGCATACCCTAGTCTACGCGGAGCGTGGACCGGTCTACACTTTGGGGATCTAGTCTTCGAAGGTATGAAATCTACAACGAATAAGGAAAACCTCTCTCACGCGGAGCGTGTCCTGATCCAAGCGGAGCATGGTCCGAAAAATCAACTGGAAAATGTGAGCTATCCCAAAGACTTCTATAATTATGATTATACCCCCAAGCTTGATGTGTATAAATAGGAGTTCTTAGCACTCATTTAGATAGTCAGATTTTTTATAATAAAACTCTACCACCTTGAGAGCTTGTACATTCATTTAGTTACTCCGTCGAAGTTCTGTTCCATCCTCATGCACCAAGCTCGAGAGTTCTACCTCCAAGTCCTATGAGACGACTTTGAGTCCGGTTAGCTAGTTCCAAGGGCCGATTCTTCTTCCCTTTCTAGTTGTTAATTACCTTGCACTCTTCCTATGTACTAGGCTTGGTTGTATTCTGCATTTACACGTTCCATATTTATAGCATATAATTTGCAATTTCGGTTTCTCTATACGTGTTGATATTTATTACTTGCTTTGATACTTATAATTGACTATTGTGTAGGTTGATTGCGAACTCTGAAACCTATTGGGAACCATATAGGTGCTGCCCAACTGGAATTGACAACCTAGAAACCATAGGAATTGACAAGCCACAAAACTTACGGGCCCTAATTTTTGATCCCTAGAATTAGACTCGCCTTTAGGAGGAACCACGTAATTTAAGCACTTCACAGGGTTGGTCAGTTTACATGTAGTCGTCTTTGCAAGAGTAAATTATTACTCGTATGTTTTCTGAAATATTGTTTATTATATATTGTAACTTATCGTCACCCATATCACTTCCTTAAAGTTTGAACTATACAAATTTGTCTCACTATAGCTTAGGAGTAGTTGTAATTGTCACCCAACCCAAAGCTAAAGTATTCACCTCCTAGATAATAAATAGAATCGAGTAGTTTAATACTTGTAGATATAAATTCTGCTGATTCAATACATCGACTTAACCAAATTTATTACTTGATACAACGTGGTACACTTGCCCCTAAGTAAAGGAATTGTGGAGTCGAGGCTAGCCATAGAGACCATAGAACCACATAGCATAAACACATAGCAAACATCTAGTCGCACTCCACACCCCCATCAATAAACAATGGTAATTGTAAAGAGGTTAAGGTTAATAATCTTAGTCTCATCTCTCGCATGTTTGACTGTTTTCAATGTATTTCACTCTACTTATATTTTGCAGCTCTCATATGTTTGGTTGTTCGACACTGTCTTTTTTTTCAATGTGCAAGTATTGATATGTGAAGCTTTGGAGAATTTGATGGGTTTACCTAAAATGATGTGAATCTTTGTGCTTTGTTGTTGTTGCTTTTATCTGACTATCGTCCTAACTAATTCAGCTTTGTTAGTTATTTATGTCTTAACTTTTTTATATTATCATTTAATATTATACCCGACCGAGTTCTCAAAATCCCTAATGTTAACATTGAAATATTTTACTTTCTTAATATTAGCTATTGTTCATTGAAATATTTAAAGGTGAAGATTGCTAATTTGATATCTTTCAATTGCAATTCATTGCTTGGTCATAACTTTCTTATGTATTCTGTTGCTATTCTGTTGTTTTATGTTGTGCAATATACTCTTTTTGGATTGCTCTACATCTGTCTACTAAGTCTGAACTCATGCATGCATAGAGATAGCAACATTCTCTTCTTATATCTCTGCAACTATACTTATAGTATGACTAATGTGTTTATGGATAGGGAAGTTAATTATTTTTTATTTGGGTGATATAGTTATTACACTTATTGTACAGATTTGATCCAGTTCCATGTTTAATTTGCAACTTTCTTAATCAGATTCCATTTTTCTGGTAAGTCAACTCATCGTGATTTGGAAGAGTAGCATAAAAACATTGGCATGCCAAACCGCCTTTGTAAATTTCTCCTTGACAGACCCTCTCAGATTCTTTTTTTTAATTAAACTCTTTCAGTTCTTCCTTTATTCCTACTGAACCAAATCCACCACCCCATATGGGTGAATTGCCAGAACTGGTATAACAATTTTCTACTGATACAGTAAAAAATTATCAGGCCTTAAGTGTGCCTCCTCTAGCCGAGGTAACTTCTGATAATTGTAAATATGTCATTAATTCCAACTGCTGTCCCGACTAATTCAGCCATGTTAGTTATTTCTAGCTTTTGAGTTCGAGTGTTATTTGAGTCATTGAGTTATTAAAAGGAAAGTACTCTGATTATCGATCATGCCATGTATCAGTAGTTTTGTTTTAATCTTGCCCCTCTTGTGTTCATATGCCATGTTGCCACTTGTAACAACTCTACTCATGTCTAGTTATAAGATGAACAACATGTTATGTCAATAGTAATCTTGATAAACTGAGAACTAAAACCTTTGGAGTTGTTATTAAAACCTATATATAAACACAAATAGTTTAATGCTGTTGTTGTCATATAAATATTAAAATTGGTTAATATAACCAAAAATTACAACATCTACCAAAATTTAATTAATGCATTTGTAACATTTTTAAAGACTTAACAGTAAAAATTGTTTTTCATGCATTAATGGATAGCATAATAATTTACTACAAACAGACAACATCATCCATTATTTTGCCCTTTTGTCCCTTATCAGATATAAATAGAAATGGTAAATAACCAATATGTATTATATGTTGCTATTGCTGCATTACTTCTAGAGATCTAAAGAGAAACATACATTAATTCTCTTCTCTTGTGACATATATAAAAAGAAATAGAAGTTTAACTCATCCCTGTAACTTTGTTCCACTTCTCCCACCTGCCCGCAGTTTGCCCTAAAAAACCAAAAGTTATTCTAACAATTGAATACAGACAATTCATAATTTAGTTGAACAAAATTCTTACACCATGTTTTCTCCTGGTGGATAATGATGATGGTTCATTCTTATCACTTTTTGTTGCCTGTAAAATAAATTAATTCAATCCATATAAAATAAATTAATTCAGTCCATATGTTAAACTCTTGATTTCAATTAAATTTCACAATGAGAAAATACATACCTCATCCTGAACATCCGGGAGTGTCATATGAATCGTCTTATATAGGCAATTCATGGTTATAAAACCATACCCTTCATTTCCATAAGTGTATCCCTCACTATTTAAAAAATAAAAACCTCTTCACTATTTTGAGATTCTAACTTTCCCCATCCTATTACCAACACGACATGGTTCATGTTGTCTGATTCGATGCAAGGTAACAGATCATCTTTCCCTCTGTATACAGTCCAATAAAAGCTCTATCATCCTGCAATATTTGTTTCAGTTTTGAAATAGTTTGAGGGGTTCCATCGTTAACAAATTCAAATGTAAGCCCACATTTGTATCGTGGTTTGATGTTCCGCTCCTGATGCCAAATCAAATATGTTTAAGTTTTAGTTTTTAAATCCATTTCATTTCTAGAATCACTATAAGAAAATTGCTTTTTATATTTTTATTTCCCCATAAACTCAGTAATGCTAGTAATCAAATGAAAAACAATTTAACGTAGTGTAGATTTAGCAAAGTGTTGCAAGTAGATGTATAATATAAACATGTAATATAGAATTTCAAAAATGCACATAAATCTAAGTTAAAAGAACTTTCAAGACATGAAACACATCTAGGATTGGTCTAGATAAGTTTGAGTATTTATAAGAACCATTAAGCACTGATCAGACGTCTTTGTGTAAAATGCTAGTGTAGGTACTAAAAAAGTAATTTTTCATATCACCATATATATATTTTAGAGATATTTAGCATAGTAACATACCAATAATTCAGATCAGTAATTCTAGATGTACCAAATTCAACAACAACATTACAACAAAGCATTCCATGATTCTAAAAAATAAGGCTTATGAAATATTAATTAGTACCTCTAGATAATGATTATTTCTTCATTACTTAAGTATCAATGGACATTTTTCTTTCCAATCTCATTAATCCAACTAAAATTTAACCTCACTAATTATGATATAATAAAGCCCCAAATACATTATGTAAGGCAAAATACATGATTGTTGTGCAACTCAATTTTACGCATGTGTGTCTAAATTATTATTGTTTTGCTAAATCGAATTAGCTCAAATTTTTTATTTGTATATATACATATAATACAAATCCTAATTTGTTCATCATAAACTAATTTGATATATATATATATATATATATATATATATATATATATATATATATATATATATATATATAAGAGTTCCCTTTAGTCCAAATAAATTAATATATTTTTTAAAGATTTGGAAAATAAAATAAAATATTTAATTTACTACAAAAATTACTTTGGCAACATAAAAGTCATTACAATTAATATAATATTATTAACAATGACACCAGTTATTGCAACTCATCAAAATTTATAGCAACAACATGTGTTGTTGTGAAACGTCAAATTATATAGCAACGAGAGGTGATGTTGCGAAAGCTGAAAATATATAGCAACTCGATATATTGTTGCGAAAAACTAACATATATAGCAACATTAAAACTTGTCGCCGTACATAACAATGTATAGCGACAATATGTGTTGTTGCAAAAGATAACTTTCATTCTCTCACATATAGTTAATATTTAACAATGATTAACCTTTTGCAACAACATTATATCGTTGTAGAAACCTTTACTAACAGAACTTCTCATAACAACCAAAAGTTGTTGCAAATGATGACATGTCATTGCTAAAAATATTTTTGGCAACGACATTCCCCGTTGTCAAAAATTGTTTTTCTGGTAGTGAATTAATATGTTTAAACTAAAACCATACCATAGGTCTGATGTCTTGCCTTATCCCATAATATGAGAATTTATCCTCCACCATGACACCACTCGATTTCAGCCAGTCTAAAACACTTTTGCAATCTTTTGCCTGATTAAGGCAGTCTTGTATGCTCAAGCGTTGAACATCTACACGACCTAACGACCTAAGCGTTGAACATCTGATGAGTGCCGAATCCACCAAAAATAATCCCAACTTTCCCTAAACGAATAAATTGTAATAGAGCAAGTAAAGGTCGAACCCAAGGGAATAATATTGACTCAAATCTCTTACGACCTAACGAAATAATTAAATGGGGGGTTTGGAATTGTGAAGCTTATTAAATTTAAATGTAACAAGTCAAAAATCATAACAAGAACAAAACAGAAATTAAAGAAGGTTTGTGAATAATATTTGGATGAATTCGGTTAAGGGGAATCGCAGGATAATTCATACGTTAACGATCATTGACAGATAAAATTGTATTCTCATGTATTCACCGGGTCAGTTTGGCGTGTTCTTCCTTAATAGTGAACTAGTTAAGCACGGCAAATAACTTGTTCCTAATCAATAAACAATCCTATCTCAGCGCCTAAGATTTAATTTATTGACAGCTTAAGAATTAGAAGAACCTGATCTTAGTTAATCGTCTCTCAGCGTCGGAAATTTTGGACTAACTTATCTGTTCATTTGACTCAGATAAACCCAACTAGATTCGTATTAATGTCACGTGGAAGACAAACTCAGGTTTGTCCAACTCGAGTCCGTTCTTCCAAATACGAAGCTAGCTTGATTTAAATAGTCAATAGCTACTTTGTTTGGCTATCTTAGGTGAAACTCTAATAAACCAAATCAGCCATATGATTATTCGATTCGACAAACAACCTGCAGTTATCATTCATAGAACAAACAATCAATTGAGAATAATTCTCTAAACACGATGAACAAATAAACGGCTTAATAAATTGAGAAAAATGAAATACAACGATCTCACGATAACGGAGAAAAATCCCTTGAATTAACCCTTAACCGAAAAAAAATAAATTAGCTATCAATAGCCATGAACGTATGTGTTTTTCTGCTGGAAAAATAATATGTAAAAGCTGATGTTGAACTTGGAAAATCTCCTCTTCTTAAGTCTATCACGATTCCTCAAAATAAGGAATTAAAATCCCTTCAAATTAGCTCTAGAATCCTTCTTCAAATTTAAAATTAATTACCTCCTCATTTGTCTCCTTCAAATTCGTGCTTTAGCTGAAAATCCTGTTCTCTTTTCGTCCAATCCGGATCAGGAAAGCAATCCCATTCGAAGTAGGAAACTGTCAGCCCGTAACTGCCTTAGTCTTGTGCAAGACTAACTCTGACTCAGACCAATATTTGCCCAATCAGCTCTGGATCATGACCCGACATCAGCTCGGCCCAAATTAAGCCCAATTTATCTCCTTTTAGTCATCATTGGCCTGTAGAGATGAAAATACCAAAAACAAACAATAAAACCCACAAAAATAACAAAACATGACAATTATAAAGCACAAAAGCGGGATTATCTATTGTCGAATTATGCACTTATCAAACACCTCACACTTGCCCAATGCTTACCCTCAAGCATACCAGATCATGGCATTAGCTCCGCATACTCTTAGGTTGTCTTGTCATTCGTTCCTAATTCCCCTAAGCGTTATAAAGACATTGACTACCAATCATCCAAGTCAAGAATCTTTCGAATTTTAGAATACTTCTAACTCCCAAAAACGTCTCAACAACACTGCACGTAATGTGTAAAACAAGAAACTAGAAGCAACAACACCCTCACGTGATCACTTATGCACTCTTGTGTTTAGGCTTATAATTCATTTTAGAGGATTCACTCAAGTCACAATCATAGAATGTAGTTACCATAGGCTTGCCAATCAATCGAACCTCCACCACATAGTATGAATTCAAACAGAAAATCAAAGGGACTTAACAAGAGTGTAACGTAGGTTAGGCTCATGGGTTGGAAAATAGAGAGGGGAAACAAAAACTTTAGGGGATCCGAGAGTAGTAGAATAGTGCAAACTACTCCAAACTAGGCCAAAACGAAAGTAAAACTGCATATTTACAAGTACGAGGTTAACACAAAAGACGACAAACTCATAATCTCACATGAATATCTAGAAAACAATCCGAGATATTCATAAAAACTAATGAGAACATAAACAAAAGAAACTAAGACAGTAAACGAACTAGGACAGACAAATGTCTGTAGCCTATTTATTCTTTTCTTTTCTTCTCCCTTTTTTTTCTTTTTCTCTGTTTCTTTTTTTTTTCTTTGAGGCTTTTTCTTTTCTATTTGTTTTTATTTTTATTTTTTTTTCTGCCTCTATTTTTTCTTTTTTTTTCTTTTTTTTCATAACCACAATAAGTAATTATAGAGCACAACAGTTTGTTGTCTCTTCTTTAAAGAGCTTGTGGTTCAAAATATGACACAAAACACAAAATCAAACGACCCAACACTTTGTACAAACTTCAACTGGACTCTGAAGGCTTAAAACTTATCCTTGGCCAAAGGAATAAACAGGGTATCAAGAATGGGGAAAAGCCTCAAATTGGCAGTCTAAAGGCTGGTTGAATTTTGGTATTTTGGGGGGGGGGGGTTCAAAAGCGTGGAAAGGTTGACAACAAAAGAAACCTAATGCCCTTATCATTTTAACAGTTCAAATTCATCAATCGCGTCTTGAAACGTATATCATGGCAAGTTCTAGAACTAACATACTATGCAGACACACTCAGAAAAGAAAATAGAGCAAATGCGTAATGTGTTTGCTCTTTCCATTAGGCTCAAATGCTTACCAGAAATGGGGTGTAAAGTGGTGCTGCTGCTTCTAAGTCAACTTATTAAAACGAGTTTTCATGCAATGTTGGAAACAATTTAGTTTGTCAGCGTGTAGGCAAAGCATTTACTTGACCCCGACTGTTCAGAAAGGTACTCGCAAGACTCGATAACACTTAGGGGACTCAGTACTACAACAACAAGCAACTTTATCAACTATTTGGAAGATAATGAGCTAGCAATGGTAAAATCTCAATGAAACAAAACAAAGGGCAGCCACCTCACACTAGTTCAAACACATTTTTTTTTCGAGACGACTACCTCACACTATTCTAAAATTATGCCAATAGTTTCACAGATTTCTAGCCTAAAGAGTGTATTAAACTAACAGAATGGACAGCAAAACATCTATCAAAATGCAACAAAATTCAACAACCATATTCACATAAAAGCACTTCTAATACATCATCCCTCCCCCGCTTTTCTCCTCGCACCGTCCTCGGTGCGGAATTTAATCAATTAGGGGCAAGGGCAGCAACCTCAACAACAAATGAAAAGATAAAAAAAAAATAAATGAGTGATCGAGAAGCTTACTGCCCTTTTTAGGGGAGGGGACCCCGAGTGGTTGTGGAAGGGATGAAGTTCGGCTTCCGCTTTCGAGACGTTGTTGCAGCTCATGTAGGGGGTGCTCTTTGCTCTCTTGCCATTTCTGTTTCAGTTGCTAGAGTGGTCGGTGTTGGAGAATCACCAACGGTCGGAGCAGATTTGCCGGCGACCACCAAACTCAGATTCGCCGGTGACACTCGTTCTGTCGTTTGAGGTGACGGTGGTTCCGTCATTGAAGGCGACGGCGGTTGTGAGTGAAGGGAGTGAAAATGAGGGTGGCGGTGGTGGAATTTAAGTAAAAATAAAAATAAAAATGGTATGTGTTTAATCCAATGAAATCAAAAAGTGGGAGTGAGGGGGTGAGATCAAATCGTGAGTGGTGGGATTAAATGAAATCAGAAAGTGGGAAATGAAAGAAATCAAAGGATTGGAAAATGGAGGTGGTGATGTTAAATGGAATCAGAAAGTGGGAGTGGGGGAGATGAAAGGAAAAAAAAAATTGGAATTTGGAGAAAGTAGTGGTGGTGAGGTCAAATTAAAAAATAAAAAAAAATGTGAGTGGTGGAATTAATCAATGAAATAAGAAAGTGGAAGTGAGGGAGTTGGAAGAAGATGGTGGTAGTGGGAGATGAAAATGGTGAAAGAAAGTGGCGGTGAAAGTAGGTTTCTTTTTAATTTGGATAGGTAATAAGGGTTAAGTGAGCCATTTGACCTTTTTAACCCTTATTTTCTCAATGTTGGGCTTCCTCTTCTTCATTAAAACTTAAACCACCTCTTAGCCCATGTATCTTAAATCACCATTTCTAACCTGTAAAATTTTTTTTTATCAAAGGACAGACAGAGCCCACTGAAGAAGAAGGTGGCGGTTAAGTTAGTTAGTCCAAAATTAATAAAAATAAAAATAAAAGTAACAAAAGAAACAAGAACAAAGGATACGTGTTAGTCTTGAGCAAGACTAACTCTGGGCTGCCTCCCAGTAGCGCCTTTAGTTAACGTCTTCGGCTAGACACATCCGAGCACTAAGACTAGTCTCCAGGAACTTGTAGCTCCATAACTTCACCACTTTCAATCGGGATATTCTCATAAAATGGCGTGAGACGATGGCCATTTACTTTTTGCACTTTCCCGTTCTCCAAAAGCTGAATTTCCACTTCACCATAAGGAAAGATATTAGATACCAAGAAAGGTCTGATCCAACATGATTTTAATTTCCCTGGAAATAATTTCAAACGTGAATGGAATAGGAGCACTTTCTGTCCTATTTGAAATTGTTTCTGAACTATCATTTTGTCGTCATGGAATTTCTTGGTCTTCAATTTGTAAATCATTGAGCTCTCATTAGCTTCATTCTGTAGCTCTTCAAGCTCCTGTACTTGCAGCTTCCTGACACTTTCGATTTCAGTGCTTCCTTCAACAACCACCTGTAATTCATCTTCCCTATATGACTTAAAAGCATGTTCTGTTATTGGTTTGATAACATCTATACCACAAACGGAATGCACTTCGTTAGGAAATTCCATGGCATCATAAACATTAAATTGAACTGTTTTACCATCGAATTCCATAGTCAGTGTTCCTTTGTGAACATCTATCTTGGTCCGGGCGGTCGTTAGGAATGGTCTTCCTAACAAGATTTCGGATGCCTCCGAGGAACGATCGTCATCTTCCATGTCAATAACAAAGAAGTCAGCTGGAAAAATTAATCCATCAACCTGCACCAAAACATCTTCCAACACCCCCTCGGGGTAAACAATAGATTTGTTAGACAGTTGAATAACGACGCCAGTTTCTTCAAGAGGACCAGCATTTAAAGAGGAATAAACAGACTTAGGCATGACATTTATAGACGCTCCTAAGTCACACATTGCCCGTTTAATACTAGTATTCCCAATCTGACATGGAACAGCAAACATACCTCTATCCTTACTTTTTTGGGGCATTTTGCTTTGAAGTACAGCCGACACACTGGCACCCATGGTGATCTTTTCATACCCAACTCTCTTAGTTTTATTAATGCACAAATCTTTAAGGAACTTAGCATATCGAGGAACTTGTTTAACAATATCAATTAATGGAATATTTACCTCGACCTTGCGAAATACCTCAAAGATGTCCTTCTCTTCCTTTTCCTTCTTCGATTTGTCGAACTGATTCGGGTAAGGTGCTGGAGTAACTAAAGGAGGGAGTTTATCTCACTTTTGCACTTCTTCTTCAAGGATTTTATCTTCCTCGACGACGCTCTTCTTGTTGGCCGACTTGTTTAAAACGGGCTGCTCTATTTCTCTTCCGTTACGAAGGGTGATTGCGCTCACGTTTTGCTTTGGATTGTCCACCGGTTGAGAGGGCATTTTACCTTGAGATTGAATCTCACTCAGAGCTGTAACTATTTGAGTCATCTGTTTCTGGAGTTCCTGCACATTAGTTGTAAGATTATGGACAATATCAGTTAAAGGCATACCTGAGTTTTGGGTGGATTGGTGAGGCCGTGATTGATAATTTTGCTGCCTTGGTCTGTAGCTGAGGTTTGGATTATCACGCCACCCTAGGTTGTATGTATTAGAGTACGGATCGTACGTTCTTTGATTTTGCCCTTGGTACCCATTAAGTGCATTGGCTTGTTCCGAATTTTCTTCATACAGAACAGGGCATTCATCAGTGGCGTGTTCAGTGGCAGTGCAAATCCCACACTTCTTCACCTGAGCCGCCTTTCCGAGAGCTAATTGCTGCACAAGACTAGTCAGTTTATTCAATTTCTCTTTAATGTTAGAACTGCTTGCCTCATACGCCTTCTTGGGACCTTCCTGAACTTTCCCAAACTGTTGAGAAGTTGCTGCAATTACTCTGATCAATTCCTTAGCCGCGGTTGGTGTTTTGTCAAGGAAACATCCTCCGTTTGCCGCGTCCACCATTTTTCTTTCCATGCTAAGCATCCCTTCATAGAAATATTGGATCAGAGAATTTTCAGCTACCCGTGTTGAGGGCAATTTTCACATAACTTCATGAACCTCTCCCAATACTCATGAATCGACTCCACATCTTTTTGCTTGATTCCACTGATTTCTCTTCGAATTAATGCCGCTCGGGAGGCTGGAAAATATTTGTCCAGGAATGATTGTACCATCTGGTTCCATGTAGTGATTGTTCCTGATGGCAAATTTAAAAGCCAATCCTTGGCTGCATCTTCTAGTGAGAATGGGAACGCTCTCAACTTCACTTGTTCTTCCGTTACTCCTTGCGGTCTCATGCTGGAGCACACCACATGGAATTGCTTAAGATGCTTATGAGGACTTTCACTCTCCATGCCGTGAAACTTGGGCAACAAATGAATCAACCCGGATTTCAGCTCAAACGACACATCCAAGTTGGGATATGTGATGCATAGGGGCTGATTATTGACCTCTTGCGCCTGAAGTTGCCTTAGAGTTCTGTCTGCCATTGTTTCCTCTTCTGATTGTTCACTTTCTTCGCTGGATATTTCTTCTTCGTCACTAGAACTCGAAGTTTCAGCGCTTTGTAATTTCTGTAACCTTACTTCCTTGCGAAATCTCCGAGCCAGTAATTCAATTTCTAATTCAAAAAGAAGTTGTTATGAATTGTTGGACCTGGTCATAAAAGAAATCAAATCAAATTAGATTATTCCCCGGCAACGGCGCCAAAATTTGATGAGTGCCGAATCCACCAAAAATAATCCCAACTTTCCCTAAACGAATAAATTGTAATAGAGCAAGTAAAGGTCGAACCCAAGGGAATAATATTGACTCAAATCTCTTACGACCTAACGAAATAATTAAATGGGGGGTTTGGAATTGTGAAGCTTATTAAATTTAAATGTAACAAGTCAAAAATCATAACAAGAACAAAACAGAAATTAAAGAAGGTTTGTGAATAATATTTGGATGAATTCGGTTAAGGGGAATCGCAGGATAATTCATACGTTAACGATCATTGACAGATAAAATTGTATTCTCATGTATTCACCGGGTCAGTTTGGCGTGTTCTTCCTTAATAGTGAACTAGTTAAGCACGGCAAATAACTTGTTCCTAATCAATAAACAATCCTATCTCAGCGCCTAAGATTTAATTTATTGACAGCTTAAGAATTAGAAGAACCTGATCTTAGTTAATCGTCTCTCAGCGTCGGAAATTTTGGACTAACTTATCTGTTCATTTGACTCAGATAAACCCAACTAGATTCGTATTAATGTCACGTGGAAGACAAACTCAGGTTTGTCCAACTCGAGTCCGTTCTTCCAAATACGAAGCTAGCTTGATTTAAATAGTCAATAGCTACTTTGTTTGGCTATCTTAGGTGAAACTCTAATAAACCAAATCAGCCATATGATTATTCGATTCGACAAACAACCTGCAGTTATCATTCATAGAACAAACAATCAATTGAGAATAATTCTCTAAACACGATGAACAAATAAACGGCTTAATAAATTGAGAAAAATGAAATACAACGATCTCACGATAACGGAGAAAAATCCCTTGAATTAACCCTTAACCGAAAAAAAATAAATTAGCTATCAATAGCCATGAACGTATGTGTTTTTCTGCTGGAAAAATAATATGTAAAAGCTGATGTTGAACTTGGAAAATCTCCTCTTCTTAAGTCTATCACGATTCCTCAAAATAAGGAATTAAAATCCCTTCAAATTAGCTCTAGAATCCTTCTTCAAATTTAAAATTAATTGCCTCCTCATTTGTCTCCTTCAAATTCGTGCTTTAGCTGAAAATCCTGTTCTCTTTTCGTCCAATCCGGATCAGGAAAGCAATCCCATTCGAAGTAGGAAACTGTCAGCCCGTAACTGCCTTAGTCTTGTGCAAGACTAACTCTGACTCAGACCAATATTTGCCCAATCAGCTCTGGATCACGACCCGACATCAGCTCGGCCCAAATTAAGCCCAATTTATCTCCTTTTAGTCATCATTGGCCTGTAGAGATGAAAATACCAAAAACAAACAATAAAACCCACAAAAATAACAAAACATGATAATTATAAAGCACAAAAGCGGGATTATCTATTGTCGAATTATGCACTTATCAGCCGAAATACACAAAGTGAGTATTTAAGGGTCAGTCTTCTTTTTTCCTATTTTGATTCCTAATCACATTAGGAGATAAAAAATCTCAAAAGATTAATATCTAAATATATATCTAAATAATAATTAGCTAATTAATATATAATCTAAAGATATATAAATGTATCTTTCTCATATTTATATTTCCTAATTAGATTGAATTTGTTTAATGATTCATTAATAATTATAATCAAATTATTATTATTCTAAAATCAATTAGTCAAATTAAATTAACCTATAAATCAATTCGGCACATGCTTATTTCTCTATTGGAACAAGTCCCAAATTACCATTTTTTATATAACTTGGCCATACATAAAATTAGGACGAAAATTAAGAATTTAATCAAATTACCAAATTTGTTTTCCACTTAAATATAACACCCTCTATTGGAGATGCTCTAATATAAGAACTCCACTTTTTTTTTTGCTATACTAAAAACAAACAAAAAGAACTTATTAGGAACCATCTAGAGATAACGATGTGTATATATGATCCTAATAATGCTTTTTGGGTAGCTGAAGTACACACAATTAAGAGCAGTGAGTATTTTTAGCTTTTATAGAAAAAAGTCATAAAGGAAATGACAAAATTACAAACTAACTTTAGCGAGACACGAAAGAACTTTATCATCTTTTGATGTTGGGCTGACCTGGTTCTGAAAAGGCATTTGTTACTCATCAAACCATATAAATGCATCTCATTAATTGCTAATCAAAACTCGTAACTCAATCATTAAATCCTATGGTCAAAATTAACTAATAAAAATTCAAATAAATTATCTCAAACTGATTAAACATGTACTATAGTCCAATGCTATAATTTGAATCTAGAAGAAATTTGGATGCTACTGGCACACCTAGCACGGTCAAGAGGCAACTAAAAACTAGAGCGGGAAAGAATAAAAAAGGTGGCAAGAGATGAACTACTTACTCAATAAGGTGATAACTAATATATATTTGTCATATGCAACATATAAATCACCAAAACATATTACACATGTATATAAGTAAACAAAATTATCACATCAATAGCATTTCATAGTTCATACTATAACTGCATGCACGTTTCCATGCTCATTTCTTAATAAAGGGCCATGCTTGCCAAGCAAAAGTATATCCAATGTTCACCTTCAATTCAAACTATCGCACTCTCAATTACGATATCATCATATTATATATCAACAACACAAGATACCACTCCCCACCAGGTATCATCGCACCACCTAACTGCGTATAACAAAAACAACACATAGTATATCATGCATCCGGAGATACACTAACACTAGCCTCAAGGACAAGTTCCTAGCAAATCATATCTCAACTTAACCATATATATCAACATCACGAAATGACCATTGAGGATAAATCCACCATGATAATATATTAATTAACCATTATTCTCTATTTGTCATTTTATCTCCCAACACAACCAATATCAGACAATCAAGCACCATATTATTAGACGTGTTCATAACATTCATAAATTATATTTCAACACAAACCAATGTGATAAGAATCTTAGTCAATCAATGTACACAATGTATATCACAATCCGCTCAATTCCAAGTTCATTGTATGCATTAGAAACAATTAACTACTAAAACAAATATACAACACATCAATGATTAAACAAATATACAAACCATCAACGATGAATAAATTTTACATTAGTGTGATGTGTTTAATAGAACATGGGCTCAATCTGCCGAAATTGGATTTATTTGATTTACCCAAAATTTTATCATTTTGCTCTCGATTTATCTAAAATTTTACCATTTGGCTTATGATCAATCACAGTTGGTAAAATTTCATCCCATTTGGATAGAGACTTAATAGAATTGTTATTCAATTGATAATATTTTGAAATTATACTTGATAGATTTTAGTTTAGGGATTTGTTTTTATTTGTTTTTCTTGTTTTAAACTAATTAATTATTTTTTTATAAGAAAATCTATGTGGCAAATAAATTTTAAGAGGTGCGACGTGTTAAGTTAATATGTCAAAATATAATCACATATCAGAGGGATATCGATTTTGTTAAGTCTTTATCAAAATTGAGTGGAATTTTACCAATTGGGATCGTTTAAAGACTAAATATGATCAATAATAGATCAGTGGCCAAATAATAAAAATTTACATAAATAAGTGGCTAAATAACACTTTAACACAAATGATAAATTATAATTCATAAACTGTATCTTGTAATTTATAAAAGGTGTTACACACATTTGGTTCATAAACTAAAGCTTTAAAGTCAATTAGGATCTTAAAGTATCAAAATCATCAATCAGATCTCTGAACTAAGTAAAAATTATCAATTGAATCCTCATTCTATCCTAAAATCAGAAATTGCGACTATTTGATATAAACTGTAATAATTTATGCGTTGGTTCAAAATGAGTTTGAGGAAGAGAGCCTGAAACTGTTCAACCGAATGATTTTCGATAAGGTTTCAACTGATGGTTTTTGTTTAGAATGGGGACTCAATTGCTGATTTTTTGTTAGTTTAAAGACATGATCCATGATTTAGATAGTTTAAGGTCATAATTGACTTTCAAACCTTAGCTTAGGGAACCAAATGGGTATTATACCTTTATAAAAATTTAAGAATTTATAAAATAATAGGTTGAAATTTGATAACAAAATAATTAGATTCTAATTCATAAAATATAAATTGTTATATATATAAAAGTAGAGCCAGCGGTCTAAGTTATAAGAACTAATATATGAAACAGTTCATAAAAAATCAAAACTAATAGATGAAATGAACTTTGATATTTTTTTAATTAAAAAAAATATGAGGCCTCACTAAAAGTGAGGCCCTAAGCCCTGGCCTTGGAGAACTCCCCTAGAGCCGACCCTGGTTATAGGCTACTGTCAAATTAATTAAGTCCAATTATTCTAGGAAAAATTAAATATTCATTTAAATATTTCCATTTAAGTAACACCTAATAAGATAGTTCTTCTTATCGACAACTAAAAAATAATTTGAGTGATTAAAACTCGACGATGAAATTTTATTTCCGATTGATGGTTTAATCCAGAAGTTCAATATGTGAAAGAATAGAGAATAAAATCTAATATCCATAAATCATATTTTAAATAATCCTGTCAAAAAACCGAAAGTATACCATATGTAGATTTAACAAAAAGTAAAAAAACTCAGGATCGAGCTTACCAGCTAGAAATGGAACCGATGGTCAAAAGAAGAAATGGAGTAAGCTTTAATGGAAGCATGAGGGAAAGGGTGTTAGTAACTCCTTATGGAGTAAGCTTTAATGGAAGATCGAAAGTAGTATTCAATGTAAAATGTGGCGGCTATATATGAGTAGGGTTTCAGAGTAGGAGGAGAAGAAATAGGAGCTCGTGAATACCAAAGTTTTCCTCTTTCCTTTTCCTCTTTTGTTTTTTTCTTTTTCATTTCTTTCATATTAATTTTTTTTTCTCACAAGTATTGTTCTACTCAACACGTGTCTCTCTATTTTTTTTAATTAATTTCTATTTTTTTAATTTATTTATTTTTTTAATGGCAAGACTAATTAGAAAAATATAAATTTATCGGAGGTGGTGAGTGAGGGAGGCTGGCGGAGGGAAAGTAGAAGCGGAAGGGGGGGATCTGGTTTCGTCGGGTAGAGCGGCGGAAGGGAGAGGGTTTATCGGTTATTCTGTGGCTGTGGGAGGCGGCAGGTTTGTGGAAAAAGAATTGGGGGTTTGTGGAAAATCTAAAAAGGATGGGGGATTTGTCGCAGGTTCAGGCGGGGTAGGAAGGGTTGCTGAGTCTCACGATGGGGGGTGTGGGAATAAGGGCGATGGGAATGAGGTGATGGCTGGGAGTGGGGTATTAGGCGAGGGTTTAGGAGAGGGACGAGTTCTTGCTGGGCAGACACGTGGTGATGGAGGCAGGGAAACACATCTCATGGGTGGGGAGGCGGTGGTCGGTGGGAATAGAGGAATTAAGGAGGGTCCCATGGCTTTGGGAAAGGAGAATGGGGATAATTTACCAGTAAATGAAAGGGATTTGGCTAGGTTAGGGAATTTTTATGGTGGGGAAACTCGGGAGATTATGGAGGCTTCCAATGATCGGGCCAGTATAGTTGATTCTATTAACCATATTGGAGAATTGGCAAATAAGTTTAATTCCAATTTAGGAATAGGTCATTTTTCTTGGAAAGATAAGGTGATGGGTGTGGTAGAGGAGGTACCTTGTGAAGAGGAAGATGCTATGGAGGATGACTTAGAAGAATTTCTTTCAGATTCTGATGAAGAGGATAGTGATTATGATGATCCGCTTTGTCATGTGATTCGCCTTTCCTCGGGAGAGAAGCGGGCTCTTAGAGCCAAACAGAAGCTTGCTCTAATTGTTACAGTGTTGGGTAAGAAAATTAGTTTCAATTATTTCGCTCAGAGAATTCATGCATAGTGGGCAAAGAAAGGCAAAATTAGTATTACAGATCTTGAAAATGATTACTATGTAATTAAGTTTACAAGCTCTGAGGATTTTAATGCAGTTATTAGTGGGGGTCCTTATATTATTTCTAACCAAGTTCTGGCTTTAACGCCATGGGTTCCAAATTTCAATCCACATAATTGTTCGGTGAACAGAATTCTGACATGGGTTAGATTCCCAGGGCTTCCGATTGAATATTACAACGAAAGTTTTCTTAACAAAATAGGTGGTTTGGTTGGCAAGGTCCACCATGTGGATAAAACAACTATAGGGGCTATTAGAGGTAAGTTTGCAAGAGTTTGTATTGATGTTGATCTTACTAAACCACTATTGTCTAAGTTTTGTGTTCATAATAAGGTCTATTTTATAGAATATGAAGGCCTTAATAATATTTGTTTTGAATGTGGCATATATGGCCATACTTGTGATGGGTGCCCTAAGAGGGAAAAGGGGCAGAAAGAGGTTAGTGAGGTGGTTGAAGGTAGAGATGAAAGTACTCATAAGGAGGAGGGAGATTTCGATCCCTGGATGGTTGCTAAAAGATCTGCAAGACGCAGGACTCGGCCTCCGATTGTTCAGAATCGCCCTCCGGATATTAATATCCAGAATTCTCAGAATCATTCGAAGATAGTCTCATCTGAAAGAGGGAAACTTGGCCCAAGAGTTGATCAGGGTTCTGGGGGAAGGTCGAGCTTGAATTCGGGTTCTAGATTTGGAGCTCTGAATACAATGGAAGCTCAAGAGCTAGAACAGAGTGATAAGCATATTGGGAAGAGCATACCAGGTTCAGACTCAACAGAAACTTCTGACAGAGGGATTGTGAATGTCAACCCCCTTCTTATGTCCAAAGATGATGGCCAGAATGTTTCCAAGAGCTATGTTACAAATATGAAAGAGAAGAATAAAGAGGTTAGTAGTCCTAAACCCTATGTTGAACAATATGGTGGAAAAATCATAGGGGTTAACAAGATTAGTATGAAAAAGCCTAAAAGCAAGCAGAAAAGTATTCATAATTCTAGGAATTCAGTAAATGGTCTGGATAAGAGGGGTCCTAATGGTACCTCAGGGAGGCTCTTAGGAGCCCCTAATAAATACCTTATGTAAGGTTTTGGTGTGGTCAAGTAGTCTTCCTTTCTATGGATTTGTTGGCTTGGAATGTTAGAGGAGCGGCTAGCAAGGCTACCCGGGTCCATGTTAATGATTTAATTAAAAAATTTAATCCATCTTGTTTTGTGTTAATGGAAACTAAGATTAGTGGTGTTAAGGCAGAGGAGGTGGTTAAAAAGTTTAGAAACTGGAGTTACATTAGATCGGAAGCTACTGGTCGTGCTGGTGGGATTTGGCTTTTTTGGAAGCCAGATCGTATTCATTTCGATATTATTAGTATGGATAAGCAGTTCATTCATTGTAAAGTAAACTTGCCTGGTAATAATCCTTTCTTTTTTACCTTTGTTTATGCTGATCCTGTCCTGGCTAATCGTAATAGGCTTTGGGAAGCCCTCTATTCTATTAGTATTAATATGATGGATTCTTGGTTTGTGGCTGGTGATTTTTAATGATATTGCTGTTATGAGTGATCAGAGAGGGGGGGCTAATCACTATGTCAATCGTTGTCTGAATCATAAGCAGAGTATGGATATGTGTGGGCTGTCAGATTTGGGAGCCGCTGGTCATAAATTTACTTGGAAGCGGAATAGTACTTTTGTTCGTCTTGATAAGGTTTATGCCAATGTTTGTGCTCAAGTCAGGTTTACTGAGGTTTCTGTTCTTAATTTACCTTTTAGACATTCAGATCATTGTCCTATCTCATTTAGGTTGTGTAGAGGCCAGCAGTCTAAAGGGAATAGGCCGTTTAGATATCAGATTGCTTGGGAATCTCATCTTGAGTTTAAAAATTTTGTTAAAGAGAATTGGATTCCTCATTCTAATGTCTTACAAGCCTCGGAAGGTTTCAGAAAGAATGTTATTGATTGGAATAAAAAGATCTTTGGTCATATTATTAGGAGGAAGAATAACTTGTTGAGAAGAATTGAGGGTATTCATAGGAGATTGGAGGCTAGATATGATCATAGTTTGGATGGTCTTCTGAGAACCCTTCAGAGGGAGCTTGAAGCTGTTTTAAGACAGGAAGAGCTTCTGTGGTTTCAGAAGTCTAGAAAAATTTGGATTAAAGATGGTGATCGTAATACCAAGTTTTTTCATCTTTCTACTATAATTAGAAGGCAGAGGAACATGATTGATGCGATTAAAGATTGTAATGGTAATTGGGTCTATGAGAATGAAGATATTCGCGATCTTGCCCTTAACTTTTACAAAGATTTATTCAAAGAAGAGACTATTGATCTAAATAAAGCTCAGTCAGTAACTACTTATCCCAGGATTGAGGAGGATAATTTTCTGAAAGCCTTCCAGCCCTTTAAAAAGGAGGAGATTGATCATGCGATTTTTAGCATGGGAGCCACTAAAGCTCCAGGGATTGATGGCATTCCTGCTGGTTTCTATCATAAGCATTGGGATACTGTGAAGGAAGGTATTTATAAGTTTATTGAAGGAGTGTTTACAAATCCTGAGAATATCAGGCTTGTGAATAAGACCCTGCTTGTTCTGATACCCAAAGTTGAAAAACCTTCTTCTTTTTTACAAATGAGACCGATCAGCCTTTGTAATGTTATTTATAAAACAGTCACCAAAATGGTGGCTAATAGACTCCGGGGTATTCTTCCTGATATTATTAGTCAGAACCAAGGTAGTTTTGTTCCTGGTAGACAAATGATGGATAATGTTGTTATTGCCCAGGAGATGGTTCATTCAATGAAGATCAAAAAGGGTAGAAAAGGTATTGTGGCTCTCAAGCTGGATCTGGAGAAAGCTTATGATCGCCTTAACTGGAGTTTTTTACTTCAGAGTCTTGAAAGAGCTGAAATCCCGGAGAGCTGGAGGAGGTTAATTGAGGTTTGCATTTCTTCTCCTACTTTTCAGGTTTTGATAAATGGGGATATGTCTGAGGAATTTTCCTCATCAAGGGGTATTAGGCAAGGTGATCCCATGAGCCCCTTTCTTTTTGTTATAGCTATGGAAAGATTAACTCACCTAATCCAGGAGGCTATTGATAATAGGACTTTTCATCCAGTGTCTATTAATAGATTCTGTCCTGCTATTACTCATTTATTTTTTTGCGGATGATGTGATGATTTTTGTGGAAGGGACTGAGGATCGGATGGGGGAGATTATGAAAATCATTAATTATTTTTGTGAAGCCTCTGGTCAAAAGCTTAATATTCAGAAGTCTAGAATGCTTTGTTCTAAAAACATGAGTACTGGAATGTGCAAGAAGTTGAGTGATATTTCAGGTATTCCTTTAACCAATTCTTTTGGTAATTATCTTGGGGTTCCTCTCCATAACGATAGAGTCTCTAAAGCTTCTTTTAAAGAGATTCTGGATAGAACTAATAGCAAATGTGCTAATTGGAAAGCTAAGACTTTGTCTCTAGCGGGGCGTCTTACTCTTATTAAGTCGGTCAATTGTGCGGTTCCTAACCATATTATGCAAGCCTGTAGATTACCGGAGCCGGTCCTCAATGATCTGGATAAAATTAATCGCCGTTTTCTGTGGGGGAATTCTGGGGATAGTAAGAAGATACATCTTGTTCCTTGGAAGGAGGTTTGTAAGCCTAGAGATATAGGGGGTCTGGGGATCAGACAAGCTAAAGATAATAATAAGGTTCTATTGATGAAGCTTCTTTGGAGAATGTGGCAAAATCCTTCGGCGCTTTGGGTTCGCTTACTTTGTGGAAAGTATAGAAAAGATAAGATTCTTGGAGGGCCTAAAGATAGAGTTGTTAATTATTCCTTTCTCTGGAAAGGCCTGAGCTCTATTTTTTCAGAATTTTGTTCTGGGATTGGTTGGGATGTGGGTAATGGTAAGACTATCAGCTTCTGGCATGATAAGTGGATTGGTGACAAGTCTCTGTTAGAGGTTTGTAGCTCTCTTCCTCCTGATAATTTTCGTAACTGGAAGATTGCTGATGTGGTGGATTCTGAAGGTGATTGGATTTGGTCTAAATTTGAGGCTTTCTTTAGTTTGGAGACTCTCCTTAGAATTAGAGGGGTAAAGATTAGTAGCATGGAAGAGGATAAGGATAATTATTGTTGGGCTTCTACCAACAATGGTGCTTATACTTGTAAGTCTGCCTTTGAGGCTTTTAGCAACAGTGATGAAGAGCCTCATTCAGCTATTTGGAAGTTGTTATGGTCAATGAAAGTGCCCTACAGAGTTAGAAGTTTCTTATGGCTTGGGATCAAAAACAGGCTGCTTACTAATTCAGATAGGAAAAGGCGCCATCTGGTGGATTCTGGAGATTGTAGCAGATGTAGAGGGCATGAAGAAACCATTTGTCATGCTCTGAGGGACTGTGAGAAAAGCAAAGGTATTTGGAGGAAAATTCTCCCCAGTCATATGATTGAGATGTTCTTCTCTTATTCCAATCTTGAGTGGTTTGAGGATGGGGTGAGTGGGAAGTTGCTTACTAATCTAAAGCATGGAGAAATCTTCTTTTCGGTTGTCTGTCACCAAATCTGGGATTGGAGAAATAAGGAGATTTTTGAATCTGATTCTATTAATATCCCTAACTTGGTGGAATTTTTTGCTAAAAAGGTTTACCATGTTATTAATAGTTTTATGGAAGACTCTTTTGATAGATATACTCAAAGAAAGGCTGTTCACTTTCTTTGCTGGAGAAGACCTCGAGAAGGGTTGATAAAGCTTAATACGGATGGCTCTTGTCTAGTCAATGGTAATATTGCTGCAGGTGGAGTCTTGAGAGATGATGGGGGTGCTTGGATTTCTGGGTTCTCGCATAATCTTGGCATAGGGTCCTCCTTTCTGGCGGAGTTGTGGGGTATTTATTCTGGTCTTACCCTGGCCAAGAGTTTGGGGGTAGTTAATCTGAGCGTTGAATCTGATAATCAGGAAGCTATCAGGTTAATATCAAGCAATTTAGCTATTGGGTTGAATAGCAAGAATCTAATTAAAGGGATCAAGAGGCTCTGCCATTCCTTTGCCTCTATCACTTTCTGTCATATCTTTAGGGAGCAAAACAGGGTGGTGGATCGTCTGGCGGCTGCTGGTCATGAAGGAAGTTGGGGAGTCACTACTTATTCTTCTCCTCCGGCCTTTCTTTCCCCGGTCCTTCTAGAGGATGTGGTGGGGGTTAGCTTTCCAAGGCTGATCCCGGGTTAGGTTTTGTTTGTTTGTTTTTATTTTCTTGCTCCTATAAAAAAAAGAAAAATATAAATTTGAACATGAGTTTCATTTGCCCATATAGATAAAAGGCCTAATTTTTTGTTTAATAAAATAAATTTAGTGGCAAAAAATTTAGTCCTTAAAATGTGGTGGCAAAACACTTTTCAGAAGTTAATGGTTGTTTGGAAAGACTAATTTATATTTTGTTTGTTCTCTTTATTAATTGAAGGTTTGATGAGGAAACCGACTCCTCTGAATATACTAATTGCAGTAATGAAGAAAAACCACCCATCTTTGTTGAACTGGGTGAAACAGGTTATAAGCTATTCAGGCTTGATTACGTGTGGGTATCAAAGCCTGATGATCCTGGTAAGCCTCATCTTTTCCTCTTTGAATATACTATAGGCATTATCTTGAGTCTCATTAATTAATTTGCAGAAATAACCTTTGGATGTGGTTTTCGTCCACCTGAAAAGGAGTACCCTCATCCTATTGCTACAGATGCTGATCATTATCATACTGCTCAAATTGCTTATCCGTGTCCCGAATCCACCAAACAACAAGAGTTGGCTAAATTATTCCAACCTAAAGGGAAAAACCATCAAAAATATGGTAAGGTTGTAGGGCGAATTCGAACGGTATATGATTTCAAGGAGCTTGACCACCAGTGGTAAAGTTTCTTATTTGCACTACTTATATACTTCACTAATTTTCATTTATCTGTTCAGTTTTTAGTATGAATGATTATACTAACAAACTTTCTATATATAAAAACAGTTCCTTTAGCCCTGAGGTTTCAGATCATGAATATGCTGAGCACACCTTAAAATGCATAAATATGAAGGAGGTTTGCATCTTCTCTCTCTCTTATGTGCATTATAAAAAACTCATGCGTTGCTTTTTTACTTTTGTATTTTGGCTAAGATGTTGGGTTTGAACTCGTAGACACCTTGGGTGTGAAACGTCAACTGTTACTGATGCTACCTGATGGGTATTCACATTGGTGTCATGCCTGCTTCACTGCTAAACCGAAAAATGGAGATCATGATGCCTCTCCGGTTACCTTCTTTGTCGAACTGCAGGACCCGGCAGTAGAGGGGTTTCGTCTGAGTACCTATAGTAAACTCATGGATGGTGGTAATACTCATAATATATAACCACTTGTAGTACATTATAAATCCAAACTTTGATTCTTCTTTTCTGAATTGATATGAAAATATGAGTTGCTAATGAACTTTGCATATACGATTCAACATGGTTGCGGAATTTGTCCATGAAATGAAAAGTTTCCTCATCCTCCTTGGTAATCTCCTTGTTCTTGACCTTCGTGACCATATAATCGTCGTTATCATTGGCCACC
The DNA here is from genome assembly GCF_963576675.1 of Euphorbia lathyris. NCBI lineage: Eukaryota > Viridiplantae > Streptophyta > Magnoliopsida > Malpighiales > Euphorbiaceae > Euphorbia > Euphorbia lathyris. The sequence goes on from NC_088916.1 coordinate 26,352,012, forward strand.
CTTAGATTCGTGTAGAATTCCTTTACTAACTGCGGATAAGTGGTTCCCGGGAGAGAGAAGAGATCGATCCATCCGTTTTTTGTGATCCAGTCGCAGAAGGGTTTCTCTGCTTCTACGAAGCTCTTGGAGAACCAGTGGGAATGGAAAACCTTGAGGTTTTTGACGTTTTTGAGGACCGGGGAGAACGTCCTTTCCCTAGGTTGTTTATTCTTCTTCTTCTTTGAAGAAGTCGCTTGGTCAGTGCGAGGGTTTTTGTCGTGGGAGCTGACCTCACCCTTTGATTTGTCATGCTGACCATGGGTTTGATTTTCCTCCTCTGAGGTTTCTTGATATTCCTGCTCAGCAGGAGACGAAGGATTCATATTGGAGCGGTTGTCATTGTATTGTTCGTCGGAGTTATTCTAGGAATCGCTAGACATGATGTTCTTGAGGATTTGAGAATTTCAGAAAACTTTGCGATTTGAGAGAAAGAGAGATCGAGTGCGAAAATTTCAAGCGTAAAGAGAGATTAGTGGAAAATCGTCCACTATTTATAGTCGGTGCGTGTTGATCTGATAGGTCGGAATGGCGATTCATTCTCGATTTAATCAACGACAGTTATCTCTGGCATTAATGACACATTCGGCGCTTGGTTTTCTAATCATTACGCTTACGTTATCTTATGTGGCTACTTAAATACGCGTGCGAGCATTAAATGTGCAAGTAGTTCTACTCAGCATCTAGGATTCGAAACGTTTGAAGTTTAGAGTGAATAGTTTGGCCCAGAAGGGATTCATATCATGTTTAGAAACTCATCATTTAGTAATCACTCAATATATATAGCAACTCAGCATGTAGTGATTCTATGGTATTCATATTTGCTCAGCATATGACAGTTACTCAACATGTAATAATTACTCGACATATTATAATCACTCAACATACGTTTTACTTAGAAATTTATTGAAGAGGATTAGACATACCGATAGCTTCCCTTAGTATGTTGAACTGCTCACGAGCCAATGGCTTCGTGAAGATATCTGCAAGCTGTTCATCCGTTGGGACGTAGGTCAACTTGATCTCACCTTTGAGTACATGATCTCTGATGAAGTGATGCCTTATGCTGACATGCTTCATCCTGCTGTGTTGGATTGGATTTTTGGATAAGTCAATGGCACTTTTGTTGTCACATTTGACTTCGATTGTTTTCGTTTGAACTCCATAATCATCCAGCTGTTGCTTGATCCATAGGACTTGTGCAACACAACTTCCATCAGCAATGTACTCAGCTTCAGTTGTTGACAGGGCAACTGAGACTGCTTCTTACTGAACCAAGACACTATACAGCTTCCAAGGAAATGACATCCTCCTGAAGTGCTTTTCCGCTCTAGCTTGTCTCATCCATAGTCAGCGTCAGTGTATCCGATGAGTGTGAAATCATTTGTGTTTGGATACCACAAACCTGCATTCACTGAGCTTTGCAAATATCTAAGGATTCTTTTTACAGCTATGTAATGAGATTCCTTAGGGTCAGCTTGATATCTTGCGCAGTAACATACTGAGTACTGAATGTCTGGCCTACTTGCAGTTAGATAAAGTAGAGAGCCAATCATACCTCGATATAATTTGCTGTCTACTGACTTACCTTTTTCATCAGTGTCAGTACCCATTGGGTAGATATTGGCTTACAACCTTCCATATCGAATTTCTTCAATATCTCTTTAGCATACTTAGTCTGGCTAATGACGATGCCATTTTTACCTTGTTTGATTTGAAGTCCAAGGAAGAAGTTGAGTTCTCCCATTATTGACATCTCAAACTCAGTTTGCATTTGTTTGCTAAATTCCTTGCACATAGATTCATTAGTAGCACCAAAGATAATACCATCTATGTATATTTGTGCCAACATGGTATCTTTACCCTTTTTCTTAATGAATAAGGTTGTGTCATCTTTTCCTCTGACATAGTTCCTAGTTAGCAGAAAATTGGTCAGCCTTTCATACCAAGCACGTGGTGCTTGCTTCAGGCCATACATAGCCTTTTTTAGTTTATAAACATGGTTTGGGAATTTTGGATCCTCAAACCCTGGAGGCTGACTAACATAGACCTCTTCATTTATAACTCCATTAAGAAATGCAATTTTAACATCCATTTGGAACAATTTAAAATTTATAAAGCTAGCATATGCACATAATATTCTTATAGCCTCTAATCTAGCTACTGGGGCAAAGGTCTCACCATAGTCAATACCTTCCTGCTGACTGTAACCTTGAGCTACAAGGTTGGCTTTGTTTCTGACTACGTTACCTTGTTCATCGAGTTTATTTAGAAATACCCACTTTGTTCTTATGGTTTTTTTATTCTTTGGTTTAGGAACTAAATCCCATACTTCGTTTCTCCTGAATTGATCAAGTTCTTCTTGCATCGCATTGATCCAAAATTCATCGTGCTCAGCTTCTGAGAAGTTTTTCGGTTCATGAACTGAGACGAACGCAACATTACTAAGATATCTCCTGAGTTGATTTCTAGTCATCAGGGTGTTCTCAGCAGCATCAAGAATGGACTTCTCTGAGTGTGCTCTTGGAACCTTGATTTCTTTTGGCAGTGTAGGGTCTTCATGAACTGGTGTTTCAACAATCTCTGCAGGCTCATATTGGTCAGTAAAGGTAATATGAGGTTCACTTTTACCTTCGGTCAGCCCTTGAGGTAATGACTCAGCGGCTCCATTTTGGTCAGCGGAAGCTGAGCATGGGTCATCTTCGGTAGGCTGACGTATCTTCCCCGCAGGGTCAGTTTCATCGAACTCAATTGTTAGACGAGGTGCCGCGGCCTAATCTCTCGGGCGGATCGGGGGGTGGACACCTCATGGCGACGTAAGCTGTGATTGGCGCCGAAAGCAACCAATCGTGGAATCAAGCTGCTCGGCAGGACCGGAGCTCGGAGATATGGAAGAGTCGCCACCCACGAATGGAAAAATGAACACCGATCCCTTGCGGGAGACCGGTGTGGGTTCGAGAAACTTAGGTACGAGCCGAGAAGGCTAGCTCCTTTCCGGAGAAAGGCTACTAGGCACCCCGACATCGCCCGGTTATGAACCACCGGCCTCCTACTCAGCATGTTAGGCGATAACGGACTAATCGTATACTTCTTTAAGTTTAAAATTCATTTGAAACCTTTTGTTTCTCTTTTTAGAAACCGTTTTGAGCATATATTATTGAAAAGCCACTTTAGTAAAGAATCACCCATTTACATCAGTTCGATATACATACAAAGAGAGGGGGGAGAAAGAAGTGGTTTATTTACAACATGATTTACATTTCGTGTTACATGTTAATTCTATACTAACTCATTTCCCCAAAACGAGTTTATTTACATGATTCGCACCTTAATCGCCGTTGGAATGATTTAGGTGCGTTTTTAAAACCCCGTTTGATGAAGTTCACCCGAATCGCCGTTGGAACGACTCGAGTGTTTGAAAACGTTAAGGTAAAAACCTTTAATAAGAAAACGTGGTTAAGCATACAAGTCAATTTATTTTATATAAATCATTTAAGAAAACGATTCAAAAACTCTATTATTCACAATGAAAACGATTTTAATTACAAGGTTCGCTTAATCCATCGTTGGAACGGACTAAGGTTTTAAAACGTGGTGTTTTAGGAAACGATTTGAAATGTCAAGAAAACACTATTTATTTACATTAGGAACCTCTAAAAATCCATTAGTTAAATAATTAAATTGAAAACTCTTTTTGTGATTTATTTTCCCCTTTTCACTCAATTGACTCTTTACTTGTCATAATTACAACAATAAACATATTAAATCAAAATTCACTCCCAAATAAAACCCATTTGAAACATGGACCCATAAATGTCCAAAGAATAAAGAAAATAATATAGGTATATATATACATTTTAGCCAAAAAAAAGAAACATAAAATAAGGATAAGTGAAAAGATACTATATAATACATATATAAGGAATAATAATGAAAATACTAAGTATAATACATGTTTACTTTAAATATGTGAAAATAATAAATAAAACCTCTAAATAAGAAAATATTATTTGTCCCCAAAATAGTTTTATCTAATAACTAATATAGCCCAAATAGTCCAAAACTATATATATACATACATAATGTAGTTTAAATATCAAAATAATACCCATTTATCCATAAAATATCTACAAATTAATTACTTTCAAAACCCCCAAGTAAATAACATTCTAAAATAAAACCCATTATCACTTAAATGAATAAAAAAGAAAAAATATATATATACATATACTTATATTAGATTAAATTAAAAAATGATATATAAATATTCTAAATAACTATATGCACCAATTATCCAAAAATAATTTGAAAATATTTATTACATAAATATACATATATGTACAAAGGATTGAAAGCTTAAAAGTTGAGAAAGAGGGACCAAAACAGCATTTTTTACATTTCAGCAGCTTTACCGACGGAAATTCCGTCGGTAAACAGCCTTTAGTGACAGAAAACGGAAAATTACAGCAGCACTCCAATTATTTCCAGATTTATTCAAAAGCTTTAAATTAAGTCTAATTCAATCGTTTTGGATTTCCGAACTACAAAAAATGGATCATAGTCAATAACGGAAGTTCCTAAAACGACGTTTTTATTTTAAAACATTATTTGGAAATTTCTTTAGTTAAAACCTATAATTACAACGTTTTCAATACCCGAACTACCTTTTAATCGGATCACGGTTCGTATTGGGATATCAAAACGAGGTTTTTTACTTCAAAACAAAACCGAACTATCTAACAAGAGACGGGAATTAAATAAATACGAAATATTAAATAAAACGTGATAAATAAATAAATGACAAAATAAATAAAATTATAACATAAAAATAAATAAAGAAAAAGAAATAAATTAAATAAAATAAAACGAGTCTAGTCCTCGGATAATACCTCAAGTTCGGTATCTGACAGTCGAAGCCGATTGATTCCACGAGTCGTGATTTTCTGGTTTTTTTGTGTTTTTTTAGTAAAAATTTAACTTTGGGAAAATTTGGATTTTTTGGGAAAAAAAATATTTTCTCCAAAAATTGACTTTCTCTCTCTAAAAATGTTTAGAGTGAGAAAGCTCCAAAAAAATTTCCACCTCCTAAAATGCATGGGGATCTGTGCCTTTTATAGGCAAATGGGTCCCCGGATAAATGGGCGACGCCCGAGTAAAATCGGGCGGCCGCCCAACCTTGCGTTGGGCGATCGCCCAACGCGAGGTTGGGCGTGCGCGCCCAACTGCCGTTGGGCGTCCGCCCGACGCGGTTGGGCGCTCGCCCAATGGCCGCCGGGGCGCGTCTCGCGCCGCCGGGCGTGCACGCCCCCTGCGGCCGTCGAGCTCACGTTCCGCACCGTCGGGCGTCCACGCGTCGTGACCGCCGAACGTGTGTTCTGCGCTGCCGGGCGCACACGCCCCGTGGCCAACGAGCGCGCGCCTCGCGCTGCCAAGCTCGTGCATTGCTCAGACGTCGAGCGCGTGCTATTCCTGGTTGGATGCGTGCGCCCGACGGGCGTCGAGCGCGCGCTTTGCATCGTCGAGCGGGTGTCTGACTGTCGTCGAACGCGCGCCGGCCGCCGCTAAGTACTCGCACCATGCCGCTAAGCATTCGCGAGCCATCCAATCAACAACAGCGACCCACCGTAACTTATTTATTTTATTATTTTTTTTCGAAACTTCCGGAATCAATCTCTTCCACCGCCTTGTTTTCAGGTTTTCGTCACAGGTCCTCCGACTCGGTGTCTACAGTTGCCCCTACTTTTCTATTTTGACAGTGATGTGTGTGTTTTGAAAACGTTTTTTACTAACGTAACACATGCAATGTAAAACATATAAAAGTAAGAGACACGTAAAGAGTAGGAGGGAGCATACCTGACCTTCGCGCGGCGCGTTCCGATGTCGTTCTCTGATTCTTTCCATCCTTGCCTCTGAAGCCGCCGTCGGTGGATGTTCTTTTCTCGGAATCTAGCGTACGTTGACTATGGGTAAGAATGGCTCAAAAGCAATTTCGGTACACGACCGTGAGTAAGATGGCTCGAAAGCGATTTCGGCCTACGAATGGGGGAAAATGGCTCAAAAGCAACTATGGTCTACGACCGTGAGTAAGATGGCTCAAAAGCGACCCTGGTCCACGACCGCGGGTAAAATGGCTCAAAAGCAACTCCGGTCTGCGACCGTGAGTCAGATGGCTCAAAAGCGATCCTGGTCCACGACCGCGGATAAAATGGCTCAAAAGCAACTCCGGTCTGCGACCGTGAGTCAGATGGCTCAAAAGCGACCCTGGTCCACAACCGCGGGTAAAATGGCTCAAAAGCAACCCTGGTCCACGACCGCGGGTAAAATGGCTCAAAAGCTACTCCGGTCTGCGACCGTGAGTCAGATGGCTCAAAAGCAACTCCGGTCTGCGACCGTGAGTCAGATGGCTCAAAAGCGACCCTAGTCTACGACCGCGGGTAAAGTGGCTCAAAAGCAAGTCTGGTCTACGACCATGAGTAAGATGGCTCAAAAGCGACCCTGGTCCACGACCGTGGGTAAAGTGGCTCAAAAGCAACTCTGGTCTACGACCGTGAGTAAGATGGCTCAAAAGCGACCCTGGTCCACGACCGCGGGTAAAATGGCTCAAAAGCGAGGATTGTCTCTGGATTCTTCTACAACACTGTCGCCTGTATTTTCTCACTGGAGCTAGCGTCTCGGAGGTTTAATGGGAACGTGTTTTAGTCTAGAATGATATAGACTAACGATTATTTTTCTGTTAACTGTTGTCTGTATCTTGACAGTATTGGTTGCTGTCTGGGAGAAATGCAGGCTGAAACGGACTGCAAATCAGAGGTCTGTGCACCTGGTAATTAATTATTTACTTTTTACCTTTATATCACATCGTACTTTTTTCACTATTTATGGGAATGCCATTCCCTCTTCCTATATAAGGTGGTGGGGTTTCATTTCAACCCCACACCTTCTCTCTCTTCTTTCTCTCTCTAGACTTTGATTTGGATTATCCTCGGGATGGATTTGGATGAATGCGATGGCACGAGAGGCATGGATGAGGTTTACGTGAACCTAGATAGAGTGGACCCTTTCCACGACCCTACGACGCATCTGAGCCGGACATGCTGCAATGAGGTAAGTGATTTCTCACTTTTGTTTGATTCAAATTCTAGGCTTTAGTATTCCTATCCGAACATGATTTGCATGCTAACTTTTAGATTGCCTTAGAGGACTTTAGCTAGAAAACCTGAATTTCTTCACTTACAAGTAACACTTGTTTGTTCCTGTGTACGAACGCGCGTTATATGCATGTGAGTAGTAACCCTGCGAATTTCTGCATGCTAACAGTAAAAATAACGTGAATAGTAAAAACGTGAATAGTGCACGTGAATGGTAAAAACGTGAATAGTGACAACTAACTAATGCACGTGAATAGTGAAAACTTAACTAATGCATGTGAATAGTAAAAACGTGAACAGTGCACGTGAATAGTGAATGTGAATAGTAAAAAACGCGAATAGTGAAAACTTAACTAATGCACGTGAATAGTGAAAAACTCAACTAATGCACGTGAATAGTAAAAACGTGAATAGTGCACACGAATAGTAAAAAACTGTGAATAGTGAAAACTTAACTAATGCACGTGAATGGTAAACTTAACCTATGCTCCTTGTCAATGCGGACGAGAGTGGACTAAAGAATTAACTAAACCTTACATGAGCGACCCTAAAAGAGAGACTTTTATAGAAAGTTGGCCCTAATTGACCAGATGTCTCTAGGTTAGATAATGAAAGAATACCTAGTCTTAACGCGTTTTCATCAATCGTACGCTTTAGGAATCGTATTTAAATTTTCTTGTCTTGTTCTTTCTAGTTCAACGAGATTTCCGGGACTACGGCCGAGATTCATTCGTGGTATGCTAGGCTAGGCGCCACGGCGAGAGCCCGTGTGCACGAGTTGGGCTTCGAGCCCTTTATTTCAGCGCTGCCCCGCACCAACGGGGTGTGTGATCGTTTTGGCCTACGTGCCTTATGCGATCGGTGGGTTGACTCGACCCATACCTTCCATCTTTCCTTTGGGGAGATGACCATCTCGCCCAGAGATTTCTCTTTGTTGACGGGGCTGCGGGGGAGCAGCACTCCAGTTCCCTTTCATTTTGACCTGATGCGACCGCGGGTTGACCTCGCTAGGCTTGCTGCTTTGATTGGGCCGGGAGTTTGTCCAGGCGCCAGATCTACTCCGGCGAAGTTTGTTTCTACTGTGAGCCTTTTGAGTCGTCGGGATTTTTGCGAGACGGACGATACTGACTTGGCAGTTCGTAGTTTCTTAGTGTATACTCTGAGCGAGATGATTTTCCGCACCAAGGGCGGAAAGGTACACGCGGGTTTTATTCAGGCACTCAGTGATTTGGATACGGCGGCTTCCTATAATTGGGCAGGGGCAGGTCTAGCCTTTCTATATAAATTTTTGGATCTGACTTGCCGGAAGCGTAAGGACTTCGGTGGTTACACCTTTGCCCTGCTGGTACGTGACGCGCCCCTGACTCACCCATTTTATCTTCTTCGCGCTTTTCACACTTATAATCTTTGTTTTTTACCGCATGTTTGGGCGTATGAGAGGCGGATTCTTCCCAGTCAGTCTCGACCTGGGCCACGAGTATCGAGGCTCCCTCTCATGACCCGATGGAGAGATTTTGACCTAGGCGCTGAGAGGAGACGGACGGTGGCGCGGCTCCTAGATTGGATTGACTCGCGGACCCTGGGACAGGTAGATGTCGTCTAGTCGTGCTAGATTCTTGTTTGAACCGTTCTGACTTTCTCTTTGTGTTTTTTTTTTTTAGATTAAGTTCAGGTGGGACGACCTCGACTTCGGTCCCGATTACATGTATGTATTTATGATCCAGGAGCAGCAGTGCGTGCTCACCGGCCCCTGCGTGCGGGCATGGTATTTGGGGGACCGAGTCATCATTGGGGTTAGTGACGCACACTGGACACCGGGCGAGATTCCCGTTTCCATGTTCACGGTGCGGACCATGCCCTTGTCGGTCATCCGTCAGGACTTGACCCGTCGGTTTATCGATAGAGAGGTGTGGGTTCATGCCGGGGGCCGTGATCCCTACCTGTCGACTCTGTTGAGCGCGAGGGATGCCCCGGCGGTAGCGATGGAGGTGGATCCGGTGGCAGACGTATTTTCGAGAGAGGCTGTCGCGGCAGTCTTTGGTCAGGAGGAGGTCCCGGTAAGTGATTCCGCTTTTTACCTTTTATTCATGAGATGGTTAGCGGTATTTATTGTGTTTTTATTTGCAGGAGGGGTCCTGGAGGAGTGCTCATTTGTCGGACTTCTTTGACGGTACTCGAGCTCAGACATCCGTAGACGAGCCACCCTACTATGTCGGTGAGTCCTCCAGTGCCGCCCGATCGGAGAGGTCTTCCCTAGGCGTGCCCGTACCGAACTACGGGAGAGATTTTACCACGGTTTGTTATGATGAGTCCGGGGCAGCTTATGCGGGGGTCGAGGCGGCTCCTTCTATCTTTATTTTATTTTAGTGTAGTGGAATGCATGCATGTATGTATGATTTCTGTTCTTGCCTATGCTGCTTCTTATTTATTTTTCCATTTGTTTTTCTTTTTTTAGAGCGATCTTCATGCCCATGAGCGGAGACAGAGTGAGTTGGTGCGAGAGGCTGACGCCAGGGTTGGCCAGGTGTACTAAGAGCGAAACGACCACTGGTCGGGGGTGATGCGGAGGGAGACCGAGGGTTGCCTTGCCGTTGAGGAGAGAGCACGTGATGAGACGATTGGACGCCTAGCTGCCGAGGAGAGAGCACGAGTTGCCGAGGAGAGAGCACGAGTTGCCGATGAGAGACTCCGAGCTGCCGAGGAGACACTATCTGCGGAGCGGGCATCGCACTTGAGGGAGTTTGAGGCCTACTGGGACTTCCCTCCATATTAGGCTCATTATGTATTGCTTCGTGGTTTTCATTAGAGTTACCCCGATGTATAGCTGAGGTATAGGGAGTGGGCTAGATAGTAGGTAGGTTTTTTTTTTTTTTTTGTGAACAGTAAGATAGGAAATGTATAACTCATGATTCATATTACCATACATTCAGTAGATTATGATGATTCCAATCGTTCTCGTCAAATATATTCATGCCTTTATTTATTTACAAACAACAGAAATACTTAGCCTCTTATACATTGTTTTTGTAACTGCTCAAGTTATAACTATTGTTACCAGGACCCGCCTTTCGGTTTTCGGATCCCGGCGATTTTTCTCCTCTCCTTTTACTATCCCGGAATTTTTAAATGAGTGCCCTTTCGGGTTTTCACCCATTGGGATTTCCCTTATTGTTGCATAGGTCGCCCTTTGCGGGTTTTCAACCTATCGGGAATTTTTCTTTCTTTTTTTTTTACGAAAAGTATTTCTTAAGCCTATCCAGGTTGGTAGGTTCAGAGAATTCCATGCCGTCCATGGTAGTTAACTTTACCGCTCCTTTGCTTAGTATCTTCTTCACGACGAATGGCCCTTCCCAGTTAGGTTTAAACTTGCCCCTAGGGTCGGTGTGCGTCACACGAATCTGTTTCAGCACCAAATCTCCTTCTTTGATAGGACTGGTCTTGACCTTTTTATTAAAAGCTCGAGCCATCCTTCTTTGATATAACTGTACATGGTAAAGGGCTTCCATCCTTTTCTCGTCAACCAAAGCCAACTGCTCATATCGCTTCTTCACCCATTCCGTCTCGGGGATTTCTGCTTCCACTGCGATTCTCAACGATCGCTTTTCGATCTCAATCGGCAGGACTGCTTCTGTTCCGTATACCAAGGAGAACGGCGTTGCCCCAGTCGAGGTTCTGACTGTCGTGCGATAAGCCCATAATGCGAGTGGGAGTTGCTCATGCCAATTCCGATGTGATTCCACCGTTTTTACGAGAATCCTCTTAAGATTCTTATTAGCTGCTTCTACTGCCCCAATAGCTTGTGGACGGTACAGAGAAGATCTGTGATGTTCAATGCCATATTCTCGGAAGAGACTTCTTACTTCCCCCTGAAACTGGACCCCATTATCCGTAATCATGTGATGAGGCACTCCGAACCTGGTGACCAAGTGTTTCTCAATGAACTTTCTCATCTGCTTGGATCCCAATTTACTAAACGACTCTGCCTCTACCCACTTAGTGAAATAATCGATGGCGACTGCAATAAACTTGTGCCCGTTCGAAGCATTAGGCCTTACCTCACCAATGATGTCAATGCCCCAAGCCGCGAATGGCCAAATAGGTGCTAACACATGTAATTCCATGGCTGGAAGATGACTACAATCACCGTGGATTTGACAATCGTGGCATTTCTTCGCATACTCGCTACAATCTCTTTCCATGGTGAGCCAATAGAAGCCTTGTCTGATGATTTTCTTGGCTAACACTGCTCCTCCCATATGGGCCCCGCAAATTCCTGAATGTACTGATTCCATTGCTTCGCGGGCTTCTTCCACATCCAAGCACCTCAGTTGTAACCCATCGGTGTGCCTTTTATAAAGCAAATCGTTGTGGATGACGAACTGCCGGGCTAACCTTCTAATCACAGCTTGATCCCTAGGTTCTGACTCTGCCGGATATGTTCCACTCTTCATGAAGTTCATGATGTCGAAATACCACGGTTTTTCATCTGCCCTTAACAGCATTACGTCTTCGTAGCATGGTTTGTGAGATCTCCTCAATACCAACGGTTTCGAGGCAAGGTTCCGGGGGTTGTCCCAAACTGACACCAAAGTGGCCAAAGCATCCGCTGCCTGATTCTGTGCTCGAGGAATATGATAGAAACGACATTCCTTGAATCTTTGTGCCAACCCTTCTAGCTGATCTAGATATGGACGTAGCCTTTCTTCCCTCACTTCCCATTTTCCTTGTGCCTGTTCGATGATCAACTTGGAGTCACCCCAAATTTCGACATATGATGCTCCCAGTGCTGCTAAAGACTCTAAACCATAAATGCACGCTTCATATTCGGCCATATTATTGGTAAGAGGGAACGACAACTTCTTGGCCATCGGGATCCTTTCTCCCTCTGGTGAGATAAGTAATACCCCTACTCCGGCTCCATTCGAATTAATTGCTCCATCAAAGAACATTTTCCAAGGTATAACTTCTATTGCGTTCAAGTGTTCATCGGGGAAATCATAGCTTATCTCTTCCTCTTCTATATTCAGACGTTGGTTGGCCAGAAACTCTGCCACGGCCCTCCCTTTGATAACCTTCTTCGTTACATATTCAATGTCAAACTCGGATAAAAGTAGTAACCATCGGGCTAGTTTACCTGTCAAAGACGGAGTTCGGTACAGATACTTTACGGGGTCCATCCGAGAAATAATAATCACTCTATATGATTGGAAATAGTGCCGTAGTTTCTTCGTTAGCCATACTACTGCCACACACGTCTTTTCGATCATGTTGTACTTGAGCTCGTACTCCAGGAACTTCTTACTCAGATAATACACCGCGTGCTCCACACCGGTGTCCCCCTCTTGGGCCAGCATTGCCCCAATAGATCGCTCTTCAATCGCTACGTAGAGGAGAAACGGCTTTCCTAGTTTAGGCGGTCTCAGCACTGGCGGATTAGACAAATAGTTCTGGACGCTCTCCAAAGCTTGCTGACACTTATCATTCCAGATTGTGGGTTGGTCTTTCCTTAACAACTTAAAGATTGGCTCGCAGATTGCAGTGAGTCTTGCTATGAACCGGCTGATATACTGAACCTGCCCCAGAAACCCTCTCACTTCCTTCTCGTTCTTCGGTGCCGGCATTTCCCGTATGGCTTTCACTTTGTCAGGATCTACTTCAATTCCCTTATTTCCGATTATATAGCCTAAGATTTTCCCCGATGAGACGCCAAAGAAGCACTTCTTCGGGTTCAACCTCAGCTTGAATTCCGCAATTCGGGCCAAAAACTTTTCAAGTGCGGCGAAATGCCCCTCTCTTGTCTCCGATTTGACCATCATGTCATCCACATAAACTTCTACCTCCTTGTGTATCATATCGTGGAACAGTGCTGTAGCCATTCGCTGGTAAGTTGCCCCGGCATTTTTCAAACCAAACGGCATCACCCTGTAGCAATATGTTCCCCACTCAGTTGTGAACGAGGTTTTTGCTTTATGCTTCTCGGCCATCTGGACTTGCATGTAGCCCATGAAACCGTCCACATTCGTGTGTAAGACGCTCGATGCTGCACTGTCGATCAACACGTCAATATGAGGCAACGCGAATTCATCCTTGGGACATGCCTTGTTAAGGTCTCGATAATCGACGCACATTCTTACTTTGCCATCCTTCTTTGCGATGGGCACCACATTTGCGACCCAAGGGGGATAGTCGATTACTTCGATGAACCCTGCTTCTAACCGCTTCTTCAGTTCTTCTCTGATCTTATCTGCCCATTCCGGTCTCATGCGTCGGAGCTTCTGCTTTACGGGCCTCGCCTCGGGATAAGTTGGAATACGGTGAGTTACGATTGATTGATCAATTCCAGGCATGTCTTCGTATGTCCAAGCAAACACTATTTCGTATTTTTTTATTATTCTCTCAAATTCTTTCCTCTCTTCAATAGTTAATTCTTGAGCAATTTGTATAAGTTTAGGATTTTCATCCGTGCCAAGATTGAAAGTTGACATTTCTATTGTATTGATTTCAAATGTAGGCATGTTATATGAATGAGAATGCATGGAATGATCACGATCAATATCAAGCAAGTAAGCAAAATCAGAATTCATTTCATTGATAGTATTGGCGATTACATCGTCTGATTCAAACAAAGCAGTAATACAATTTTCATCATCGAGGTCCTCGGGCTTCTCATATGCTTTGGAGGTACTAGGCTCGTCCACCGCTCCCGCAGTTGCTTCAATGGTGATGACTTGCTCCTCGGCATTCAAGTCTAACATCATAATCTCCTCGACAAAGCAGCTCGCTTTTCCTTTGCCCCAGTCAGTAACATCATTGAAGATCTCAAAACCTGGCAGAATCTTTCCTTCGGTGCTAGTCCATGACTCGGGAGTCCCCGAATAAACCTTTCTATGCCCCTCGTTCATAAAATACTTCCTTAGGCCCACCTTTCCTTCACCACTTGCGTTGGACGGACCTCCCTGTTCATATCCTAAACCCCTTCGGGTTTTCTGACTCTTGAAATCCGGAAATTCTGGCAGCCCTTGATGGTGTGCTCCCAAGCCCATACCGGAGATGAAACCTCCCTTCATCATTTTCACCACATCGGAGGTCATGCTAGACTCGTAAATCCCAGAAACTTGGAATCCGGAGAAAAGTTGAGGCTCAATTCCCAATGCTGCCACCGAGCTCAATTTCTCAGCTCTAATTGTCACTATCTCCTCCCCGAAGGGGAACTTGATCATCTGATGGAGCGTGGAGGGCACACCTCCCAACTTATGGAACCATGGGCGTCCCAACAATACAGCAAAGGTTACCGGGATATCCAGCACTGTGAACTCAGTTTCTTCTTCATGCGGCCCCACTTTCAACTTGGCCTTAAAGACTCCTTCAATATGCCTACGGCTATCATCATATGCTCTAATCACAGTTTCAGAGGCTGTCAAGTCTCCCCTCTCAACTCCCAACTTCGACAAGAGTTTCAACGGACAAACATTAATAGCCGATCCATCATCGACCATCACACAGCTAGTCTTCTTCCCGTTGATTTCTGGCCGGATGTACAGAGGCTTATTGTGAGCCTTCCCCTCTTCTGGGAGATCCTCATCGGTAAATGTGATTTCAGTTTTCTTTCGAGCCATAATTGCCCCTACTAGCGCTGCCGGCTCAGTATCGGTGGAAATAACCAAATTCTGCAGCTCTTTCATCAGGTTTTCACGATGGTACTTGGAATGGCATAAAACTTCCCACACCGTGGATTTAGCTTGCGTCTTCTTCAACTGCTCGAGAACTTGGTCGTCGGGCTTAGGAGCCGACCCTTCCCCTATCTCAGTCTCTACCATAGGTGCCTTTCCCTCGGCCACCCGACCTGATCTTGTCATTACGGCAATTTCCGGCTCATCGTCCGATTCGTCCCAAATGTTAATAGGAATCCTCCGATTGGCATCTTCCTCGTCCGAAGAACTCTCCCAAATGTCCACAATCATTAAATCCACGACGTGAGGAATGTTTGGATTCAAATAAAAGGGATCTGCTGATCCATACAACGCCCAGCCTATCAAATCGTCGTAATCTCGGAGGGACACTCTGCTCATCCTTCTTGCTGCCAACGGAATAACACCTCGTTGTATGCACATAAGCTGCACCTTATCACTCATTGTTTCGTGACACTGTTCATACCGGTGCCTCCACCTCCTAGCATAATCCACGAATGGTTCCTCGGGGAATTGCCTGATCCTATCCAGATCCTCCAGGGATCCCGTCCATGGAACATAATCTCGTATCTTGCCACAAAGGCACTCCTAAGTGGTACCCAATGACCCATTTCCTCCTCCGATAGGCCTTGATGCCACAACAAGGCTTCTCCCCTTAAGGTTTCCGGAAAATGTTCATGTAATTCACACTGCGGGAATCCGGCGTCATACATATGATTGCGGAATAACCTCGCATGCTCAACAGGATCCTGGTATCCACCATACCTAGGCATCGCTAACACCACATCAGGTGTTTGGTAAGACGGGGAATCCGGGGTTTGCTCTGCCAGCATCTATACTGTGTACTCCTTGATAAATCTTTTCATCATTGCCGCCCAATCGGTCTTAACATACATCGGCAACGACATGTACCACATTAATGGTTCACCCATCAACGAATTACAAAACAAGCTAGTGATCTCTTCTTCTTTAAAACCCAAGGGCGCCATGGCCGATAAGTAGAAGTGAAGGTGCTCCATAGGGTCCTTGTTGCCATTATATTTGCTAACCCTCGGCAACGGACGCTTGATAGGTCCAATCTGCATTGCGAAGCGCTCCGCGGCCCTGTCCTCAGCCCTTTGATACTTTTCTAGAAATAGATCTGACAATTGATCCCAATCATACTTGCAAGAGTCGGGTAATGAGTGAAACCACCCCAAAGGCTCGCCTATCAGAGAATGGTGGAACCACTGAGCAATCTCATCCACTCCGAAGGATTCAATAAACATATCGCGCATATATTCACGCAAGTGCACCTCGGGATTTCCCCCTCCACTAAACAGGCCCAAATTAGGCACAATAGTTCGAGACGACCCTTCTCCGATCTCTTCAGCACTATCTTCATCATACGGTGCTCCACCATCCAATCCCTCTTCCATCGGTTCATCCTCTTGTTCCTCGCCAAGGAAGGACACATATAGACCATTTCCTACATTGTTCCTTTCGTCGGAATCCAGCAACTCCTCTACGTTCTCCTCGAAGGATTCCATCACTACGCATTATGTCAAACCAACTCCGATCATGCTCACCCTATGATTAGGCAATGGATTACGCCTAGTGGAAGGGTTTGCTGACGAAGGATCAGCTATCTTTTTCTCTTCGATTAAATCCTGGATTTCGTGTTTCAGCCTCTCACAATTCTCAATTGTATGCCCATAACTGCTGTGGAACTCACAATACCCTCTAGCCTGTATCTGCGGAGTAGGTGGAGCTTTGTTATAAGGGGTAAGGGCTTTCAATAGTCCTTTCTTCTGCAAACGTTCGAAAACCTTTGCGTAAGTCTGATCAAATTTGGCGAACCGCCTCTTTTCGATAGCATTAAGATCAAGCACTTTCACTGCTGCAGATTCTGCACTCGCACTCGGCCCTCCGGCACTATACCCAGACTTCGTCCATTTAGTGTATGCTTTCTTCGGCTCTCCATCCCCCTCAATGGTCAAGGCACAGCTATACATCTGATTGAAATCGGTAAAAGGCATATACCGCAACTCATTCTTAATATATGGCAATGTGTTGCCCACTACCATTCGGATCTGATCCTGCTCAAGCGGCTTTTGTTTCATAACCGCGGCCTTGGCCCTCCACCTTCTTACAAAATCGAAAAAGGATTCCCCAGTCTGCTGCTTAGTGCTCTCAAGTTCCTTCAAAGTGACCTCAAGCATGGTGTTGAAGCTATACTGAGCGATGAATGACTTCGCTAACTCTTTCCAATCCCTCTTTGTTACCATCGGCAATGCATGAAACCATGTGAGGGCAGCCCCCTCTAGGTAAGTGTTAAATAGTCCCAGGACTTGATCCTCAGTTAGGATCGTGTGCTTCATTACAGCGACATACTGATTCATGTGGGCAGTGGGATCCCCAGTTCCATCGAACTTTTTCATGTCAGGGAGCCGGAATTTCAAAGGCAAAGCCGTTGCCGATAAACAATTCTTCAAGTTATAAAAGTCCTGACTCTCGGAACTTCCTCCGTGCAAGTCCTGCACCTCCTGCGTGATATGTTGCTTCCACTCCTCTTCCTTAGCTTTCTCTTTCTCAAGCTGCTTCCGGATATAATCTTGATAGTCATCCTCATTCCCAAAGCGAGGTCCATCGTTCACCTCATTCTCAGCGTGTTTACTGCCATTTTTATCATCTCTCATGGCCAGCTTAGCTAACTGGGCCGCTATCACCGCTAACTGCTCATTAATGTTGTTCACAGAGTTTTCCAATCCGGCCACTTTTTCGTCGGTCGCAGACATACTGGCTGAAGACTGAGTATACTCGGACGAAGATAATTCCGAAGCCACAACTGCCGATTCAGAACTATCAATTTGTAACTGGTCAAACTGCCTAACTAGCCGACTGCTATCTCGGTACCACAATCGCTTAATGATGACGTCTGCGCGAACGGTATCCATTAGTATGTATGCATGATTTTATATGCATGATTCGTGGTGTGTGCGTTTATTTATTTACGGATATATAAGATAAGAAGAACAAACGTTAGTCTAATTACACGTATCATGACATCTCTCTTCCACCCTTATTCCTCCACACACTCGTTGGTCCAGGTCTCTTTCCTAGGATTTTGGTTTGGGGCTCACATTGCGGTCCAGGGGACGCGTGATGCCGTCGATTATTGCAGAAAAGTAAATCAGTCATCAGACAACACAGTTCGTTTTTGACGCATCAGCGTTCAGTGACTAAGAAATCGACCAAGTTGGATTGTCCTTTCGGAATAACTCGTCTTTCGTCCTTTCGTGAGACGCATTAGTTCGGGTTTTGACTCCCTTTGAGTGCATCTCAGTTTTTTAGACGTGGTACGAGTTATTCTTCTAGTGCAATCGTTCGTTATTGTCAATGACTCGTTCCCTTTTGTTCGCGCGGGTTCGTGTCTCGATTTTTGGATTACAACGGGATCTTTTGGATCTATCGAGAGACGTAACCACGTGTTTATTCAGTGATGGAATCACTTTTGGATTTTATTTTAGGGAACGGACTCATCGCGTAACGCGTTTGTTCTTAGCGTCGAGGATCCGTTTGCTCATTTTAGCTACGTGAAAAGACGGTGAGTCTTATTTTGAGCGCACGGTAACCTTTCGGCTAGCAACAGTTCGTTGTTCTTCCCAATCCACGGGATATATCATCTTAGTGTGGTTATAGAAAATCAACGTTTCGTTGAATCGTATGCCTATTCAAAGCGAGGATATCACCGTTCTCTTTCCTTTAGGCATGACTTAAGCAAACACGTACATCGGGCCATATTTCTTGCAGTTTTGGTAACGGTCGAAATGATCGAGTCGTTAGTCAAAACCCGCAGTCTCATCCATATGGCGCAATTATATGGTTTGGCTTAATTCGGCTTTGTGATTTTAAACGGGGTATACACTCGTTCGAGGCACGTATTCAACAGCATTGGTTTATTTTCTTTAACTACGCTCGGGATTGACATATATCGTAAATTCGGAATGATTTTGGTCGTTTAGTTCATTTTTCGCTTTTCTCTTCTTAGTCACTTCTGCGGACACGTCCATTTCTCTTAAGAACGACACGGGGCATAACGTAAAAGCTCGTCTTTTATTCGGAAGGGACGGGCTACTTGTGCGAAACTTTTCACGTTACGACAGGGTCGTTCGAAACAGAAATGTTCTTCGTTTTCGTTTCGTTATGATCTCGTTTCATCCCAATTTATTTAAAGAATGTGAATAACGGCTACTGTTAATATAGTCTTTTGTATCGAAATGTAACTATCCTTAACACCAAACCGACGCATACTAATACGTGCTTACGTCGTAACGCATTTCGTGAACATGTGCCTTCGTCGGGACACAGAAAGGGACAAGGCGGGCCGCACATGTTCATTCATACGAGATGACTAAGTCGTCTTTAGTTTAAATCATTTCGATGTTTTAGGATAATTAGTATGTCGACTCAAGAGTATATATTAACGCATCGTTTCATTTTCTTTACATACTTTAGGATTTAGACATGTATCATGGCGATTTGAAAACACGAACTGATTCATTTATCACGCCAAAATAGTAATGGGTAATCCTATGGCAACTTCTAAGGCTACTATATGCTGACACGGCTGAGCGCGGGACCTCACAGGACCGCACAAATTCGCCCTAACGAATGGATGGGGACCCTTTGGCGCCTTACTGTAAGGGGGAACTTACACTAGCCTCTTTCGAGCGACGAATGGACTCTCGCTAGAGGTTTCACAGAAATTACCCAAAAGGTTTGCAATAATGCACATGAATGCATACGAAAAGAAATAATACGATCCGTCCCCGTTAAGGGCTTAATACACGCCTTCCGGAATCAAATTTCTCGCTTCCCCAGCAGAGTCGCCACTTGTTAGACGAGGTGCCGCGGCCTAATCTCCCGGGCGGACCGGGGGGTGGACACCTCATGGTGACGTAAGCGGTGATTGGCGCCGCAAGCAACCAATCGTGGAATCAAGCTACTCGGCAGGACCGGAGCTCGGAGATATGGAAGAGTCGCCACCCACGAATGGGAAAATGAACACCGATCCCTTGCGGGAGACCGGTGTGGGTTCGGGAAACTTAGGTACGAGCCGAGAAGGCTAGCTCCTTTCCGGAGAAAGGCTACTAGGCACCCCGACATCACCCGGTTATGAACCACCGGCCTCCTACTCAGCATGTTAGGCGATAACGGACTAATCGTATACTTCTTTAAGTTTAAAATTCATTTGAAACCTTTTGTTTCTCTTTTTAGAAACCGTTTTGAGCATATATTATTGAAAAGCCACTTTAGTAAAGAATCACCCATTTACATCAGTTCGATATACATACAAAGAGAGGGGGGAGAAAGAAGTGGTTTATTTACAACATGATTTACATTTCGTGTTACATGTTAATTCTATACTAACTCATTTCCCCAAAACGAGTTTATTTACATGATTCGCACCTTAATCGCCGTGGAATGATTTAGGTGCGTTTTTAAAACCCCGTTTGATGAAGTTCACCCAAATCGCCGTTGGAACGACTCAAGTGTTTGAAAACGTTAAGGTAAAAACCTTTAATAAGAAAACGTGGTTAAGCATACAAGTCAATTTATTTTATATAAATCATTTAAGAAAACGATTCAAAAACTCTATTATTCACAATGAAAACGATTTTAATTACAAGGTTCGCTTAATCCATCGTTGGAACGGACTAAGGTTTTAAAACGTGGTGTTTTAAGAAACGATTTGAAATGTCAAGAAAACACTATTTATTTACATTAGGAACCTCTAAAAATCCATTAGTTAAATAATTAAATTGAAAACTCTTTTTGTGATTTATTTTCCCCTTTTCACTCAATGGACTCTTTACTTGTCATAATTACAACAATAAACATATTAAATCAAAATTCACTCCCAAATAAAGCCCATTTGAAACATGGACCCATAAATGTCCAAAGAATAAAGAAAATAATATAGGTATATATATACATTTTAGCCAAAAAAAGAAACATAAAATAAGGATAAGTGAAAAGATACTATATAATACATATATAAGGAATAATAATGAAAATACTAAGTATAATACATGTTTACTTTAAATATGTGAAAATAATAAATAAAACCTCTAAATAAGAAAATATTATTTGTCCCCAAAATAGTTTTATCTAATAATAACTAATATAGCCCAAATAGTCCAAAACTATATATATACATACATAATTTAGTTTAAATATCAAAATAATACCCATTTATCCACAAAATATCTACAAATTAATTACTTTCAAAACCCCCAAGTAAATAACATTCTAAAATAAAACCCATTATCACTTAAATGAATAAAAAAGAAAAAATATATATATACATATACTTATATTAGATTAAATTAAAAAATGATATATAAATATTCTAAATAACTATATGCACCAATTATCCAAAAATAATTTGAAAATATTTATTACATAAATATACATATATGTACAAAGGATTGAAAGCTTAAAAGTTGAGAAAGAGGGACCAAAGCACCATTTTTTACATTTCAGCAGCTTTACCGACGGAAATCCCGTCGGTAAACAGCCTTTAGTGACAGAAAACGGAAAATTACAGCAGCACTCCAATTATTTCCAGATTTATTCAAAAGCTTTAAATTAAGTCTAATTCAATCGTTTTGGATTTCCGAACTACCAAAAATGGATCATAGTCAATAACGGAAGTTCCTAAAACGACGTTTTTATTTTAAAACATTATTTGGAAATTTCTTTAGTTAAAACCTATAATTACAACGTTTTCAATAACCGAACTACCTTTTAATCGGATCACGGTTCGTATTGGGATATCAAAACGAGGTTTTTTACTTCAAAACAAAACCGAACTATCTAACAAGAGACGGGAATTAAATAAATACGAAATATTAAATAAAATGTGATAAATAAATAAATGACAAAATAAATAAAATTATAACATAAAAATAAATAAAGGAAAAGAAATAAATTAAATAAAATAAAACGAGTCTAGTCCTCGGATAATACCTCAAGTTCGGTATCTGACAGTCGAAGCCGATTGATTCCACGAGTCGTGATTTTCCGGTTTTTTTAGTAAAAATTTAACTTTGGGAAAATTTGGATTTTTTGGGAAAAAAAATATTTTCTACAAAAATTGACTTTCTCTCTCTAAAAATGTTTAGAGTGAGAAAGCTCCAAAAAAATATCCTCCTCCTAAAATGCATGGGGATCCGTGCCTTTTTATAGGCAAACGGGTCCCCGGATAAATGGGCGACGCCCGAGTAAAATCGGGCGTCGCCCAAGGGGGTTGGGCGGCAGCCCAAAGCATGTTGGGCGGCCGCCCAACCTTGCGTTGGGCTACCGCCCAACATTGTTGGGCGGCCGCCCAACAATTGTTGGGCGATCGCCAAACAAATGTTGGGCGGTCGCCCAACAGCGTTGGGCGAGCGCCCAACGCGAGGTTGGGCGTGCGCGCCCAACTGCCGTTGGGCGTCCGCCCGACGCGGATGGGCGCTCGCCCAACGGCCACCGGGGCGCATCTCGCGCCGCCGGACGTGCACGCCCCCTGCGGCCGTCGAGCTCATGTTCCGCGCCGTCGGGCGTCCACGCGTCGTGACCGCCGAACGTGTGTTTCGCGCTGCTGGGCGCACACGCCCCGTGGCCAACGAGCGCGCTGCCAAGCTCGTGCATTGCTCGGACGTCGAGTGCGTGCTATTCCTGGTTGGATGCGTGCGCCCGACGGGCGTCGAGCGCGCACTTTGCGTCGTCGAGCGGGTGTCCGACTGTCATCAAACGCTTGCCGGCCGCCGCTAAGTACTCGCACCATGCCGCTAAGCATTCGCGAGCCATCTAATCAACAGCAGCGACCCACCATAACTTATTTATTTTATTATTTTTTTTTGAAACTTCCGGAATCAATCGCTTCCACCGTCTTGTTTTCAGGTTTTCGTCACAGGTCCTCCGACTCGGTGTCTACATCAATATGTACAGATTCTTCTACGACCTGAGTTCATTTATTAAACACCCTATATGCTTTACTGTTAGTTGAGTAGCCTAAAAAGATAGCTTCGTCAGCTTTAGAATCAAACTTAGCAAGGTTGTCTTTCGTATTAAGAATAAAACATTTAGAACCAAAGGCACGAAAATATCCAATGTTGGGTTTTCATCCTTTCCAAAGTTCATAGGGGGTTTTCTTAAGTATAGGTCTAACTAAGGCCCTATTGAGTATATAGCAAGATGTGTTGACAGCTTCACCCCAGAAATACTTTGTAAGCCTATTCTCACTCAGCATTGTCCTAGCTATTTCAACTAAGGTTCTGTTCTTCCTCTCAACTACCCCATTCTGTTGAGGAGTTCTAGGAGTAGAAAAATTGTGATCAATGCCGCTAACTTCACAGAATTCATCAAATTGTTGATTTTTGAATTCTCCGCCATTATCACTTCGGATGTGAGCTAATTTTCGGTCTTTATCATTTTCAAGCCTTTTAACTAATGTTGAGAACATCTCAAAGGCTTCATCCTTGCTACTCAGCAGGATGATCCAAGTGTACCGAGAAAAATCATCTACAATGACCAAGGAAAATCTCTTACCACCCAAGCTCAGCGGCTGTACTGGTCCGAAAAGATCCAAGTGTAGCAACTCTAATGGACGCTTGGTTGAGACTACATTTTTGCTTTGAAAAGATTTTTTAGTTTGTTTACCTTGCTGACAAGCATTACACAACTGATCTTTTCAAACTTGAGTTTTGGCAAACCCTCAACTAATTGCTTTCTTGCTAATTTGGCTAGGAGGTCCATGCTTACATGACCAAGTCTCCTATGCCATAGCCAGGAATTATCTTCCTTTGACACTAGGCATATATTTTTCGAAAACTTCTTTTCTAAATCTAGCATGAAAACATTTTCAACACGAGGGGCAGTTAAAATCAACTCGTTTGTTTTTCCCTCGAGTATCCTACACTCAGTGGCATCAAATACAACCTTTCTACTGCTGAAACACAGCTGAGCTACGCTCAATAGGTTATATTTAAGACCCCTGACTAGGGAGACTGACTCAATAGCAGGATTACCACCAACGGTACCTGACCCTACTATCTTACCCTTTTTGTTGTCTCCAAAACTTACATTTCCTCCTCGTTTATGCACAAGTGTGATGAACTGAGTTTCATCACCAGTCATATGCCTAGAGCATGCGCTGTCTATGTTAGAGCTAACAGGTGATGCATCATATTTAATTTTGTGACGACATACATTTATGGTGTGGCCATCTTTTCCACAAAAGTCGCAAAAAACTACCCTTTGAGGGTATTTCCATTTTTGGTCAACACAATGGTGCTGAGCATACCAACACACTTTTATAGTGTGTCCTCTCCTTCCACAACAGTCACACTGACTATTCTGTTGAGTGTACCGTCTTTGCTGACTAGTACTTGAATACTCAGCTTTTGGATAGAACCTTTTTTTAGCCGATGAACTCAGCTGCTTCTGTATGGATATGATGTCCTTTCTCAGCTTTTTAGAGTCTGATTGGACTTCAGAGACAAACATGTGCATGATTTTCAAGTTTTCATCTTGCCTGGTATTGTCCTAGAGAAAATGTCAGAGGTCATTGAGTTTGACCTCTTCTATCTCATCACACCGCCTGCTGAGTGCTCTTATTTTCTTGTTACACTTTTTGATCAGTGTATAGAGATCACTCAGGGCATTAACCATTTCATTTCTGAGCAAGGGAATAGATGTTACCTCATTAGAGTGTTCCTCATGGTCAGACCCATCGGAGAGGTCAGCTTGCTCAGATCGGCAGTTGTCAGCGGATTCGTCTGCCATAAAACAGATGTTTGCTGACTCAGTGGCATGAGCTTCTGATGAGGTTGACTCATCACTATCACTCCATGTGGCCACCATTGCCTTTCTACTATCTTTCTTTTCTTTATTCAGAGTAGGACAGCTTGATTTGATGTGCCCAGCTTGATGGCATTCGAAACAAGTAACAGGCTTGGAGCTGTCCCTCTTGTGTCTGCTGTCGCTAGACTCAGCGTTGTATTTATCGCTTCTTTTAAATGGCCTTTTGCTGTTCTTGTCATTTTTCCTAAACAACTTCTTCATCTTCCTGGTAAACATGGCCATCTCCTCATCATCTGATGAGTCAGCTTCCGTTGAGTCAGCTTTCATGACAAGAGATTTTTGCTTCTTGTCCTCAGTGTTTTCTTTGGCCTCAAAAATTTTCATGGAGATCTCATGGGTCAGCAGAGATCCGATGAGCTCATCGTACTTGTACGTGGTCAGGTCCTGAGCTTCTTCTATGACAGTCTTCTTTGCTTGCCAGCTCTTGGGAAGACTTCTTAGAATTTTCTTCACTTGTTCTTCTTCAGTGAAGTTCTTGCCGAGTCTTTTAAGCTCATTTATGATGTTGGTGAATCTTGAGTTCATCTCAGAGATGTCTTCATTTTCATTCATCTCAAACAGCTCGTATAGTCTCATTTGTTGATTCACCTTGGACTCCTTGACCTTGCTCGTTCTTTCATAGGTCACTTCCAGCTTCTTCCAAATTTCTTGTGCTGACTCACAACCTGAAATTTTGTTGTACTCTACAGCATCTAACGCACAGTGAAGCATATTGATAGCCGAAGCATTATTTTGTAATTTTTTAAGGTCATCATCTGACTACTTATCCTCACTTTTGATGGAATTTACACCATCAATGGTTTCATAGGGAACAAACGGGCCTTGGACTATAGCTAGCCATGCACTCATGTTTGTTGCCTGAATAAAGTTTTTCATCATGTTCTTCCAGAATGTATAATTTGACCCGAAGAACATTGGAGGCCGACTAATAGATAATCCCTCGGGGAGTATCTGGGTTGTTTGATTTCCTGGAAGGAAACGAGTGCTGTTCTCAGCCATTATAGGGATCAGCTCAAGATAATTTTATCTTGAATAGTGAGCTACTGAGCTCTGATACCACTTGTTTGTCTCGTGTAACGTGATAGGATTAGTTCCAGGGGGGGGGGGGGGTTAGGAACTAATATAAATTTTTCGTTAATAATGCTGACTTAAATAAATGTTTGACGATTTAACTCAGTTTCAGGTTAGCGGGGCTGAGTGTGGTGTGAGACAGTTTTAATCAGATACTGACTAGAGCTGTTTCAGTTGTGAGTTGGGAAGTAACACTTAGGTCAGTTTCCAACTCAGCACTCAGATTACTCAGCGTCAGCTTGTACAGATTATTTACTAAGTAATTTTAAGCAAGCAACATATATATATATATATATATATATATATATATATATATATATATATCAAGAGAAAGGGTTAGAGATTACTCAGTAGACTATCCTGGTTCAGCCTCTCCGCCTACGTCCAGTCCCCAGAATCCCTCCGGGATTTTTCAATCCACTACTGAGCTCTTTAAAGGTAGAGCATAAATCGTTTACAATAGCAACTGAGTATGCAAGAGTACCGCCCTCTATTCATCTACTCAATCCTATCTACCACTCAACACTATAACCGAGTATTCAGATTTTCTCTACCACTGAGTACTATAACCGAGTACTCAGCTTCACTCTTCTAACCTTTACAATTGATACAAGATTGTTCTCACAAAACGAAGAACACTTTAGATGAATACAATTCACTCTAGACTTTTACACAATGATTGGAGTTTGGTGTAAGAACTTGCTTTTTCTATTCAGACAGCTTCTCTTTTGGATTTTCGACTTAGTGAAGATTTTGCTTGTCTGTTTCTCTCTTGTATGTTTGGCAAATGATCCAAGTGATAACTTGTCCATTTATAGTGAATTCTGAAGCTTCAATGATTTGAATTCAGACATATTCGTTGAGGGTAAACGGTCTTCTTTCGTCATTGATAGGTCAGCTTCCAGAATTGCAGGCCAGTCCTGTCTTCTGTTTTTAGCAGACGTCAGGTTTGCCAGTTTCGTCTTCTTGCACCAGGTTTGTCTTCTTGCGCTAGGTTTGTCTTCTTGCTAAACGTCAGATGGTCCATGCGTCTCGAAAAGGTCCTTGAAACGGATTTCCGAGGCTTCTGAAATGTGTCAGACCTTGTCTCACAAATTGACGGATTATTGACGCTGACTTGATCATTACTCAGCTTGACTTAGCGGTGACTTGAATATTGCTCAACTTGACTCCACAGCTTCGCCTTCAAGCTTTCTTGAAGAAGACATTTCTTTTGTAACGCTGAGTTGTATTCCACTCAGCTTCTGCTGTATGACTTGCTTATGCTGACTTCGTTCTATCTTTCTTTTATAGACTTTCAGTTCCTATTCTCGTTAGTTAACTTACTCAACATTGAACAAACACATTAGTATAATTAAACCAAAGCACTTAAATTTAATTGTTTAATCATGGGATTAACTTAAATAATTTTGTCAAATCAAAATCATGTGGAAAGGTGTTTCAACAATTACAATATTATTACTTCCAAGTGGCTGTTTCGAATTAAAAAATATTCGGATGGATCAATTTAGTGTTAGAACATAGTGAATTCTTTTTATGTCCAAAGTTATTGTCTTTGTACCGTAGGGATTTGATCATCGACTCTATTGGAATTCTAAAAATTATTAATAATGTATATTATTTAAATATTAATATTAAAATTTTATACTTAATAAATATAATTACGGCATAAATTAAAAGCTTAAAGCACTATTAGTCGATTGACATATTATAAATGTTAGTTTTTATTTGGTGGCATATTATTTTGTAATATTTGTCTCACGATCTATCCAAAATATTGGTTTTTTTTCATCATATATTATTAAATAATATTTTCTCATTGATCTATCAAAATTTATGAAATATCAATCAATATAGGTAGTAAATTAACAAATTATTGTGGAAAATAGATTTGATAGAGATGGCATGTAACTGATAAGGTCCATGTAGGCACCTACCATCTTAACCAGAAGCAATCCATTATGTGCATAGTGGTGAAGCTCTTAGCCTGTTGGTTGAGAGCTTACCTATAACCCTAGAGGTCATAAGTTCGAATCATGTGGGGGTGGGTTGAGGGTTTTTTCCTTTCTTTTTAATGTAATTTTTCTTTGTTTAATATAAGTGCATTGCGCGCAACTTTTAAAAGAAAATCCATTATGTGCATAAAAGCTCAAATCCGTCTAATGAAGGTGGGTCAGGTCGAATGATATTTTGCTCCTTTGACCAAGACCCAACGCCTATAAATATAATCGCTTAACATCCACATACACGGGACCATTCTGAGTACAGGGAAGATTCACTTGGAAGGCCTCCACCAAATATTTCTAATACCTTATCAACATAATTTGTAAAAATTTTAATAGTTCCATCAAATTTGTATGGATCGGGTTTTTGTTAGAGATGTTAAGGTTTTAACAAAAAAAAAAATTAATTACCATTTACATTATTAATTACCAAATAATAATTCAGAAAGCAACAACTAACATTTTGAATAGGTCAAACGGTAAATAGTGATTTAAGGCCTGTTTATTTAATATATGTGTGTCATGTTACTAATAATTTCGAGAATTCAAATATAGTCGAGTTGAAACTCAGTAGGGCGAGACGAATTTTAAAAAATAAAAAAAAAAATCATCCCTGCATCGTAGAGAATTTTTGGGGGATCCCTCTTCTCCATTGAGACGAGAACTCTACATGAACGTGGAGTTTACTTTAGCAGTTATCAATTCCCACTTCAGCTAACTTTTACCATTTCAAACCCAAAAACTAACATTCCTCAGTTTTCTTTCTGTCCTCTCAGCGTATTAATCTCACTTCTAGCGCTAATCCAATGGATTCCTTTTATGAGAAATTTTTCTTTTTGAACCCGAGCTGTACAACTCTCTTTGCGCCGCAATCTGTTAGTTATTCCCTGGCGGGTCTTTCTGTTGGGAATTTTTCTCGATTGCGACAATTTAGCGGAAGCGATAAAACAATTTTATTGAATTTATGAGGTTACAAGAGGGTACTCTCTAGAAACTTTCTAGAGTTACAATGAGATAAAATCAAAATAGTACACTCAGGTGTTTCCCGAAAAGACCCGAAATAATTATCTTTACTATTTTGTTTCTCCCCAAAATAATTAAACTACCCTCTAATAAACACTCAAAATTCACAAGGCACCATTGTACCTCCTCACAACTACATCTTTCTCCCACTCTTTTTTTTTATTCTTACTTAATTTCTCTCACAATCCAAATATGAAACTCTCAATATATAGTGCATCTCCTTGGCCAAAGCCAAGGAGGAAGGATGGCCAGCAATTATTGCTGGCCTAGCCCAACTAATTAGGCAGCAGCAAATTGCTGCTGCCCATTATGTTGACCACCGATTTCGGTGGTCAACTTCATTTACTTGGACCACCAATTTCGGTGGTCCAACTTTCATTATTTTTTTTATTTTTTTTTCTTTAATTATAAATTACACAAATAATCCTTCAATAATACACAAAAATAATCCCTCATTAATTGGAATTTCACCTCAATTCTTTTTTTTATTTAGTTGTTTTAAATTAATAGTTAATTTTCTCAACAATCTTCCCCTTAACTATTAATTTAAAACTTTCATTTTTTTTAATATATATGATGTACTTTCCCATCATCACCTTGTAAACGGTAAACAGAGCACTTCTCTCCGCAAACAACTTCTCGGTGCACTTCTCACCGAATTAATGATGTACTTTCCCATCATCACCGGAGCACTTCTCTCCGCAAACAACTTCTCGGTGAATTTGTTGATGCACTTCTCATCAACCTTCAATTATTGGAGCACTTATCTCCAAATTAAGCAAATTCTTTTTCGTCAACATGGTCTGTCACATTGACACTTTCTTTTCTCTTGTTTCTGCAATTCCATTGCACGCGCCCAAACTTCTTACACGAAACATTTGGGCTTCCCCATGCCAGCAGTCCTTCCCTCAACTGCTTGCTCATTTTCTCCATTTTCTCACGCCCAATTGATTTGGTAGGCGACGCTACATTGAACCATAGCTCTGATACCACTGTTGGGAATTTTTATTGATTGCGATAATTTAGCGGAAGCGATAAAACAATTTTATTGAATTTATGAGGTTTACAAGAAGGTGTTCTCTAGAAACTTTCTAGAGTTACAATGAGATAAAACAAAAATAGTAGCACTCGGGTGTTTCCCAAAACTACCCAAAATAATTATCTTTACTATTTTTATCTCTCTCCAAAATAATTAGACTACCCTTTAAAATAAACTCTCAAAACTCATAAAGGCACAATTGTGACTCCTCTCACAATCTCAACTCTCCTTACATTTTCTTTTTCTTTTCTATCTCCCACAAATCCACAAATGCTCACATTCAATATATATATATGGAGCATCATCTCCTTGGAAAAACCGAGGAAGAAAAGTCAGCAATTGTTGCTGGCAATTAATTAGGCCAGCAACAATTGCTGCCTACCCATACTTCTCTTACTTGGACCACCAATTTCGGTGGTCCAACTTTCATTTTTCATTTTTTTTTATTATTTACAAATTACATAATCAGTTCCTAATTAATACAAATTACAAAATAACCCTTTTATTAATCGGGACTTCACAACAATTCCTTAATTGTTTTAAATTAATAGTTAATTTTCTCAACACTTTCATTACAACTGCATATGGATTAATGGCTAAGAGCATCTCCAACAGCCTCTTAAGTTGGCTCTTAAGTTAAAATTTGAGGAGAGAGAATGCAAATTCATCTCCAACAGCCTCTTAGTGGCTCCTCAAATCATTAAGAGCTTTTCGATCCTCTCTATTAATAGAGAGCCTCTCTCCACCTCTTAGTGCCTCCTAACTTTATTTTTTATTAACAATTTATTATTGATGTCTCTCTCCTGTAATGTAACAATAAAAAATAATCTTAATAATAAAATAATAAATAAGGAGTGAATATAAGGAAGATGAGCTTACTAAGAGTCTCTTGGAGATGCTCTAACTCCGCATGCAAGCGCCTTGAATTATGTCATTTTCTGTTCTTCGTGGGTATGAACGACATCTCTTAGAGGTAAGGATTTTCTTCCTCAATTCCCATTTATTCACATCTTTTACTACAGATCACATTCTCACTCTAAAATGTATACTCATATATATGCTTGTGTAGGAAACGAATACATGTCTATAGATTTGTTTTGCTTTTATGATTTTGCCCATTTACTTGTTGCTTGTGCAGGGAACATTGAGGGATCTCACTAAATGAGGAATATATATTCCAATGGACCAAATTGAACTTATATGTACCATGAGAAAGGATTGCAGCCTTTTGTTCTAGCATATCTACAGAACGAGTGGTAGAGTCTTAATAATCAAGAG
Organism: Euphorbia lathyris; assembly: GCF_963576675.1. Classification (NCBI taxonomy): domain Eukaryota; kingdom Viridiplantae; phylum Streptophyta; class Magnoliopsida; order Malpighiales; family Euphorbiaceae; genus Euphorbia; species Euphorbia lathyris. Next base: position 26,383,189 of record NC_088916.1, read on the forward strand.
CTATATGAAACTAACTATCTGCCATTACCACAAGGGATTTGCAGCATCAATTTGATAGATCTCATGAATATAATTTTTCTTTTGCAGAATGCGATGTTTTGGATCAGGTCAATGACATTTCCTTGTACCGAACCAGCAAAGCAAGTCACTTACGTTCCAATGCCACTAGTCTAGCTGTTTAAGAAGGTACTTGCGTTATTGTAGAGAGAATTAGACTCATTGCTGTCAGAAATGTGAAGAAAAATGGCATAAAATTGATTGAATATGTATATAATTGAGGAAGTGGCACGTCTTAAGCAGGCCATGTTTTGGATTTTAAGGCATAACACTATTTTCTAGAGACCACTTAAGTTTTGGTGTTCAAGTTCAACTGATATATACATTTATGCAAGATGACAAGTTCTTTCACCAAACTGCTGCCAATGATAGTTTTCCTTGTTAATCTTAGGAAAAACCAGAGTAGGCTACTTGTTATTTATCACAGGCTAGAGCATAACATTTTCATTTTTTACCCACGCACCATCAAACTAGAGAAACATATCACATTTTTATTCAATTTTTTCCATCAGGCTCCATAAACTCCTATTAGGCACCATTTTGGAATGACTTGTTAGTTTTAATAGCATTCAACAATTTTTCTTGAATATCTAAAGAAATTAGACTTTTATCCAGCAGTAATTTTATGAACTCTTCTGCTTCCTCCATGTCTCCTGAACGCTGCTTGGTGTCCACAAGGGTTCACAAAGAAGAATAGCTCTTTTCACCAATAATAATAGGTTTATCTTTTGATTGCTCATGGAGTTCCCTGTTTGTGTTCACCCAACTAGATTATATGTAGTGGCATTGTTGCATCATTCTTTGGTAGAACTTGCTATTTATAAGGTGTGTACTATACTGATTTCAGTTGATGTTAGTGGTGCGATTATTGGTAGGAGATGATCAATTGAAGCAGGGTAACTAACATATCTCATGTATGTTAGGAAATACAAAAAAAACAAGCAAAATTATCGATGATTCAACTGTATAAGTTATGTAGGAGACGAGAAGGCAATTGCTGAAACCTTTAGATACTTGGTTAAAGAATGGGGATATTTGTTATTTTGATAAAAGGAACGGATAAAATGCAAGGCATAACAGGTGGTTTATTCACTCTAATTCTACCGGTCTTTTATAATCTTCAGACGTTAAGAAGATTGTATATGATTCCACTCCTTCGCAATATATTTGCTTGTAGGTACCTCCAGTTGAACTGGAACACTTACTACACTCCAATCCCAAAATTGTGGATGCTGCTAATGTTCCGTAAATGTTTGGCCTTTTCATCTGTTGCACATGCTAAAAACACCATAATCATAAGTAATTCGGTGGCGTAATTTAGTGATTTGTTGATGCTTGTTTCTCACACTTTACACAACCTGTCTGTTCCTTTTCCAAAATTTTAGAAGAAAGTATTTTGATATGCATAGAGTCGAATTTTAATTTGCATTATATGGTTACAGATACCCTAATGAAGAAGCCGGACAAATTCCATTGCATCTCTTGGATGTTATCCATGTAAGCCCTGTTGTATTTTAGAGTTTCTGGTTTTCCTTAGTGTATCCCAATTGATGTCATCTGATTAGTCCAATTATGAACTGTGAATTGGACCATTCTATTGCTTGACCATTCTCATGCCTGCTACTTTGTAATTGACTACTGCTTAGTTTTCTTCTTCTTTAATATATGCATATATATTGCCTTTTTACCCCTCTCTCTCTCTTTCTCTCTCTTTTATCTTTGTTTTATTGCCATAAATATCAAGTGTTGGTTTCAGAATTGATCTTAAGCTTACATTACATCCGATATTGTTCTCTCAAACTAAGAGTTCTATCCATGAGTCTTGTATTTGAGATTTTCAGTTGCTGTTTCTCTTGAGGGACATGGTTCTTGATAATTCTCTTGAAGTTTTGAAGCTTTCACCAAAATCATAGGATGTTTATTCTCTTATTCTAACTGTCAATGAGGTTCTTACAATAGAAAATGTTGATCCACTTTTGTTCTTGGTGAATTACACGAAGATAGAGGCTGTTAATGATCACCATATGAGGTTTTGGGTCTTAGTTTGTTGATAATTCAACTATGCAATTTGTTTAAAAAACGTCCACCTTCTTTGGAGCACAAAAAATGGTGGCTATCTCTCAATTTTTCATCACTCTCATCCAACCACCTCCCTCTGGTCTACTGTGTTGAGATAGTTGGTGTTAAAAAGTCCCACATTGGAACATTGTGAGATTGGTGAATGGTATATAATTGGGAAGGATCATTAACCCACTACCTTAGGGTTTTGGGTTAAGTGTGGTGTCAAGCCCATTACTATATCCATTCACAAGGCTCAAAGTTTCTCCCTAATCGTAAAAAGGCTCCCCGGATTCCCCAACATACATTACCTGGCCAAGCCTTTGTCTCTGTAGCAGTGGCTGAAGCAGAGGATCCTTTGTTATTAATGATAATAATAATCTTCTTCTTCCCCTTTTGATTTCAAAGATACCCAATTTCCTGCTTTGATCATAACAGGAAAGTTATTCAGCAATGTAATGGAGAAGAGGGTTATTGATCAAGACATAAATTTTCAAACAATAAAGGGACCATCTACTTATGCAAGGTATTGGGTTCTTCTTGATCAAGAGCCTTCACCAATTTGTATTTCAAGTGAGACTTGGACAACCCGAGATCCGGCTTCAACTGAAAATTTCACCTGGAAAATAGCAGAGACTAAGGAAGAACCTGCAAACGATTGGAAAACGGAAGCTCAAATTTTGTAGCTGCATTACTAGGCCAAGAGGGTTCATTATAGTTTCTTCATCAGAAGAAACAGAAATGAAGGCTGAAATGTTGACATAATTCAACATAATTTGCCTTACATATGAGATGGGAAAGTTGGCTATAGTATCAGATATGATTGAGTTATGGGTTATGAATGAGATATAAGCAAGGTTAGGAAATTTTGAGCATTTTAACAACAAAGCTGTACCAAATATGTCAGGAATATGCTTACCCTTTACATAGGAACATAATTGTTATTTGGCTCGTTGTCTCTACTTCTTTAGCAGAGAAGAACTTGGGTTCCGGTTGGATTTGGGGATTTCTCCCATTTTTGCATTACATCTCTGTTACTTTCAGTTGGGTTGATATCTTCCTTCAATAATAGTAATTCATCCTTCTTGGGTTCCTTCCTGTGATTTGTATCTGTTGGATTTTCATACTTGTTTTTTTCACACTTGTTTCTATCAGTCTTGCACCTGTCATAGCCTTGTGATTTGACTCTCGAGCCAATTTAATCAATTAGTGGTTGATTTAATGTACAGTGCTATATTCACCTAGTATGGATACATTTGAAGATTTATAAGGAGTCTCGATTGAGTTGATGGATATGATTTTACATTGTTTATGTATGAATGTGATTTGAAATTCAACATTCAAACTAAATTGTGTTCAATTTTGAACACAAGCCATACAATTTTGTCAAAGTTCACATTAGTCTTTTTCCTTTTGTTCACATGTAATTTTTGACTTTGATTTCTTCCATTCATATTCCAAAATTTTCCTATAAATACCATGCATTGGCATAGGTTTGTGTATCCTAGCAATTGATATTAGATTGCTAGTTTTGAGTGATATTCTCCAAGAGGGAATTGTGAGGTTTTGGATGTATTGGGGTTAAGGGTTTTGAGTGTTATTTTCTCCATTCTTTTGTACCACTTTTGTCTCTCTAGTGGAATAATTTTCGGTCTCCTTCGCCCGTGGAGTAGGCACACCGCCGAACCACGTAAATCCTTGTGTCATTTACTTTCTTGTTCTCCTTTTATTTTGTTGTCAATTTATTTACCCAAATTAAATATTCCGTTCCGCTGTGGGGTTTTCCCTAACAAATTGGTATCAGAGCCAATTAATATTTATTTTGGGATCTATTATGGTGACAACAAAATTTGATATCGAGAAGTATGACCGTACTATCAGCTTTGCCTTATGGTAAGTCAAGATGAAAGCTATTTTGACACAGAACGGATTGAACAAAGTGTTAGCAGACGAGTTACCTCCCACGGTAACAAAGGAGAAGAAACAAGAATTGGAGGAGAAAGCTCTAGCTGCCATTCAGTTATGCTTGTCGAACGAGGTCCTGCGTGAAGTCATCCATGAGAAGACTCCTAAAGGCTTATGGGAGAAACTTGAGTCTCTCTACATGTCCAAAAACCTCATTAGCAAGCTTGTTGTGAAACATCGTCTTCACATGCTCAATATGGCAGAAGGTACATCCCTAAAGTCACACTTTGATAATTTTAGTTCCATTTTGCTGGATCTGGAAAATTTAGATATTAAATATGAAGAAGAAGATAAAGCTCTTATGTTGTTACGATCTTTACCTCCGTCTTTCAAAAATTTCCGGGAGATCATGATCTACAGTAAAAGCACTCTAACTGTAGATGAGGTTAAAGGGTGTCTATTTTCAAAAGATCTGATAGACAAAGAGCTTTCTGATGATAGAAATGGCCCTGCAGAAAGTCTAGTTGTTAGAGGGAGATCTTCTACAAAAGATCCCAGCAGCAACAACAACAACAATCGATCCAGATCAAAATCAAAATCTAGATACAGTAATGTGACATGCAATTACTGTAAAAAGAAAGGGCACATCAAAGCTGAATGTTTCAAACTACAGAAGAAAAATAAAGAAAAGGTTCATAAAGAAGACAATCATGCCGAAGCCAGTGTTGCTGAAGATGAAGTAGATTGCGAAGTCTATGACGTGTCCGACGATGGTGCTAGATCTGGACAAAGGTGGATCCTTGACTCTGCTTGCTTATTTCACATTTGCCTTCACAGAGATTGGTTCTCCTCTTATGAATCAGTAAACAGAGGAGTTGTGTTGATGGGCAACGATTCTCCTTATAAAGTTGTTGGTACTGGTACCGTCAAAATCAAAATGCATGATGGTGTTGTCAGAACCTTGACAGATGTACGGTATGTTCCTGACATGAAGAAAAACCTTATCTCTTTATCTGCTTTAGATGACAATAATTGCAGATTTTCTGGTGGAGATGGAAGGTTTTGAAAGGTGCTCTAGTCGTAATGAAAGCCAGAAAAGTTGGAAGATTGTACGTGTTACAAGGATCAACAGCCACAGGTGTTGCTGCAGTTTCCTCTTCCATGCCGGAGTCAGACATTACCAAATTGTGGCACATGAGACTCGGCCACATGAGTGAGAAAGGCTTGTCCATGTTAAGTCAACGAGGTCTCCTTTGTGGTCAACATACGTCCAAGTTGGAGTTTTGTGAGCATTGCATTTTTGGCAAACACAAACGAGTCAGTTTCAACACTGGTGTTCACCAAACAAAATGCACTTTGGATTATATCCATTCCGATCTATGGGGGCATGCACGTGTTCCTTCAAAAGGTGGTGCTCGATATATGCTTACCTTCATTGACGATTACTCCAGGAAGGTTTGGGCTTATTTCTTGAAGCACAAAAATGATGCCTTTGCCACTTTCAAGCAATGGAAGGCCTTGGTGGAAAACCAGACTGGTAAGAAGATTAAACGTCTCCGCACTGATAATGGTCTAGAATTTTGCAATGATGAATTCAACACATTTTGTAAAGATATGGGCATCTCCAAACATCTCCGGTTCCAGGAACACCACAACAAAATGGTGTAGCTGAGCGGATGAACAGAACTCTATTGGAAAAGGTTCGTTGTATGTTATCAAATTCTGGGTTATCTCAAGAATTTTGGGTTGAAGCAGCTTTAACAGCTTGTCATTTGGTGAATCGTTCTCCGTCTGCTTCAATTAATTGTAAAACTCCTGAAGAGGTATGGTCTGGAAAACCCACTGATTATTCTGATTTGAGGATTTTTGGATGTCCTGTTTATGTTCATGTGAATGATGGAAAGTTGGAGCCCATATCTAAAAAGGGCATTTTTCTCGGCTATCCTCCTGGTGTAAAAGGATATAAAGTTTGGCTTCTTGATCCCAAGTCACCAAAATCTGTAATCAGTAGAAATGTTGTATTTAATGAATCTGTCATGCTTAATCCAAAGGAGTCTTCAGCCACTTTTAACACCAAGATACAGAATTCTGATAAGCAGGTGGAGGTTCAAGTTGAGGTGGAGAATTCATTCTCTCCATTGAATAAACAATTGACGGAGTCTATCGAAGTAGAAGAATCTACAACTATTGAAGAGGAACAACCACTAAGGTTAGCAGATTATGTCACTTTTGCCTGTGTTGCTGCACAAGAGACTGAAGGAGTTGGCGATCCTTCAACATATTCAGAAGCCATGTCCAGTGATGAATCTGGAAAATGGTTGATAGCCATGCAAGAGGAGGTGGAATCTCTTCACAAAAATAAAACGTGGGAATTGGTGAAACCGCCAAAGAACAAGAAGATTGTCAGTTGTAAATGGGTCTTCAAACGAAAAGATGGCATTCTGGGCGTTGAAGATGCTCGATACAAGGCACGATTGGTAGCAAAGGGCTATAGTCAGGTACAAGGAGTTGATTTTAATGATGTTTTCTCTCCTGTTGTTAAACATAGCTCTATTCGTGTTTTGCTTGCATTGGTTGCTATAAATGATTTGGAGTTGGAACAACTCGATGTCAAAACTGCGTTCTTACATGGAGAACTTGAGGAGAAAATCTATATGCAACAACCTGAAGGTTTTGAAATCGAAGGCAAAGAAGACCATGTTTTCTTGTTGCAGAAATCACTATATGGGTTAAAGCAGTCTCCTCGACAGTGGTATAAGCGGTTTGATTCCTTTATGATTGGGCATGGTTATTTTAGGAGCCAATATGATAGTTGTGTTTATTTCACAAAACTTCTAAATGGCTCATTTGTTTATTTGTTACTCTATGTTGATGATATGCTTATTGCTGCCAAGGATATGTCTAATATCAACAGATTGAAAGCAGAGCTGAGTAGTGAATTCGAGATGAAAGATTTAGGAGCTACCAAGAAGATTCTTGGTATGGAGATCTATAGAGATAGAGCTGCAGGAACACTTTGTTTAACTCAGAGAAGTTTGGTTGAAAAAGTGTTGGAGTGATTTGGCATGAAAAATGCTAAACCTGTAAGAACTCCACTTGCTGCTCATTTCAGACTTTCTGCTGATATGTGTCCACAGTCCAAAAAGGATATTGAATATATGTCACATGTACCTTACTCTAGTGCGGTTGGTAGTATCATGTACGTGATGGTTTGTACTCGTCCTGACATTTCACATGCAGTCAGTAGATATATGTCAAATCCTGGTAAAGATCATTGGAATGCTGTGAAATGGATTCTGAGATATTTAAGGGGTACTACTAATGCTTGTTTAAAATTTGGAAGGAGTGAGAACATGGTGGCAAGTTATGTTGATTCAGACTATGCATGTGATCTTGACAGAAGAAGATCCATTACAGGTTATGTGTTTACTCTTGGTAGCAGTGCCATCAGTTGGAAAGCTACTTTACAGTCTACAGTTGCATTGTCCACTACAGAAGCAGAATATATGGCTGTAGTTGAAGCTGTAAAAGAAGCTATTTGGCTACGAGGCTTGGTTGGTGAGCTCAGTTCAAATTTGCAGAAGATTGTCGTTCACTGTGATAGCCAGAGTGCTATATATTTGATGAAGGATCAGATGTTTCATGAAAGAACGAAACACATTGATGTGAAGTATCATTTTATTCGAGATGTTATTTCTGAATGAAATATTACAGTTAGTAAAATTGGTACTGTAGATAATCCAGCCGACATGATGACGAAGCCTCTTCCAATGACTAAGTTCAAGCATTGCTTGAACTTGATTGGTATTAGCAATAAGTGAGCTAGCCCGGAAGGGCATTACGACGAAGGAAGACCTTTGGTGAAATTTCAAATCAAGGTGGAGATTTGTATGAATGTGATTTGAAATTCAACATTCAAATTAAATTGTGTTGAATTTTGAACACAAGCCATACAATTTCGTCAAAGTTCACATTAGTCTTTTTCCCTTTGTTCACATGTAATTTTTTACTTTGATTTCTTCCATTCACATTCCAAAATTTTCCTATAAATACCATGCATTGGCATAGGTTTGTGTATCCTAGCAATTGATATTAGATTGCTAGTTTTGAGTGATATTCTGCAAGAGAGAATTGTGAGGTTTTGGGTGTATTGGGGTTAAGGGTTTTGAGTGTTATTTTCTCCATTCTTTTGTACCACTTTTGTCTCTCTAGTGGAATAATTTTCGGTCTCCTTCGCCCGTGGAGTAGGCACACCGTCGAACCACGTAAATCCTTGTGTCATTTACTTTCTTGTTCTCCTTTTATTTTGTTGTCAATTTATTTACCCAAATTAAATATTTCGTTCCGCTGCGGGGTTTTCCCTAACAGTTTAATGGAGCAGAAGTTGTTATTTTTATGTTCTAATGTTGCATTTTCTCTTTTGGAGCTAATACTTGAAAAGCTTATTCTGTTTGCAGATAGATTATGAGTTTAATAGCGTAAGTGCAAATTGGAAATTCATCCTTGCTCTGTGAAGGAGAAATATATGTCTAATCTTTCCATGCTGTTACACTAATCTCCATATTCAACAGAACTAGAGCTTTGCAATAAGTAAAGATTATTTTTCCCCCTTCTTAGTCACCCACCATATATCATCTTACATTTTCTATTCCTTCAGATATTCATTTTATTAAATGATGAGGACTTTCATTTTATTATGCTGGTAATGTTTATCTTAGCAAGAAAATGGGAGCACTTTAATTTAAGAAAAAAATACAAAAATAAACCCTATGGTTATACCTATTTTCGATTTTCGATCGACACAGTTTAAAAATGTACAAACTCGTACCTTGAAGTTCATTCTGTTAGCAAAACCTACCAAATTGACTAACTGTGTTAAAAGTCAAAGGGAAAAAAAAGTTAATTTTGTCTTTATATTTATTTATTTTATAAATTAATCCCTTTATTATCTAATCATCACAAACAAACCCCAAAATAAAAAACAAAAATTAATTAGACAATCTTTTCCATCTCTCTTTAATTTCTTTTTTTTTCTTCTTTCTCTCTCATCTTTGTTAATTTTTCTCTCTCTATCATGTCATCCCCACATTTGTTAGACGTCATGTCTGAGCTACAATAATAAGATGGTGAAGTGAATGACGTCTGAAAATATCAGTTTCTGCTAAAAATGCTTATTCAGAGAAATTAAGGTCTTCAGTTTCTTTTAATTGGTTAACTTTTTTTAAAAGGTATGAAATAAGTGAAGTTGAATAAAATGTATACTACCTGTTGGACCTGTGAAGAAAGCAATTTGCCTGCAATTTACAATGAAGAAAGAAAGGCTAGTGTCAATTGTTGTTCACAAAATAGTTATTCATATAGACAGACAGACAGACTTAGTCAAAAAGCTGACTCTTTCTGCGAGGAGTAAGTCCAAGCAAGCTCAATCCGAACACTCATGGCTACATTAATTCATATAAATTAATCACTAGAATGGGAATTGGATAAAACAGTAAACCCTGAAAAAAGGAGTGAAGAAACATACTCTACCAAAATTGTAATAATGAGCAACAATGGCAAGTATAATAGCAGAAAAAAAGAACAGAAAGTTTGGTCCCTAATATGACTTCTTGAAGATTGGCTAAGCATTTCAAATCAGAGTTTGGAAACGAGAGTCAGATCAGATTTTTTGCGAAGGGAAGAGGAAGACATATTATGAGCAGTTCCGCCATGTTTAACATGGCTACTTAGACCTTTCAGATAGAGGGAAAAATTAACAAAGATGAGAGAGAAAAAAGAAAAAAAAAAGAAATTAAAGAAATACGAAAATGGTGGTGTAATTGATTTTTATTTTTTATTTTTTTGAGTTTGTTTACGATAATTAGATAATAAGAGGGTTAATTTATAAAATAAATAAATATAAGAACAAAATTAACTCTTGTCCCTTTGACTTTTAACACCGTTAGTTAATTTGGTACGTGTTTGCTAACAGAATAAACTTCAAGATACCCATTTGTAAATTTTTAAACCATAACGATACCGATCGAAAGAAAACAGACCACAAAATTTATTTTGTGTATTTTTTTCCTTAATTTAATGCAACTTATATTCTATTTTAGCACATGCATCTAATCATGTGTATGTATATACGTATATTATTGATGCACAAAGAAATTGAAGTTTCTGGACACATGTTATTAAATAGTGGAATTTGCACTATCATTGTTGAGTGGAATGTGCACTATATATGATGTTGAGAGTTGTGGTACCATAAATAGTGGAATATGCATTGTCATGTTGAGCATTGTTCACATGTTATTAATACAACTTTGTTTTAAAATATATTGTTGAATTATATTCTTAATAATTCAAAATTTTAGTCAAAATAATAATATCGTGAATAAACATAATATTATTATTATATAATGTAAATATGTTTATTTTTTATTATTATAGAAACTTTAATGAAGGGTTTTCTAATAATTATAAATTTTGTAAGAGAAGATTTTTTAATTATTATTAACAATTTAATGAGAATGTTTTTTATTATTATAAACAATTTAATGCGAAGATTTTTATTATTATAAAAATTCTAATGAGGATAAAATTAATCTCATTATATGTTGTTAATGACAAGATCATTTTATTCTCATCAATACTTTTAGTAAGTGATCCCGGTAATGAAGGGGGCGATGAGAGTAATAATTCTCACTAAAAACAGTTTAATGAACATATTTAGATTTTTAATGATAATTTCTCTTCTCATTGAAGGCCTCTTTTTGTAGTGGTGGTTTTTCATATTTTTTTTAAGAGGGTAATCAGGTTGTTAATTCTCTTGTTAGGCACGTGTTCTCTTCCTCTAGTACATTATGGTGGAGTTCGACGCCAGATTCCGGTCATTCATGAGGATTTTAGTGGCTTAAGTCAATTTTAATTTGTCAGTGTTTCCATCGGGTTATATTTTTATTTTTATTTCTTTGTTTTTCTTTTTTATTTTATTAAAAACTTATTTATTTATCATAAAATAATTTTTAAGGGCCGCCAATCGAGTTGGCATGCTCAAACTTATATCATTCACTCAAAAATATTAAATAGGATTTCTTAAATAATACTAAATAGGATTTGATTAATCTTCATTTAAGTGGTACATTCAATCCACTAATATTAGGACTTTTTTTTAATGGAAGGCTGGTAAATAGGGAGAGGATTAGATGGACATCCCAACTAGGTTGGTACGCCCATCTGAGCACCCGGCCCCAATACCAATATTATTACAAATGAAAATAAAAAAAAATACAAATGTGAAAAAAAAACGCAAAAAAATTTAGGCAAAGCGGTAAATACAACGCCCCCTAAATTACAATAATAAGTCGATGCGCAAAAAGAGGGATTTCATTCCACCAAACCGTTTGAGACGCAGTTCTGCCAAAATTAACCAATAAGTCAGCAACCTGATTACCCTTCCTGTAAATATGTGTGACAAGCAAAGTCATTGAGTAAGAATGATGTATGCATCTAAGCCAGTCATGTCTCAGCACCCATGGAACTGTCTGTGTCCGGGTACGCAACAGCTGTACTACAAATGTAGTGTCGCTCTGAGCCCATAGTTTAGCCCACCCCTTATCAAAAGTGGTATTGATTGCATAAATGGTAGCATAGAGCTCGATGATATAGGAGAATGATAATTCAATTGGATAAGCAAAATCGCCTATGAAGATACCATTTTGTGATCTGAAAATACCCCCGCATCCCACCGGTCTCGGAGCCCCTGCCACAGACGCATCAGTATTCACTTTCAAATAGCTCGCCGGCGGAGGATGCCAATAAACAGAAGTAATTCGTGGGGCACGATTTGGTCTTCAGATTAGACCCAGCTCCTTGATGATCTGAGCCTCAACCACTGAGTTCCACATCCTGCCAATCTCCAGATGTCCCACCACTCTAAGCAAGCTCCAGATACGTCATTATGTTAGTGAAATACACATCAACTCATTCTTAATTATCTAATTCCGAGTGTACCATAATGTCCATATCCCGTTGACAATAGCCGAAGACCATAAAGCCTTTACCTGCAGACTGAAGCTCTGCTTTTCTGCTTCCCAAATCAGGCATGCATCGGCCAAAAGAGATCCAGAGCCCTGCCAAAATTTCTTAGAGAAAGGACACGAGACAAACAGAGATCTGCAGTCTCTTCAGAAGCTGCCCATAAACTACACCGAGATGGGGTATCCTCTGTGTCTAAGCCGATCATCCATAGGTAAATAGCCAAGGACTTCCCGCCGATAAACTAACGAGTGCGATGGTGGGATATACGGCTTCCAAATAAAACAACACCATGGCTATGGCATACTACCCGTTCTCAACCAAGCATAGAATAACTTCGCATTAAACATTCATATGACCGAAGGCCGCTAAACACAAACATTCATAACTTCTTTGCTTCTCTGAATCATATGAATATGCATCTCAATATCTCACGGAAGCTCTGGCAAACCTTGCCAACTTGAGTCTGACAGAAAGTTTTCAACCAACTCTACTGATTTGCACCGAAGACAGTAAGCCATATCAACCTGTTCAGCGATAGTAGGCGTGATCCAATCCCCCATTCCAGAAATTAAGGTTCAAATTCAAACTGATCCACCATAAATAGTGACGACGAAGTAGGGTGTATACACTATTGGTCGATCCCTAAATCATTGAATTAACAACTCCAACCCATAGCAGCCCCGCGGAATTGACGATCCTCTTACGAAGGAGCAAAAAACAAAAGGAGTCGCCTTGAAAGATCCCCCAAGCCATTTTCCCAAGAAGAGTCATGTTCAAAGTGCGGAGGTCCTTAATTCCAATGTCAACTTTGCTGACTGGTTGACAACACTCATGCCATAGGACTGAAATAAGCTTCCTACTATCAATGGATCCAGTCCAGATAAAATTTCTTATGCATTTTATCATGTGCGAAATTAAATTAATAGGCCACTTATAGACAATGAAAGAATGTATGAAGCTTTCTGTGATAACCGAGTTAACTAATACCACCCTCCCTCCCATCGAAAGACAACGACCCTTCAAATGGGTGAAGTGAGCCAGAATTCTATCCATCAAGCCTTGGAGATGCTAACGTTTTGGCAAGCCAAATAATAGAGGAATACCCAAGTATCTGAACGGCAGCAGTCCCTGACGAATCCCAATAATGCTAGCCAATCATGTGCTCCATCGAGCCGTAACAAAAGTCCCAAGGAAGATCTCTGACTTCTGCCAATTTACTTGTTGTCCAGAGATAACATCGTACAGAGTGAAGGCATCCCATATGGCACAGATGTTCTGAGCTGAAGCTTTGTAAAAGATAAGCACATCATCAAAGTAAAGCAAATGTGTTGGAAACATATCAGTCCGTGTATAACTCATAGGCGCTAACCCGCTAGAGACCCCAATTGGAGAAGCCATCGGCTCAAAAAATTCTATGCAATGACAAATAGAATCAGTGACAGAGGGTCCCTTTCATGCACTCCCCGAGAACATCTGATAAAGCTATTGATCGTAGAACCAGTTAAAAATGAAATCCTAGCCAATGATAAAATATTGAGAATCCAATCACGGAATTTCAATGAAAACCTGAATGCCTCCAGAATAACCAAGAGGAAATTCTAATCCAACGTGTCAAAAGCTTTTCGAATATCAATCTTTAATGCCATATTTCCTCCGAAGCACCACTTCATTAGCATATTAGTGCCTTCTGATGCAACTGTAATGCATTGGTGTATGCTCTGGCCAGGAATGAACCCAAAATAATTATTAGAAAAAATTCGAGATGCAATTGCAGCCAGCCTATCCGCAAGAATTTTTGAGATAATTTTGTAATTAAAATTGCTCATTGTAATTAGGTCATACTGCTCGATAGACAAAGCATCATCGACCTTAGAAAGTAACACCATAAGGCTGGAATTCATCCCCGAGAGAATTGTACCTGAAGTGGAGAAAATTTTAACCATGTCATAAACGTCACTGCTGACAACATTCCAAAAAGCTTGATAAAAAGCTACAGTGAACCTGTGCCCAGGAGCACTCTCCTTATCCATAGAAAAAACTGCATAACGAACCTCTACAAATTTCGGGCAAAGTGTCAGGGAATCGTTGTCAGAGTCAGTGACTAGACGCGATACAGTCTCAAAGATTGGCACATGATCCATCAGTGAAGCATTGTTAGATCGGAATAAATGAGTGTAGAAGTCACTGATATGCGAACTGATTTGATTGGGTTCCGTGAGCAGATTGCCATCAACCTGAAGGACATGAATAACTGCAGAAGCAGCCCGTATAGTGGCCATTCGGCTGAAAAAGTATTGTTATGATCCTCATCCTCCAACCGACAAATCCTGCTTTTATCCCGAAGAAATATCTCCTTTCTGTGGAGAGTAGTATCCAATTCGGAGTGTGCCATTAATTCTTTTTTATGATGATTGTGTGAGAAGCCACTCAATGAAATTTTTTATTGAATCTGAGTGAGATTGCAATTAGTCGTTGCGATATTAACATAGAGATCGCCAAAGACTTCGTTGTTCCACTTTCGAATGATGGATTGTAATAGCCTCAGCTTAGGACATAATGATTGCATAGGAGGTAGCTGATGATGTGACCCATGCCAGAAGTGTGAAATAGTCTCATATAGACTTGGATGTGTTAACCACATCGACTGAAATTAGAATCTTATAGGCAAAGATTGGCGAGAAGCACATCTGAGGAAAACAGGGCAGTGATCAGAGTGATGTCGTGAGAGATTAGTAGTACTGCAGACATCCCAGAAGTCAAAGAACTCAGAAGAGAACAAAACCATGTCAAGTCTACTTTCCACCTTTGCCGCACCCTTCCTACCATTACACCAAATGTAAAATATACCATGCGGATTGATAGGGACATTTTGTCCCTATCTTTTAGCGTGATTTACGGTTTAATTTTGGACTAAATAAGTAAGTTTAATTACAAAAATAGCGTGTTTTCAATAAAATAACAAAATAAAAATAAATTTTATGTTTTTAGTTAATTTCCTTAATTTTTGATAATTTTCAGAAAATAAACGTCAAGCTAATTCGATTCTCGAGGATCGTATTTTGCGGGTACAAGTTAGAAATAAACAGGTGATGATTCATAGGACACGCGGGGCGCGGAAGCCGGGACGCGGGGCGTAGGACAATGCCCCCTAATTCACGACAGTCAATTATGCATTCCCATAAGGTCAACACCTACCACGCAAGGCGTATGGCACAGTACGCGGGGCGTCTATAGTGTGAACCAAGAGACAAAATTCCAGAAGCTCAACTACGCGGGGCGTAACCCATACCACGCGGGGCATCCAAGGCATAATTCAAGCAATTGAGTTCTAGGAGCTCAACCACGCGGGGTGTACCCCAGTCTACACGGGACATGGTTGAGTCAACGGGTCTGAATCTGGTCCACGCGGAAGAAATTATCAACGGAATGGGCTAATTTGGCAGAGACGCGGGGCGTACCACCCTCCATGCGGGGCATGCCTTGTGAAACCTGCAAAAATAGTGTGAATTCTTACTTGTAATTTGTGTAATTATGATTCTACGCCTGAGCTTGATGTATATAAATAAGAGTGACTAGCACTCATTTCCTCATTCAGATTTTTATGTAACTAAACTCTATCACTTTGAGAGCTTGTTCACTTATCCCGTCACTCCGCCGAAGTTACGTTTCATCCTCGTCCACCAAGCTCGAGAAGTTCCACCTCCAAGACCTAAGATATGGCCTTGAGTCCGGTTAGCTAGTTCGAAGGGCCGATTCTTCCCTTCTTACTTGCTAATTAGCTTGCACTCTTCCTATGTACTAGGCTTGGTTGTATTCATATTCTTTTCATTCCATATTTATAATATATGAATTGCAATTCCCATTTCTTTATACCTATTGATGTTTACTACTTGTTTTGATATTTGTAATCGATTATTGTGTAGGGGGACACGATACATGGTGCCCTTTTGGACGGGTCATCCTTAAGGAACCATATAGGTGCTGCCCTACCGGAAGTAACACACCGGAAACCGTAGGAATTGACAAACCATGGAACTTACGGGCCCTGGTTTATGATCCCCAGCATTAGACACGCCTTGACTAGGAACCACGTAGTCTAAGTACTTCACGGGTCAGTACGTCTACATGTAGTCGTCTTTGCAAGAGTAAAGTATCAATCGTATATGTTCGGAGTCATTGCTCTTTATATTTATAACTTATCGCAACCCGTAGAGTTTCGGTATATAAAGGCTATCTCACTATAGTTTAGGAGTAGTTTGTAGTTGTCACCCAAACCAACCTAAAGTAGTCACCGCCTAGATAACGAATAGAACCGAGTAGTTTAATACTTGTGGTTATAAATCTCGTGGATTCGATACCCGGTCTTAACCGGATTATTACTTGATACGACGGGGTACACCTGCCCCTAAGTAGCCACATCCACCATAGTTTAGGAGTAGTTTGTAGTTGTCACCCAAACCAACCTAAAGTATCCACCGCCTAGATAACGAATAGAACCGAGTAGTTTAATACTTGTGGTTATAAATCCCGTGGATTCGATACCCGGTCTTAACCGGATTATTACTTGATACGACGGGGTAGACTTGCCCCTAAGTAGCCGCGTCTAGTAGAGTTCAATTGCACACATACACACATCCTACACTTATTATCACCCATACTTACACATCATTTATTTACACACCTCTATTGGACACGCATCACGGATCATCTTCCAGAAAAAGTCCATCTTTAATAAAACTGCAGAATTCCCGACATGAACGAGAAGCATGGGCTCTTCCTTTTTTCTCATGTGAGCTAAGGATATCGTTGAAGTCCCCTAACGTAACCCACAGACTAGTCAGATATCCTCGGAGCTCAAGAACGTCCTGATACAGTACGAACCTCCTGTTCGCACAAACATTGCCATAAACCAAACAAACATAATTGGAGTGACCCAGAACTTGTACATTTAATAAGATAAACTGTTCATACCTAAAACAAACGGTAATCGATCGCATCAGCTGAGATGCAACAAACACCTATAAGGAGGGAAGATCCTTTAGATTAGAAGCAACACATTGCATACCCAAACAGTCTCAAAACGAAGTGCGTATAGAATTGAAGGCAATCATTGGCTCATCCAGGCAAAGAATACCCGGTTTATGCAATTTACATAAATTTGTAAGGTAGCGTTGGGTGTCCTGATTCTGAATACCCCTACAGTTCTAGTAGAGGACGTTCATTTAAAATGGCTAGGGATTTTACCGACTCGTCTAGCCCGAGTTGATATATTATTCTCCTCTTCCACCTTCTTATCCCTGCATTTCCCCTTCTTTGAACTGACAGTTTCCCAAATACATTCCTCCTCATCCACTATATATGCCCATAATTTAACAGGTGATGCAACATCCGCCATAATGTCAACAGTCAACAAGTTGTCAGCTCCTGGTGAGGGAGGTCGTTCCTCTAGGTCAAAATTTGAGGAATAGACCGAACCTCGTAACTATGGGCTGCCTGGCAAGTAATCAAACGTCCCTTAGCGAGTGTCATGTGTCATAGTTTGCATTTTTGTGTTCCCTGGCTCCTCCGGAGGTTTATTCCTGTCATGTCCATCCGTCAACACTGTATGATTCCGTGGAAGCAAATTGGTCAAAATGCAAGTAGTTGCCTTTTTGACAAAAATCTCAACCTGAGGTGCTGATTTCAGATTCTTCTTCCTATTTAATCCTGTTGGAATACCCAATCGCAACGAGTCATCTGTAATTGGCTTTTTATTCTGCTTACAATTGTACTCCATATGTCCTATATTTGAGCAAACCCGACAAAAGCTTGGTAACTTTTCATACACAACTTCAATCTATATCTATTTATGATCCCTCTCAATACCCAATTTCACAGGCAAATCAGAATTAAGATCAACATCCAACAACATACGCACAAAAATGGCCAAAATCCCCATACATAATAGATTTATCAATCTGAATCAAACCCCCAATATATTTGGCAATATCAGACAGAATCTAGGCATCCCAGTATTCCCACGGCGAAGAGTGTAAGCAAACCCATACCTAAGCATTCGTTGATTTCTCAACGAAGGGGTCGAAATCCGGCACCCAGGGTTGTAGGCGGAAAGTGTCAGGTTTGACATTGACAATTCCTTTCGCGAACACATAGTTCTTCATATCCTGAGAGCCCATTATAACATGGCAAAATCCTCGCCCAATTGAAATCAGACGTCATGAATCCTGCATACCCTGTACCTTTGTTAAAGCCTGTTTGAGATTAGCAACTCGCCAAGGAGAATCTCCCTTATTCAAAATCAGTATCCTAATTAATGAAGAAGAGCACAATGCGACCCTCCTATCATAAGCCGCTTGTGTGATTCGAACAGTCTTGATTCCTCCTATCTTCGAGACAGTGGCTGATGAAGAAGGAATCCCTACAGGATTGCCCGTCAATACCCCTGCATACGAATTTCAAATAGGGGGATTCCGATGTGGTATAATCGATTCTGACATCTGCGGACAGAAACACAACTTTGGATTGAAGAGAACTCTAATATCGTAATAATCATCGAGCAGTGGAGAATAAGTAGAGGTCAGAGCAGCCATGGTGGCCGATTTGGTTCACCGCAGCCGTCAAAAGACGAAGGCGGCGACTAGGTCATCGAATTCCCGTTAAACTTCGTTTCAATTTTTTCTTCACATTAATATCAGGACTCGAGAGAAAAAAACACCTACATAGAAAAATATTTCCCAACTTTTGGTAAATATTTACAAAAGGAGATTGTTTTTAATTCTATTATTAAAATAGGTCCAATATTGTTACTCACTTTTTGAGATAATTTGTGAAAATTATATTTTCTTTTTAAGGTGCAAGGAAAGACAGAATGTGTGTACAAGGTAATTATGATGGTTCCACAATCGTAATTACTAATTACAGCAGTAAGAATGCCTTTATTGTAGAGTTCCAGTCAAACGGTCGTAGAACCAACGTAATTACCCTACATACATTGAGGAACTCTGAAATTCGTAGAGGTTCTAAATGATTACATTGGTGGGACCACCGTAATTACCTTGTGTATTTCTTGTCCTTTTCTGTGCAAGACTATCAATTTCTGACAATGGCATCATCACTTATAAAGAAAATCTACTTGACATAATCCGTATGACACGATTAATATTTTTGTTGTATTTATGTTATATATAATTATAGATTGTATAACACGGTTATAATACGATAACCTACTATGAATAATACAAAATTTCACTGGTTATAATAAAAGTTCATTTGGTTGAGTGTGATATATCTCCTACAGACATCCAACATATAATTTTTTTCTAATTATTTGTGGTACTAGTTTTCCTCGGTTAATCAGAACTTAGTCGCTTGTTCTTATTTCTCGAGGTCCAGTACTCATCCATTGTGGAAAAAAAAAGGCAAATTAACGGATCCATAATACAACACTTCGTAACATAATAAATTACTTAAAGAAAATTTAGTAGACTACTACAACACTTTGTAAGTTGAAGAGCTACTAATGTTTTTAAGACCAATATATAAAATAAATAAATTAAAAAAAAAAAAACAACCTCATAAAGCATATCTTAAGTGTGTGATCCCAATTGAGATGTCCTTCCTCTTTTATGTGCTGTCATTTTCAATCATGCAGATCTTCTTTCCAAATTACGAAATTTAAAAAAAAAAAATTAATTAGGATGATCTAATACTTTCTATCAAAAAAACACCAACTATTTATACTCTCAACTAGAGATAGATTAGAAATTTCCTTAAGACAAAAAAAACATGGGTACCCCAAACATGTCATCCCTGTTATCTATATTACTTGTTTTTACCTTTATTTCTCCATTGAGTTGTTATTCACAGGGAAATGAAACTAAAATAAAAGGAATGTTTGTGTTTGGTAGCTCTCTGGTTGACAATGGAAATAATAACTTCCTTCAAACTAAGGCTAAAGCAAATTTTTGGCCATATGGAATAGATTTTCCATATGGTTCTACCGGGAGATTCACTAATGGAAAAAATGTGATAGATCTTCTTTCCGATCATCTTGGGCTTCCTTTTATTCCGCCTTTTTATCATCCTTCAACTACCGGTGCCAATATTACTCATGGTGTTGATTTTGCTTCTGCTGCTTCTGGAATACTTGATTTTACTGGCACAGTTTCTGTAAGATGATTCTTCTTCTTCTTCCTCTTCCTTGGTTCATAACACTTGAAATGCATAATCTAGTAAATGTTAGTCTTAGATTATATTATAGCTTTTGTTATGTATATATACTTTGGATTAATTTTAATATATTGTTGAATTTAAACACTGTAAATGAATTGAAAATATTGCAGGGTAATGTGACAGGGTTGAATAAGCAAATTGAAAACTTTGTGGAGAGGACATTACCAGCATTGGAAACTCAATTAGGTATTAAAAGTGACAAATTTCTAAGAAATTATATGTTTGTTGTGGGGATTGGAGGAAATGATTACACAAATAACTACTTCGCTCGTCCAATGAATCAAACCCTTCAAGCTTTCACTAATAATCTCATCCTTGCATTATCTGCCAAATTTAAGGTAACCTCTAATATAGACCTCAGATTTGTCTATCTCTTTTCTTTAATTTTCTGCTTTTACTGTTAGTATATTTTTCTGTGTTGGTTTTGGTATTTTTTTTGTTAATCACGTCCAACATTTTTAAAATAGAAGTTTGTTTTCTTAAGAATCTAACAAGAGTTTTGTATATGGAGAGAGCGATCCCACTAGAATCTGAATTTGTCTGAACTGTAAATATCATTAATTAAAATTGGTTTGGTGAGTGCAGATATTGTACAATTTAGGAGGCAGAAAATTTGTATTGATGTCAGCAAATCCACTTGGGTGCTATCCGATTAAAAGAAGAAATGGTTCAAAATGCATAAAAGAATTGAATGAAGCTGCTCTCCTCTACAATTCTCAATTGAAATCATTGGTTGATCATATGAACCAACAATTTCCTGATTCTCATTTTGTTTTTGTCAATTCTTATCACATCATAATGGATATAATCAACAATCATACTTCTCTAGGTAATTTAATTCTTCTACCTTTTCGATTTAATTAATGTTTGATTTTGCAAATTAATTAATAATCAAAGTTTGGCTTGGTTTGGAGTTGCAGGATTTCAAAATGTAAAGGAAGCATGTTTTGATAGGTCATCCAACAAAGTCTGTGTAAACAGAAAACAGTATGTGTTTTTTGATGGAGTTCATCCTACTCAAGCTGTCAATCTTATTATAGCTTCCAAGGCTTTTTTTTCTAATCTTCAGTCGGAAGTTTATCCCATTAATATCAACCAACTTTCTATGTTTTAGACACAGATATTGTTCGCTTTGATCCAATTAAGTGTGGTTCTTTGTGTTAAAATAAACTTAATTTATAATAAAAACAAAATGAAGTTAATTATTAATGAATATGTGAATCCATGAACAAACATGTGATGATGGATAGGATGAAAAAAACAAAAAGATCAATAAAGACCATTGACTAATATATTGTGGATGTGCTCCATCCACTTTTGTAGTTGAAAAGAATATTATGCTTTATATAAAGAGTTAGTCTTTGTAATGGAAAGAAAGATAAGAAAGTTTGGATTAATTGAGTGTCTTATCTTCTCCCATTTTCATTTTCTTAGTTTCTTTTTTCATCAATTAATAGTCCTCAAAATTACATATTTAGTCGTTACAAATTATAACTCAGTCCTTACCTTGTAACAATTCCAATCCCTCTAATTTTCAACACTTTGAACTTTCTAACTTTAAAATATTTACATGTATTAGAAATCTACTTTACTAATATAGTTTAGTAAACTCGCTATGTTTATTTATAATGTGAGATTAAGATTATTCACGTTTCTATCCTCATTCTTTATATCTCCTTGAGGTTGAGGATAACATTCTCTAGAGATATAACTCAAAAAGTTCAATATCGACGGTGCTTACAATGAATTAAGATAAGAAAAGACAAACAACTTATCAATAATTCAAATAAAAAGATAGATTAGTATAATTTGTGGTGGTTTGGCGGTTTTTCTCTTAATTTGAGATTTAGTCAAAGTTTATAATAGATTAGACATTCAGAGTATTAAGATGGTGTTTGTTAGAAGGGATGATGAGGTGGAATAATAGGGTGTTTATTTGGTGGTTCAATTGATTTTAGAGAGAGAAAAATCAAGAGATATGAGAAAGAAAGAAGAAAAAAATAAGAAATTATAGAGATGGAGAAAATGGTATAATTGATTTTTATTTTTTATTTTGGGGTTTGTTTGTGATAATTAGATAATAAGGGGGTTAATTTATAAAATAAATAAATATAATGACTAAATTAACTCTTTTTTATTTGACTTTTAACATTGTTAGTCAATTTGGTATGTGTTTGCTAATGGAATGAACCTCAAGGTACCAGTTTGCAAACTTTTAAACCACATGGGTATTGTTCGAAAACAGGTGTAACCACAAGGTTTATTTTTGTATTTTTCCTTATTTTTAATTCAATTTAAATTATAAAATTTACTAAGAGTTTTAAATTTTATTTATATATATTTAAAATTTACTAATCATAAGTTGAAACCTAACTTAGTGATACTGTGTATATAGTGTAGTGATACCTAATGGCCAATTTCAAATCCTACCTTCAACATATATTTCTTTTTATAAATTAACTATGTCTGAATGGTTAACCGGATTAAACCGTTCAATCGGACCAGTTCATCCAACCGATTCAAACGATTCAATCCGGTTTGTTGAGTCTATACCAACCAGACCAAAAATATAGCCAGTTTGCAGTCGAACCGTCCGGTCCGGTTTTCATAACGTTGCTCTATACAAAAGAGGTTTTCCTCTCATTGTAAGGTAATTTCATATATATATATATATATATATATATATATATATATATATATATATATATTAGAAAAAAATAATCTTAATAAATCCAAAAAAAATTAATTCATATTTGACAAATGAATGGAGATACGTGAATTAGGAGGTAACTTTTAAGGGTGGCAACGAAGGAGATATTATCTAAAAATTCCATATATCTGAACTGATGGGGATAGAGAATTATTAAAAAAAAAGGAATTGGACGAGGAAGGGGAATACTATTCCGCCCCATAGGGACCCCCACCCTGTCTCTATATATATCTCCATGAATATTTCCGAATAATAAAATATTTATATACTTTTATTATATTTAATACATATACTGTTTGTTTCAACTTTTCGAAGCAGCGTTTAACGTTTCATTCCAAACCGTATGGAATATGGAGTTTGGTTAAGTTTGTACAACCGCTGCTTTTAGCATTTTATATATATATATAAACAGCATCGTTTTGGAGCTTTCATGAATAACTGTTTGTATTTATTGGATGTTGACAAAATTATCCTTATTTCCACAAAATGCATATCGTCTTTAACGTTATTCCTATCTCTATAATATAATTACCAAAAAAAACAATAATTTTAGACATTCACACAATTTTGCGTATTACAAAGGAGGGAGAAAGAGCTAATTCCAAAGCAATTCGACTAGGTACTGAAGTGTATAGGCCAAAATACACAAAGGGAGGTATTAGGGGTCTAGGGGTGTCAATATGGGTTCGTGGGTCGTAAACAGGTCGTGTCAACCTACTTAGATAACTCATTTAGATCAATCCTAGCACGACCTATTTGATAACATAGAGATATTATCCCGAGGACCAAAAGGGATATTCACCTTGAGAACGCCGCGTATTAATCCCCAAAGGAGAGCCGGAAGGCGGATCTCCACGGTTCTGCTCAGAGAGATCCGCTGGCGGACCTATGAGGCGAATCTCCTCATTCACCTGATTCGCCACTGTAACGACTGGCCGCCGACTCGGCCATAAAGACCATTAATGAGTTATCAATTAGCTAACCGCCAGGTTAAAGATAACTTGTAACCGCCATTAATGGAGCATTAATGGAGGCTTTCTAGTTGCCTGAAGGTTACGACTTCCTAGCTATATATAGCCTGCATCCCTAGGCTATCAAGGTACACATTCTCACAACCTTTGTCAATTCAGTTTGTTTCCTTGATTCACCTTACTGACTTTGGCATCGGAGCCTCCCCCCATCGAACACAACAACGCCCCCACAGGGACGGACGTTGATCAGAATTTCTCTACTTGTTATCAATTGGTGCGGTGATCGTGGAATCCTTAATCAAACAAAGGGTTTTTCGTTCACATTAAGAAACTATGACAACTGGAGACCAGAATCCCTCTTTAGGAATTGAAACACCATTAGTTACACCATCTAGTGCTGGCCGCACAGATTCAACTGCTCCTGCAACGCACGTCGAAAGTAGTATGAACCCTGATGCTTTCATCAACATGTGTGCACAAGCAATCGGAGAGCGGTTTGGACCCGAGACGAGGAATCGCCTGTGGTCGTTCATGACCCTTCCTCCACATTGGAGCATGGCGTCCACATCGACTGTATCATCTTGGCCCTTGTTAAACTTTGGACCGGGCGCCCAGAGTTCTTCATTTCTCCAAGCTCACAACACGGATTCCATGGTAACTACTACGGCGGCAGTTGGAGAACTGCAAATCAATCGGGAGTTATTACCTAGTGGCGTAGAAGGAAGTCAAAGGAATGATTCAACCCTTCCGGGCGGATCTACGGGTCCTGGATTAAATCTAGGCGGGTCCGATATCCCGAGGCACCCACGGACGAATCTCTCCCTTGGCGGATCCGAGGGGCGAACACACAAAAAGCGTAGAAGGGAGAAAAGTAGGCGGTCTAAATCACCCTCGCCTCGACGACCGAGATCCTCCCGTCGGGGCAGATCGCCCCCTTCTACTGGTCGTAGACGGAGTAAAATGCCAGCGGAGACGCCCCATTTGAGTGGACCACCGCCCCCGCCACCCTCGGGAACTGTTGGACACATCCCGTTGGGAAGCCATGGAGGAGGTAGTGGGCAAGCTCCCCCAGGAGGGGGGGCGGAGGAGGTAATAGCGGAGGAGGAGGCGGACGCGAAAGTGGAGGAGGGCGTTCGCCATCAGATCCATCATCTGGGTCAAGCTCTTCTTCCTCTCCAAGCAGATCTCCACGAAGGGGTCGCCCAAGGGCGGATCCAGAGAATTTTGATGATAGAGTTAGAGCTCTGGTACTCCGTATGAATGAGGAAAATTCCAGGCATAATCCGTTCGCCAATAGAGATTCGCCTTTCGCGGCTTGGATTGAGGCGGAGGAAACTGATAGAGCTTTTAAAATACCTAATCTCGCTATCTACACAGGTGTTGACAATCCGGAAGCTCACGTTAGAAAATACCGAATACTGCTCAAACTCAACCGTGCCACCGAGCCTGTGCTCTGCAAAATGTTTGTCACCACGCTAGGAGGTCTAGCCTACGGGTGGTTTCAGTCTTTACCTCCGGGCTCAATAAACAGTTTTGATCAATTGAGCAGGGAATTTTATGCTAAATTCGCCGGTTGTATTCCTCTAGTGGTTAAATCATGGAAGCTTTTTGAGTTAAAGCAGAAGGCGAATGAATCCCTTCGGGAGTATGTGGACACTTTTAACCAATTGTGCATACAAATCGTTGATGTGGATATCTCCGTAGCAGTGGAATGTTTTGTGAGAAACACCACTTGTAAAAGCTTGCAAGAAGATCTAATTCGAAAGAAACCCACCAGCATGGCAGAATTGATGGAGCGTTGTAAAGACTTTATCGAGGTGGATGACATTCGCCGAGGATCACTGTCATCGCCCAAAAGGGACAAGGGCGAATCTCGCCATCGAGATAGAGACAAAGACAAACATCAGGATTCTTCCTCTAGAGGCAGGCAAAGGGGTTCTAAGAACAAATCAACGTTTGTCACCTCTTTCACACCTCTCAATGCTTCTAAAAGTGAAGTCCTTATGTGGATAGAGAACAGTCAACACAAACGGAGCATTTCATACCCCGAACCAAAGGGGGGGGAGTACACCAATACTGGTAAAAATCCTAAAAATTATTGTAAATATCACAGGAAAAATGGCCATGACACCGATGCATGTTGGGAGTTAGCTCGGGAAATCGAGCGTCTCATCGAGAGGGGCAAATTGGATCGGTTCATCCAGAATGATGGCAAGAAATGAGATGGTGATAGATCCAAAGAGGACCCAAAGAAGAAGGGGAAGGGTTCCATTAATGTCATAGCAGGCGGACCTGGATATCAACCAATGCTGAAAAAGGCAAGGACTACCGCTCTTGACAGGGCATCGTTAAATCGCCCCTTTGCCGATGTAGGTCCTGAAATCTCCCCCCATGCGGACGCACTGGTCGTCACTATGATGGTGGAAGGCTGGGAGATGAAAAGAGTGATGGTTGATACTGGGAGTTCGTGCAATGTCATCACCAGAGGAGCTTTCGCCAAACTCATGATTGATCCAGTCCAGGTAGAGCCAACTGTGGTCGATATCCTAGGAGTGACGGGACACACTATCCAAACAAAAGGCCAAGTCACTCTGGATTGCGAGCTTGCGGACGATGACTAGGTCTGGAAAGGTGATCTGGAATTTTCTATCTTAGATGGTCAGTTAGCTTACAATATCATCCTCGGACGACCCTTTATCTTCGAAGTTGCAGCCCTTATCTCCATACGCCACTTAACGCTTTACATCCCCACGGCCAAGGGAGGTGTAATGATCAGAGGTAGCCAAAAGGTAGCCCAGAAGACATATTTGGCATCACTGATGATTCGCCCCCAATCTAAAGAAGAGGATGAGGAGGAGCTCATCACAATGGCCTTGGACGAGACAGAAATGTACCTTATGGCGGATGAAAAGCAGGTGCGAATGGCTAAAGGGCTCAAGGGCGAAATTAAAAATGCAATCACCAAGGTACTCCGTGAGGCGGAGGATGTCTTCGCATGGAAGGATGAAATTCTCCCCGGAATCAGTCCAGACGTGATCACACAAGCTCAACATTGATAAAGATGCAGTTCATGTGGCTCAGAAGTGGAGAAACCATGGCCCCGAAAGGCAGAAGGTGATAGAAGAAGAGATCACCAAGCTCCAGCGGGCGGACGCCATTGAGGAGGTGTTTTATACTCAGTGGCTGGCGAACGTCGTTCTGGTAAAGAAGGCGGGCGGATCTTACCGCATGTGTATTGACTTTACGGATCTCAACAAAGCTTGTCCCAAAGACAACTATCCTCTGCCATGTATTGACATGCTCGTAGACGGAACCGCCGGTCACGCCATGTACTCCTTTACGGATGTGAAGTCAAGTTATCATCAGATCCCCATGGAGCCCTCGGATAGAATCAAGACCTCGTTCGTAACACATCAAGCCAATTATTGCTTCAAAGTTATGCCCTTTGGGCTTAAGAACGCGGGTGCAACTTATCAGAGGATGATGAACAAGATATTCGCAGATAGTAAAGGGGATAACTATTCTGTCTGTGGATGACATGATCATCAAAAGCACAACCGTAGAAAGGCATGCCGATGATATAAAGGAGGTACTGGACGTACTCCGACGCCACAACATTAAGCTGAACCCAGAGAAGTGTACTTTTGGGGCGACGTATGGAAAATTCTTAGGGTTCATGATCAGCGAAAAAGGAGTTAGCCCAAATCCTGACAAGGTTAAGGCTGTCCTAGAAATGCAAGCACCACGGAACCTCAGAGAAGTATAATGCCTTAATGGGCGGATCATAGCCTTGGGCAGGTTTATCTCTTGTTCAGCTCGCAGATGTCAGCCCTTTTACGAGGTCATCAAGAAGCAAAAGGCGTTCGAGTGGAATGAGGATTGTGAAAAGGCCTTCGAAGGAATCAAGCGGTTCCTCACGGAGCCGCCCATGATGAGTCGGCCAATGAAGGGAGAGGACCTCTACATGTATGTATCGGTTATGGATAAGGCTGTGTGCACGGTCATGATACGAGAGGAAGATGGCCAGCAGTTTCCGATTTATTATGTGAGCAAGGTTCTGAAAGACGCCGAAACCAGATATTCTAAGCTTGATAAAATGGCGCTAGCTGTTGTCACCACAACAATCTGCCTTAGACCATATTTTCAGGCGCACACTGTGGTGGTTCGAACGAATATACCGATGAGAAAGGTGTTGCAGAAGCCGGACACTTCTGGAAGGTTGATGGAATAGGCAATCCGCCTTGGTGAATTCGATGTGAGATATGAAAGCAGGTCAGCTTTAAAAAGTCAAGTCTTGGCAGACTTTGTGAATGAATTCACTGATGAGGGGATAGATCATCCCAAGCCTCCAGTAGAAGAGTGGACAATGTACACTGATGGCGCCTCCTCAGCGGATGGAGCTGGCGTAGGCATTGTGATCAAGGGTCCCCAATACATAAAGTTACGGTATGCAGCAAAATTGAATTTCCATGCAACTAATAATGCTGCTGAATATGAAGCTCTGGTATTGGGATTACGCCTACTCAAAGAAATCACTCCTGAGCGGATTGTGATCTATAGTGACTCTAAGCTAATGGTTAACCAAGTAATCAAGAACTACGAGGTGAAAGATGATGTTTTGGCCAAATACGTAGCAGAAGTCAAAAAATTGCTAGATCACCTTGAGGCTAAGGAAACCAAATGGGAACTGATTCACGTACCAAGGGAGTCCAACACAGAGGCGGATCATTTGGCCAAAATGGCCTCTTGTGAGGAGAACTGGACAGATCCAGATTGTCCCTTCGAAGTTAAAATAGCTCCAGCCTTCGCTTCAGAGGAAGTATCCCTACTCACAACGGTAGAAGATGATTGGAGATCGGTCATTCACCAATATCTGCTATGTGGAACTTTACATGAGGATAAGGAAAAGGCACGACGGATAGTTAGGAGAGCGGCTTATTTCTCCATAATCAACGACGGCCTTTACAGAAAATCTTTTAGCCACCCTTGGTTGAAGTGCATTCTGTCGGAAGAGGGACAACAAATCCTCAAGGAGCTACATGAGGGATCATGTGGGGCTCATGAAGCATCCGCCACCATCTTAAAGAAATCCAGGTTAGCGGGTTTCTACTGGCCCACGGCCGAATTGGATGCACAAAAATTGGTAGAATCTTGTCATAGTTGCCAGATTCATGCGAATGAATCACATACTGCCAAACATCTCCAGAGGCCCATCATAGAAGGACGGCCATTCGCCCTCTGGGGAATAGACATTGTTGGCCTGTTTCCTCCAACTCGCCGATAGAGAAGGTACGTGGTAGTGGCAGTGGATCATTTCACCAAGTGGGTAGAAGTCGAAGCTGTCTCCTCAATAACTGCAGAATGAATGGTGGAATTCGTCAAGGACAACATCGTGGGAAGATACGGTGTTCCGCATACCATCATCACCGATAATGGAACACAGTTCAACTGTAGCGAATTCAAAACTTTCTGTGAAGAGTGGGTAATCTGAACAGATTTGCCTCCGTTTATTATCCCCAATCCAACGGAATGACCGAAGTCACGAATCGGACGATCGTAAAAGGGATAAAGAAGAGATTGGGAGAGCATGATAAGAAGTGGGCGGACCAGCTGACAAGCGTTTTATGGGCTTATCGCACCACTCCTAGGACGGCCACAGGAGAAACACCATTCGCCCTCTCTCATGGTGTAGAGGCAGTGATCCCGGTTGAAATACAGGTCCCAAGTGATAGAGTGGCCTTTTATTGCGAAGAGGACAACGGCAAAAGGCTAAGGGAAAGTCTAGATCAGGTAGGCGATCGAAGAGACCAAGCCTATGTACGCATGGCGGCGTATAAACAGCGGATCGCCGCTTACCATGATAAAAATGCCAAGCTTGTGGATCTGAATGTGGGTGATCTTGTGCTCCGAAAGGCCGACAAAATCCAGTCTCGAGAAGGCAAGGGCAAGTTAGGGCTCAACTGGACGGGTCCGTATCAGATAGTGGACAAGATTGGGTCCGCCACATTTAAAATTCAGGACATGAAGGGCAACACATTACCGCGCACATGGAACCTCCAAAATCTCCGCAAATATTTTGTCAGAAAATGAGGTGTACACACGGTCTTGAGTACTCTTTTTCCTTTAGTAAGCTTTTTTCCCATGTGGTTTTTCTTACTAAAGGTTTTAACGAGGCTCACCTATAAGACCTGATTGCTGTAATAAAGCATTTCTCCCATTAATAAACATCATTTGTTCTATTATCTGTGTTCTTTTTAAAGTTTATTGCAGCAATATTAATATTCCAGTCTTAACAAGAAGAGGGGCATCCAACACTCTCCACATTAACAAAGTATCGCTATCTCATAGCTACTTTTTCTCCTTAGACATAAGAGAGCCTATCTTATGGGCGGATCCATCTTTGAGAGGATCTCAATCTCTGATAGAGTTAAAACGATCCTTGGACGCAAGGTCTTTACACTCTCTTACATATCCTTCCCAAAAAAGGATTCACAAGTCCTACGGGCGGATCACTTGACCTCAAAGACAGGTAGCAAATTGATCCCCTAGGCAGCTTTACTTCCTTCAATGGAATAAAACAGCTTCTAACCTTCACAAAGGTCCATGCAATGGAGTATGGCTGGCCACCTACTCCAAAATAAATCCTAGATGCCTATACATTTACTTACGCAAACGTAATAGTAAAATAAATAGCTGCCATAAAGGATTAAAACAAACTGTACTTAAGGATTTTTTACAAATCACAAGTAAGCAACTAAGTAATAATAGGAGCATCCTCATTTACACTATCCTTGCTTACGGCGCCAGCCTGAGAAGCCTCCTTCTCCACAGCCTCAGATACGCCAGCCGAAGGTACCTCCTTTTCCACGGAAGATGTGGGACCAAGAGGAGGGGTGTTATCAGTGATCGGTTCTTCACCCGCCTTGGGGGGCATTTCCTCAAGCTCCACTAGCGTGACATTAGTGGAAGGTTTTCTCTCCTCCATGGGTCCCTTCATCCATCTTCGAACATATTCGTGGAGGTATTCCTTAGCGTCTGACATTTTGTCATATTTGGCTACGTCTTCCGGCTCAGGGACAGTGAACTGCGGATCTATAAAATTAATCTCGGGATGCGCCAAGGAAAAGTACGTCATGAGCAGTTCGCCATAATAGAAGGCTTGCTCACCCGCCATATATTCAGCTTCTCCTAGGGCGTCCTCATGGTTCTTGGCGTCTGTCACAATCTTTTCCTTCAGCTTCTCAATTTCCGCGTCTCTAAGGACTAAGGCGGCTGTGGCAGAGGCAAGGTTCGCATTAGCAGAAGCAATGTGCGCATTGGCATCCGCTACCAGGAATTTGGTTCTGATTCCTTTGCACTTCGCCCACCTGACCCAGGGCTTCATCCAAGTTGTTTATGATGGACTCATTCTTAAAAGATCCTTGAGCGCCATACTTGGCGGACCAGTATCCGCCCATATCAGGCTTCGCCATCTGCACAAACGTTCAAGGGTCAAAACTTAAAACTTGATGAACAGATAAAAATAAAAGGCAACTTACCTGTTCTATCTCCCCAACAGGCCTGGCGGACCTCATGGCATCCGCCATAAGCTTAAGGCCCCCAGTGGCTATAGGCTTCCTCCTTTTTAGTGGCGGCTCGACCACTGTTCCCGCAGGGCGTTTTCCAGTATCCGTTTGAGGATTCACCGCTTGATCTTTCCTACGCGCTTCAGCCTCTAAAAACTTCCTACGCTTCTCTATAATAGCGTGATTGGCCTTAGATAAACCCCTGCCAAGGAAAACATTGAAGTAATCAAAGTTCAAGAAGAAATAAAAGTTACCTTGGTCAAATTGCGCAATCTTGGAGTAAATGAATTGCTCCCCCTCTCGGCGAATCAACAGAATATCGCTCATCATGAAGGCTAAAGCGTCTGCGTATGACCATGCATCCGCCTTGATCTTCTTCATGAGCTCCGCCACCACTTCATCACTATCGGTCAATATTTGCATATCGCCCGCCATGTGTAAAGGCTTGGGATTCCAAAACGAGGGAAAACCCAGAGATTCGCCCTCTTTTATCTTCACATAGAAGAATTTCTCATCCCAGCAATGGACATTGGACATTTTGTCGCTGAATGGCGAATATACTCCGAATTTGGCGAAGGTGAGATAGGATTCATACTTCCATTTCGAGGGTTTATGGAAAGCTCTAAAAACACGACCCGTATATACCACTCCTAAATTTGAGGCGAGGTAGCAGTCTAAAGCAATATCCAACCAACCGTTGGGGTGCAGTTGGCTGGCTGTAATATCAAAGTATGAGAGGATGTCCACCATCATCTTTGGGAGAGTAAGCCAGAACCCTCTCTCTACATGACTGCAATATACTGTTAGAAAACCGCTAGGCAGACAGGAAGGTCGTTGATGGGCTGCGGCTAACTGAGTCTCATAATTATTGATCCAAGGGAAGCGATTCGCCAGATCCACTAGATCCGCGGCACTCATACGAGACGGAGTGGACTCCGCTCGAGGGTTCTTTTTCCTAGGTGGGATAGAAGAAGAGGCCATTTTCCCCGGAAAACACCTAGCCTTAACGGCCGGAGCGGTACCGGAGACAGAAGTAAAAAGAACTGGATATCTGGTGGAACGAGTTTGGTAGCGATTACACGCCGAGTTATTAAACCCAGCTAAATCAGAGCTAATCATGTCCTCGGAGGAAAAGGAGTTCTCCGATGACGAAGTGGTCCAACTAAAATCAACTACTATTTCGAGGGAAGGGGTCGAATTAAAAAGCTCTGAAGTCGATCTAGAAGATGAAGATGAACTTCTAAACATTCAGAGAAAAGTTAAACAGAAGAAGATGAACTTACATGTGAAATCGGAAGCTTGGAACGAAACTCTGAAAATTCCCAGGAAAAGCTTCGAACAATAAAGGAGACAATGAAGAAGAAATGGAGAAGAAAGAGAAAGCGAAATAGGAAGAAGGATGTTTTCTCCTTCCTGGGACAGTGCGTCCACTACACGTGTCATTCATCAATTGGCATCGAACAGGGTGCTCATTAATGCAGATGTTTATGACGGCGCGCGGAAGCTCAAAAGCCCTAAAGGACTTTAAGGGAATTTTGGGGGGGCTTCTGATAACATAGAGATATTATCCTGAGGACCAAAAGGGATATTCACCTTGAGAACGCCGCGTATTAATCCCCAAAGGAGAGCCGGCAGGCGGATCTCCACGGTTCTGCTCAGAGAGATCCGCTGGCGGACCTATGAGGCGAATCTCCTCATTCACCTGATTCGCCACTGTAACGGCTGGCCGCCGACTCGGCCATAAAGACCATTAATGAGTTATCAATTAGCTAACCGCCAGGTTAAAGAGAACTTGTAACCGCCATTAATGGAGCATTAATGGAGGCTTTCTAGTTGCCTGAAGGTTACGACTTCCTAGCTATATATAGCCTGCATCTCTAGGCTATCAAGGTACACATTCTCACAACCTTTGTCAATTCAGTTTGTTTCCTTGATTCACCTTACTGACTTTGGCATCGGAGCCTCCCCCCGTCGAACCCAACGACGCCCCCACAGGGACGGACGTTGATCAGAATTTCTCTACTTGTTATCACTATTTAATAAACTAGTTGACACGATATGACCCATTTATTAAACGGGTTGAAACGGGTTGGCCTAGATAACTTGTCTATTTAAAAAACATGATTAAAAAACTAATATAATTCGTTTAACTCATTAACCTGTTATATATTGTTAAATGGATTGTATGACTCGTCAAACCATTAACCTATTATAATTTTTTATCTCTTTTCTCATATCATATTATATCTTACAAAAAATCATATTACAAACAATATGAAATCTATTGAATATTTCGTTGTCTTTTACCTAAAAAATTAAAAGTAGAATATCCAAACAAAAATCATATGGAAGGAAAAGGGAATAGAAAGAAAGGATGGATTTATGTTATCCATTTCAAAACAACAACCAATTTATATAACAAAACAGTAGTAGAAAGAAATAACCGATTTATGCCAAACAACCAATATGCATTCATTTATTCCTAACAATATATTCTATACAAAAAACAAGTTATTGAAATTAATAAAAAAAGACAAGAATTTATGCCAAAGAACCAATCTATGTCAAAGAATTAATATGCATTCATTTATGCCTAACTATATATTCTACACTAAAAGACAAGTTATTGAAATTAAAACTTGCCTAACTATCAAAGCTTGCCTAACTTGCGTGTTATCCTGAGAGATATTATTGAGATTACTCGCGCATTTTCCTCTATTGAGTTCATATATGAGAGACGTCAGGCAAACGTTATCGCATATAATTTAGCCGTTTGAGCTTGTTCTTTCTCATTTGGTAATTCTTATAGAAGATTTCCTTCATTGTGTTTCTTCTTGTATTTTGAACGATATTATTTCTCTTGCTTTGTAATACAAGTTTTCTATTATAAAAAAAAAACAAAAAAAGACAGTTATGCCAAACAACCGATTTATGCGAAACAACCGATCATCCAGGCATTTTTTTTCTTCTTTTTATATCCACTTTACTAAAAGATGAGTTATTGAAATTAACCAAAAAAGACGGACGAACTAAAGACGAGTTATTGAAATTAACAAAAAAACAATTACAATAAACATACCTGATGCAGATAGAGAGGTTCATGATCAAAGGAGTTCGAAAATGGAACACTTATATCGGCAGTCACCATCTCAAATATTAGGTTTATGAATTGAAATTAAGACACCTAAACAAACACACACACACAGGGTCGTCTTAAACTTTTTGGGGCCCCTGTGCTAAATTTTTCTTAAACCCTTAATAATTAATAGAATTTTGTATTAAGATTCTAAATTTTGAATGGTTGAATATCTAAATCACATATGCACTCTTTATCAAAAAAAAAATAAAAAAAAAATAAAAAAAAATCACATATGCACTCAATGTAATGAAAAAGTGTAAATAAATCTTATTACATTATTATTTTTAATTTAAACTAATATCTATATTTGACTAAGCACGTCTTATATGTTAGTGATAATTATATCATACTCATATATATTAGTGATATTTACAAGCCTTATATGGGTTAAACGAGTTACATGGATCGGGTTAAATGGGTTTTCGAGTTGGATCGACATGGACCACCAAAACATTTAAAATTCTATGGGTTGCGATTAATTAACATGTCAACCTGCGACCCGACCCGTTTCATATATAAGTTAAATGTGTCGACCCATTTGACCTGTTTATGGCTCGAACCTATTAAGGTTCAACCCTAATTCATTTAATTTGCAAGTTACACCAGTGGTGTTAGCGGGTCGTGACCTACACTTGACACCCCTAGTCATAGTCTTA
Source organism: Euphorbia lathyris (assembly GCF_963576675.1). Taxonomy (NCBI): domain Eukaryota; kingdom Viridiplantae; phylum Streptophyta; class Magnoliopsida; order Malpighiales; family Euphorbiaceae; genus Euphorbia; species Euphorbia lathyris. The sequence continues at coordinate 26,418,507 of NC_088916.1, forward strand.
TTTTTCCTATTTTGATTCCTAATCACATTAGGTAATAAAAATCCCAAAAGATCATCATCTAAATAATAATTAGTTAATTAATATAAATATTCTAAAGATAATAAATGTATCTTCCTCCATATTTATATTTCCTAATTAGATTTAATTTTGTTTATTTAATTTAATTAATAACTATAATCAAATTATAATTATTCTAAAATCAATTAGTCAAATTAAATCAAATTATCATAATTACAATAAACATACCCAATGCAGACAGAGAGGTTCACGATCAAAGGAGATCGAAAATGGAACACTTATATCGACAGCCACCATCTCAAATATTAGGTTTATGAATTGAAGTTAAGACATATATATTAGTGATAATTATTGGATTTTGCTATTTACCACCCCTAAATTACTTATCACCGCCACCACTTGGACAATTTTGCCCTTTGCATAAAAAAAATTGAAAAAAATTTGGCCTATACGGATGGCGCATTCCCCCCGGCCCATGGCGGGAACAGATGGCGCATTCCCCCCGACCCATGGCGGGAACGGATGGCACATCCGCCCCCACCATGGGCCAAGGGGAATGCGCCATCCGTTCCTGTCATGGGCCGGGGGGAATGCGCCATCCGTTTAGGCCAAATTTTAAAAAATGCAAAATTCTCTAATTTTTAGTGATGAAAAATACTAATCGTTCAATTTTTGTAATGAAAAATGCAAAATTCTCCAATTTTTTATGACGAAAAACGCAAAATCGTCATGAAAAATATGTATTATTTTCATGAGTTCTTTGATAAGAAAAATATAAATTTTAATATTTCTGACTCGTAATCATCCATTTTCGGGGTTCGGGTTGTCACACATCAATTATTTTCATAATTTCAATTATTGTTGTTCGGGTTTATGATTTTGGAGAGAGAATTTTCAGTTTTTGATTAAAATTATGAGAAGGGCAAAAAAGTCCAATGGAAGCAGTGATAAGTAATTTGGAGGCGGTATCATACCCATATATATTAATGATATTTACAATCTTTATATGGATTAAACGAGTTACATGGGTTCTCGGATTGGATCGATATGACCCATTAAAACGCTTAAAATTATACGGGCTACAATTAATTCACATGTCAATCTGCGACCTGGCCTGTTTTATATATGAGTTGAATGTGTCGACCGATTTGACTTGTTTATGGCTCGAACCTATTAAGATTCAACCCTAATTCATTTAATTTGCAAGTTACGCGAGTCGTGACCTACATTTGACACCCCTAGTCATAGTCTTCTTTTTCCTATTTTGATTCCTAATCACATTAGATGATAAAAATCTCAAAAGATCATTATCTAAATAATAATTAGTTAATTAATATAAATAATCTAAAGATAATAATGTATCTTCCTCTATATTTATATTTTCTAATTAGATTTAATTTGTTTATTTAATTTAATTAATAACTATAATCAAATTATAATTATGCTAAAATCAATTAGTCAAATTAAATTAATCTATTAATCAATTTGGCACTTGCTTATTTCTCTCTCGTATTTAAAATAATTCCATAATTACCATTTTTCCCTTTGTTTTTATATTTGGAACAAATCCAAAATTACCATTTTCTTATATAACTTAGCAACACATAAAATTAGTATGGAAATTAATAATTCAATCAAGTTACCAAATTTGTTTTCCACTTAAATATGGCATTCTATATTAGAACTCCGCGCTATACTAAAAAAAAAAAACTTATTGAGACTCATATAGAGATAGCGACGTATATATCTAATCTAATAATGCTTTTTGGGTAGCTGAAGTACACACAATTAAGAGTATTATAGGAGTAAGTATTTAGATAGAGAAATTATGAATAAAATAGATAGAATGACTTTTTTTTATGGAGTGGAAAGACAAATGTAACCTTGAAATTTGATTGGGTTATTAGTAAACATAAATTCCTCATATTAATGCTCTCATGTTTCGATTTTTGTATTTTCCATATTGTTTTATCTCTCTTAATTCAATAATTAACAACATCAGCAAAAGCTATTAACTATCAAAGAGCATGAAACTACAAAAAAAAAAAAAAAAAAAAAGTCTTAAGCAGCTCATGAGCAAAAAGCCAAGTTAAATGTATCAAGCTATGCTTAAATTAGTATTTGATAAATTAGTAATTGAATTCCCACGTATAAATTCAACTCAAGGAAAGCCAGTTATATTGACCATTTGATTGTTTTCTAAATGAAAATGCAATAGCAACCGACTAAAGTTAAGCTCCTAAATCAGATAAGGAAAGACTCCAACTTTATAGTTCTTAAATCAAATAAATCAAGTTCACCCAATTACCTAATTAAAATCATTACTCAATGAACTTTACATCCTAAATTAAGCTCTAAGTGAGACTTTAAATTCTCTTCTAGTCTGTTCTATCTTTACAAAAATAAGCATAACCGATTAAAAAACCAAAAAGAAAACGTAATAGATAAAAAAAGAAAACAGAAAATGTAATAGATAAAAAAAAACCTAGAAAACGCAAGAGAAGATGACGACATACCTTTGGAGCTGGAGAAAATGAGAAATGAAGGCAAGGTATGGGAATGCGGCGGAATGAATCGGATTCTTGATGTAATGTATTCCTAGAGAGCGGCGGAATGAATCGGATTCCTGGTGTAAGGTATTCCTAGAGAGAGGCGGCAGAATGAATTAGATTCCTGATGTAACGTATTCCTAAAGAGAGGCGGCAAAAAGAAGGTTTCTTAGAAGTTAGACAGAGATAGAAACTTGTTTAAATTTGTTTAAATGCATTTAGTTAATTAATTTAAACCTAAAAGTAAAAAAAAAAAATATATATTGCATTTAGGTTCGGTTTTAAACCAAACTATCTTAAAAATTAGGACCAAACAATAGGGTAAATTGCATACGTGGTGTACAATCTTTACCCGTTTTCATACTTTGGTGTACAACCTTCAATTTTGCACACTAAAGTGTACAACCTTTTGGTGACCTTCCACTAAAGTGTACAGCAGGTAATTGTGACTGGTCAACCCGAAGTCAATGCGCTACCTCAGCAATTTAACTTTTCTAAAAATAAAAAATTAACCAAATTAATATAAAATTACTTTTATACCCTTTATAACATCATCTTCTTCAACCTCCATCCTTATTTTCTTTCTACTCCATTTTCAAAAATTATTTCTCTCTCTTCAACCTCCATCCTTATTTTCTTTTTATAAGCATCACTTCTTTCTCTTTCTCTAACTCTTCCATATCTCTCTCTAATTCTCACTTTCTCTCTCTTTAATTGTTCAGCACAACTCATTTGATCATCATAAAATAATTAATCGGATACCACTTTATTCACACAAAGGGAAAATTTCAATTTAATTTCATCATTATGATGAAACAGTGATGGTCACAGGAAAGAAACAGTTGTTGTAGATGGAAGAAAGACTTGCCGTTGATTTCTGTGTCAGTGCGTTAAGTTTATTGATATGGTTATGTTTCTCCAAAATGTAGCAGCTACTAAATGTTGAGCAGTTTTGGAAGAAATGGAGAATTAGAGAGATGGAAGAGTTAGAAAGAGAAAGGGAGAATGAGAAAGAGAGAGAAAATATGAGAGACATGAGAGTTAGAGAGAGAATGAGAGAGATGTGAGTTAGTGAGAGAAATAATTTTTTAAATGGAGTAAAAGAAAATAGGGTAAATTACATAAGTGGTGACAAAATTTTGGTTGTACACCAAAGTGTGATTTGGAGTAAAGGTTGTACACCACGTATGTAATTTACCTAAGAAAATAAGGATGGGGTTGAAGAAGATGATGTTATAAATGGTATAAAAATAATTTTTTTATTAATTTGGTTAATTTTTTGTTTTTAGAAAAGTTAAATTGTTGAGGTGGCGCATTGACTTCGGGTTGACCAGTCACAATTACATGTTGTACACTTTAGTGTGAGGTCATCAAAAGGTTGTACACTTTAGTGTGCAAAATTGAAAGTTTTACACCAAAGTGTGAAAACGGGTAAAGATGTTTCAAACTTGGTTAATTTCAGACTTGTTCTATAAAAGTTGGACACTGGTTATTGGTTATCTCATCATCGCAGTGTCTTATGCATGAATTTCTCTTTTCTTGTTCTGGATAATATGTTTACATATCCTAAAAATTAGAGCAAAATCTTATATAAGTATATATACTTTCTGATTCCATCATGATTTCATATCTAGTTTTCTTATGATTCTAATTAATTAAAATCTCATGCGATAAATCATAAAAATATGATACTATGACTAAAGAATACGAAAAGAGTATATTCCGTGATATAAACACTATAATTTAGTAAACTTGACAAATTTAGAATAATTTACACAGTTATGAGATATTTGTATTTTTTTCAAATAATCATGTGTTTAATGTAACTAACCTTTAGTTCAAACTATACTATGGGCTGTTTCTTTTTTGAGGAAATTACATATTAAAAAATATTATTCAACTGGATAATATTAAAAAAACTATTATGACACTTAAATAACCCTAAATCAGAATATAAACTTACCTAATCGAAATTCTCGCTCTCTCCCTCAACCTATACAATTGTTGAGCTGCTCTCAAATATCGCCGCCGCCTCCTTTTGTCTTCAGGTTCGTTTACTTTTTTTCGCTAACTTCAATCATTCTTTTTCTGTTTGTCTCTTTTGGTTAGGCTTTTTATTAATTCAAGAACGGTCGGTTGTTTCAAACTTGGTTAATTTCAGACTTGTTCTATAAAAGTTGGACATTGGTTATTGGTTATCTCATCATCGCAGTGTCTTATGCATGAATTTCTCTTTTCTTGTTCTGGATAATATGTTTACATATCCTAAAAATTAGAGCAAAATCTTATATAAGTATATATGCTTTCTGATTCCATCATGATTTCATATCTAGTTTTCTTATGATTCCAATTAATTAAAATCTCATGTGATAAATCATAAAAATATGATACTATGACTAAAGAATACGAAAAGAGTATATTCCGTGATATAAACACTATAATTTAGTAAACTTGACAAATTTAGAATAATTTACACAGTTATGAGATATTTGTATTTTTTTCAAATAATCATGTGTTTAATGTAACTAACCTTTAGTTCAAACTATACTATGGGCTGTTTCTTTTTTGAGGAAATTACATATTAAAAAATATTAAAAAATATTATTCAACTGGATAATATTAAAAAAACTATTATGGCACTTAAATAACCCTAAATCAGAATATAAACTTACCTAATCGAAATTCTCGCTCTCTCCCTCAACCTATACAATTGTTGAGATGCTCTCAAATATCGCCGCCGCCTCCTTTTGTCTTCAGGTTCGTTTACTTTTTTTCGCTAACTTCAATCATTCTTTTTCTGTTTGTCTCTTTTGGTTAGGTTTTTTATTAATTCAAGAACGGTCGGTTGTTTCAAACTTGGTTAATTTCAGACTTGTTCTATAAAAGTTGGACACTGGTTATTGGTTATCTCATCATCGCAGTGTCTTATGCATGAATTTCTCTTTTCTTGTTCTGGATAATATGTTTACATATCCTAAAAATTAGAGCAAAATCTTATATAAGTATATATGCTTTCTGATTCCATCATGATTTCATATCTAGTTTTCTTATGATTCCAATTAATTAAAATCATATGTGATAAATCATAAAAATATGATACTATGACTAAAGAATACGAAAAGAGTATATTCCATGATACTATGGCCTTTACAGCCGGTCCCAAGCCCGGACAAAGGAGGAGGGTTGCGGTAGGTTGGTGGCGGCCAGCGTAAAACTTAGCCACATCTTATGACATGAACCAAAATATAAATATCGTTGGGGCGTTTCCTACTCAGCGACGCGCTGCACTTCCTAGACCCGGGTGTAGTGATAAATGTGCAAGGGTTGCTAGGTCATCGCCCCGAAGTGGCGCGCCACACCAGGACCCGGGGGTGGTGTCAAATATGCAAGGGTTGCGGGTAAATAAGCTAGTCCACGGTAATGGTAGGGGTAGGGGTAAGGGTAGTAGGTTACGCTTTGGGACATGGAACATAGGTTCTTTGACAGGAAGATTAGCTGAAATTGTAGATGCTATGAAGAGGAGGAGAATAAATATAATGTGCCTACAAGAAACCAAGTGGGTTGGAGCCAAGGCTAGAGAGATAGCTCCTTGGGGTTATAAGCTTTGGTACTCAGGAAAGGATAAGGGTAGAAATGGAGTAGGTATTCTTATTGATAGGGAGTATATTGATGATGTAGTAGCGGTGTCTAGGAAGAGCGATAGAATTATGAGTGTTAAGCTAGTGATAGGGGATGAGGTTGTGAATGTCATTAGTGCATATGCGCCACAAATAGGATTAGATGTCTCTATTAGACAAGCTTTTTGGGAGGACCTAGAGGAAGTGGTGCAACAGGTTCCTAGGGATGAAAAAATGGTACTAGGGGGTGATCTCAATGGACACGTGGGTTCTAGGCGAGATGGGTTTGAGAGTGTTCATGGAGGGTATGGTTTTGGAGATAAGAATGAAGCAGGAAATGATATTTTGGAATTCGCATCAGCCTATGACTTGAGTATCATGAACACATGGTTTATGAAGAGAACATCCCACTTAGTGACTTATCGGAGTGGCGGTAATGCGAGCCAAATTGACTTCTTCTTAGTAAGGAGTGCTTGGAGAAAGAGTTATATTGATTGTAAGGTGATCCCTGGTGAGAGTATGACAACCCAACATAGAGTAGTGGTGCTTGATTATAGGAAATGTATAAGAAAACAAACACCACAAGTAGAGACTAAGATTAAGTGGTGGAAATTGCAATGGGAGAATCAACAAAAATTTATGGATGAGATGACCAAAAAAGATGTTTGGACTTGTAATATGGATTTAGATATAGATTCGATATGGACTAAGATGGAGCATAGTATAAGGGAAGTAGCGAATGAAGTTCTAGGGGAATCTAAAGGTAGCATGCCACCGGGTAAGGACACATCTTGGTGGACAGAAGAAGTACGACAAGCAGTAAAGAGTAAGCGAGAATCCTATAAAATATTGGGGAAATGTAGGAGTGACGAGAACTACGAAAAATACAAAGAGGCTAAAAGGGAAGTAAAGAAGGTCATACGAGATGCTAGAGCAAAGGTGAATTGGGATCTGTATACAAGATTGGATACGAAAGAAGGGGAAAGAGACATATATAGAATTGCTCGGATGAGAGATAAGAAGACGCGAGATCTTGGAAAAGTTAAATGTGTGAAGGATGTGGACCAAAAAGTCCTAGTTGGAGATAAGGATATCAAGGAACGATGGAGGTCCTATTTTGATGACTTATTTAATGGAGATCGCAGACAAGATGTTGGAGATATAAGTATCCATCACGATATGATAAATCATGAATGCCTGCGGAGAATTCAAAAGGGTGAAGTCAAAATGGCATTAAGTAAGATGAAGTTGAAGAAAGCAGTAGGACTGGATGGCATCCCTATTGAGATTTGGAGATGTTTAGGAGAAAGAGGAATCGAATGGTTGACGACGTTCTTCAACAAAATTTGGAGAAACAATAAGATGCCATCAGAATGGAGGAAAAATATCTTAATCCCTTTGTATAAGAACAAAGGCGATGTCCAAGATTGTGCCAACTATCGGGGAATCAAATTAATGAGTCACACTATGAAACTTTGGGAGCGAGTGATCGAACAAAGGCTAAGGAGGATGGTGAAGATCTCGGAAAACCAGTTTGGCTTTATGCCGGGAAGATCAACTATAGAAGCCATCCATCTAATGAGACAATTAATGGAGCACTATCGAAATAAGAAGAAAGACTTGCATATGATTTTCATTGACTTGGAGAGAGCATATGATAAGGTACCAAGGGAAGTACTTTGGTGGGCCTTGATAAGGAAAGGCATTTCGCGGAAATATATTGACATCATAAAGGACATGTATGAGGGAGCATGCACGAGTGTACATACTAGTGTTGGGAAGACTGAAGAGTTCCCTATTACGATTGGAGTGCATCAAGGTTCCGCACTAAGCCCATTTCTTTTTGCCATCGTTATGGATGAACTAACAAGTTCACTCCAAGATGGTATACCATGGTGCATGTTGTTTGCAGATGATATTGTGTTGGTTGATGAGACGAAAGAAGGAGTGGAGAGGAAGTTGGAACTATGGAGACAAACTCTACAATCTAGAGGCTTTAAGTTGAGCCGAAGTAAGACAGAATATTTGGAGTGTAAGTTTAGCGGCCATAGGAGTAGGGAGGCAGGGACAATCACCCTAGATGGGAGAGTTGTTCAGGCCTCGGATTGCTTCCGGTATTTAGGATCTATTATCCAAACGGATGGAGAAGTAGATGGAGATGTTGCTCATAGGATTAAAGTTGGTTGGTCGAAGTGGAAGAGTGCTACGGGTTTCCTTTGTGACCCCGGCATGCCTAATAGATTGAAGGGAAAATTCTACCGGACGGCAATTAGACTAGCATTGTTATATGGTACGGAGTGTTGGGCAGTGAAACACTGCCACATCCATAAGATGTCGGTGGCGGAGATGCGTATATTGAGATGGATGTGTGGTCATACGAGAAAGGATCGGGTGTGTAATGAAATAATTAGGACAAAAGTAGGGGTCACATCTATTGAGAATAAAATGAGAGAAAATCGACTAAGGTGGTTTGGCCATGTGAGACGTAGAGCACTTGATGCGCCGGTTAGGAGAACCGAAGAGTGGCAAGGGGATGTAGTGGTGAGGGGTAGGGGAAGACCTAAGCAAACTTGGAGGAGGGTGATCGAGAGTGATATGAGTTTACAGGGAATTGAGGAAAATATGGTAGTGGATAGGATGGAGTGGAGGGAGCGAATTTGTGTCGCTGACACGACTTGATTTCACGGTTTTATAAGATGGTTCATGTTAGCCGACCCCGAATCATTTCGGGACTAAGGCTCTGTTGTTGTTGTTGTTGAATCATGTGTTTAATGTAACTAACCTTTAGTTCAAACTATACTATGGGCTGTTTCTTTTTTGAGGAAATTACATATTAAATAATATTAAAAAATATTATTCAACTGGATAATATTAAAAAAAAACTATTATGGCACTTAAATAACCCTAAATCAGAATATAAACTTACCTAATCGAAATTCTCGCTCTCTCCCTCAACCTATACAATTGTTGAGCTGCTCTCAAATATCGCCGCCGCCGCCTCCTTTTGTCTTCAGGTTCGTTTACTGTTTTTCGCTAACTTCAATCATTCTTTTTCTGTTTGTCTCTTTTGGTTAGGTTTTTTATTAATTCAAGAACGGTCGGTTGTTTCAAACTTGGTTAATTTCAGACTTGTTCTATAAAAGTTGGACACTGGTTATTGGTTATCTCATCATCGCAGTGTCTTATGCATGAATTTCTCTTTTCTTGTTCTGGATAATATGTTTACATATTGTAATATTCCGAATTTTAGAGATGGTTCAAAAAAAAATCTAATTATATGTATATTTTGAGTTATTTATCTTTGAAAATAAAATATTAATTAGTAATTTTAAGTTTTTCATACTATTATAATTTATAATTATAGATAAGTATGGTTTTATAATATTATAATTTACTATGTAACTTCCATACCAAAAAAAACAAAAAAAGATTGCCCAGTGTTTCGTTTTTTTTTAAATCAGTGGGTTTGGATTATTATTTTATTTTGTTTAACAATAATCTAAATCCTTTTTATTCTCCATTATTTAAGTTACTTATTTTAGTTGAACTCTTAAAAAATTAATAATTAAATAAAATCAGTTTTTAAAGGTTAATGTTTCCTGCAAAAAAAAAAAATCGAATTCTTCTCCTTTTCACCGAAACAGTTTATTTTAGCCGTATTCATCGATTTTGAACAAATTGGGAAGCAATTGATCTAACTCTTCAAACAACAAAAGGTAATTTACTCATTAGTTCTTGTTCTTTTATAAAACCATATATTCATTATAAAAATTCACTTATTTCGATTCCCCAATAGTTTAGTTTGACTCAATTTTATTTGGGTTGTAACTTTTATTAAGTATGATAGAAAATTTTGGAGTAATTTTAGTTGGATTGATTGAATAGGAAATTTGACGGTATTCAGATGGATTGGAAAAAATTGATAACTAAGCTTTGGATCTGGCTATTATTTGGAGTTCGAGGTGAGTGGTCATTATGGTTCATGACACTATTTGTTTGATTTTGAAATCTTTGGCATGAAATATGTTTGATAAAAGTATTTCGTTAAAACATCTTTCTGTATTTCGTTTAAAACATCTTTCTATTCTTTAGTGATTAATATCAAAACGTTTGATAAATATAGTTCGATCCGGTTTTTAAATTTATCTCATATTTTCGTTCATTTAAATTAAAACAGTTGTGATGAATTTTCCTAAAAATGTTATTTGTTCAAAATAGACATTGTTTAGTTAGATGATAAACATTTTCTTGAGCTTAAACTTATTTGTCAATATTCTCTGCATTAGAGCATATGCTTCTGGGAACAGACCTTCTATACATTAGTTTTTTTATATCATTTATTTTATTTGGAAAGGTAAAACTATTTTGAGGATATATTTAATTCTGTTAATCGATTGATTTATCTGTTTCCGTTTGTATTGAAAATCTAAAATTTATTTGAATTCTGTCATCTGGATATTTAAGTTATTTGAAAAATATTTTGAGATATAAATTATACACTTTGAAACCAGTACATGTGCTCAGTATTATCTTCTTCTGTTTTCATGTCTCACTGACCTTCATATTAGGCTTGCATTATTTGTCATTGTTTTATCTGTGTATGTGTATGTGTTTGTGTCAGTTGTATTAGAATCATGCATAAGGTCGGTGAAGACATTCTGTATCTGAATCTGGTAGCGCTACCATCTATATCTGTTATCTGGCCTTTGGTGATGTGGAATATCATCACTCTGATGTTACTGTACCGTGGTTTTGATAATTTCTGTAATTTATTATTATTATTCGATTTACTTGATTTGAGTAATTATCGCAATATTATTTGATTTCTCTGCACCATTATGTTTGATAAATTCTGAAAACAAATTTGAAAACTTATCTGCATATCTGCCTGTTCCCCGTCTGTTGTGCTATGATTATCACTCACTGAGATTTTCGCTCGCATAGACGGAAATCTCATACCACGTTGATTTTATATTTTTCAGATTAAGATCTCTATAGTTGCGCAGACATTTGGGTTCGATATTGAAGGATGATATTGTTAGCTAGATATTATTATTATTGTACGTATTTGGAGACTTTTGGATATTTTGTGGTATATATTTTTGTACAGTTTAAGATGTTTAATCATGTTAGAAGGTTTTATTAGTTAGATAAGTATTGTTTTTTTGAAATTAAATTCGAGGCTAGCATAGGTTAAGGTAATCTTAATTTATGCACCGGTTATGGCCAGGTTCGGGTCGTGACAAAAGTGGTATCAGAGATAGGCTGTAGATTTTATGGGATACTTTTATGGATCAAGTTATCCTTTGGAATGAAGGTGTCTTATTCAAATTTTTGGGTTATAACAATTGTAGGTTTTTTTGGTGCATATAATTTTGGAGTTAGTTAGATATAAGTTTGTTGTATATATTTTATAGGCCTTTAGTGGGAGCAAGGTTATTATGTTGAATTGATTTGAGCACCACTTTGGTAATGATGTGCTAATTGGTATATGGTTTTGGATAGGCAAATTGGAAGGGTGATTAGAGTGTTCATTGTTTTAACTGATTAGTATTGATAGTGGGAATTTAAGTTTGTTTGGTTAGAACTTTAAATTGGCATATTATATAATTTGAAAGTATAAATGGTTTGGAGAACTATACCAAAGTCTATTTGGAGTTTTAGTGATTGATAGGTTCAAGTTATAGAAAAATTTGAATGTTATAGATTTTATGAGCTGTTGTGAGTGTAGTCACTCTAGTACATAGAACTTGTTGATTAATTAAGCTGTGAGCATAGATTTTCTGGGCTCTGAATTAATGTGGATTAAGGTGATTGAGAGTTTTACAAATTAAAGCTTTGAGTTATATCCAGAACATAAAATGTTGTAATCGTATTAGACAACAAAATTGAAATGTGTTTGAGGTTTAGTGTTTCGAGAGTACAAGAAGAAATAATTTGGACTTGTTATATGTATGCAGTACTGACAGTTTTGGTATCGAGTTATTCATTGGAGGTTGTTTTACAAAATAAATGTTATGGCCATTATAAGAGTAAAGTTACCGATTCCTTTATGTTACATAGGTCCAATTAAAGGATTTGAATGGTTATAGATTTTCTTTTTGGATCTTTAGTGTTGGTTTAGTCATTATATGGAGTTGGTCTCATTAAAAATTTAGTTATCAAATTATCATAATAAATGATCATTTTATGTATTGCTTTCATGGTTGGGGAAAGTAAATTGAATGGACGTGTGTATTGGAGTTTTAGTGCTTTATAAAGCCTTCATCACCACATTATAAATTATTAAGATATTAGTAAGGTTTAAGTCACTTTTATTTGGAGATTGTTTGATCTAGTTCATATTTACTTAAGGCTTATAATGAAAGTGACTTATAAATATTTGGAAGATCAAATTGAAAGTGTTTTAGATTTAGTTAATTTATTTTGAGACTTTAATGATTGAGAATTTATATATACTATGTCATTGATATATGGTTTTGGATGGTGAAATTCTGGTGAATATATGATTATATTGATATTTGAAACACTTGGAGTTAAGCAGGGAAAAAGAGTGAGTGGATGTAGTTTGAGCAGTGCCTTGAAGGGCTAGATGCGATAATTAATTTGAATGCAATTTAAGAATGTAAATATTATTCATTCATTATATTGAAAATAAATAGTATGGGTAAAGTCTTATGGTAAATAGGAGTTATATCTAGAATTTGATATTAGCAAAAATGTGTTTAGCTCACTTTACCGGAAAAAAAAAAACATCTTGTTGGTTTTCTAGGATGATTGGGATAATCAGGAGGATATATGGTTTAAGAACATGTGGAGTTAGTTTAGATGTAACTATTGAAAGATGATAGGATATCAATATTGACAGTTTATAGGATTAAGTTCAGCAGACGTGCAGTACTGATTTAAAATAAGGTAGTGTCTAAACTTTCGACAGACTTTCATGTTTGAAATTTCGAGGACGAAATTTTATTAAGGGGGAGAGAATGTAATATTCCGAATTTTAGAGATGGTTCAAAAAAAATCTAATTATATGTATATTTTTAGTTATTTACAATCGAAATATCCGTGATGTCGTCCCTGCCAGGTGCGATTGAACGGAACCTTGTTCCTCCTGATCGATCGGCCGCCGCCTCTTCCTCCGTCCCCCCGATGATCAAATCCCTCAATTTCCAAATACCCGGAATCCACCTAGACTATCCTGGAAAGACATCGCCGCTGCTAGCGCGATGACAAGCCCACCAAAACCGCGAAAGGATCTCCGAGCTGCGGGTTTGATCCGAATTGAAGTTGATGAAAGGGAACCTCTTATCCCTAAGGTTACCATTGATCCTGAGCTGAAGAATAGTCTAGCTAGACCTTGGGAAAATGCTCTTATAATCAAATTGCTCGGACGAAGTCTAGGGTATGTGGCACTTCAACGTCGAACTCTTGAACTCTGGAAACCTATTGCTGGGGTAAGTATGATGGAACTAGGGGAGGGATTCCACCTCGTGCAATTTGATAATGAACTGGATAGAAATCATGTAATCAACGATGGTCCCTGGCTAGTTCAGGGGCATTACCTGACTGTTCGTACCTGGTCGCCAGGATTCAGCCCAACAGAAGCAAGTGTGGAGAAGTCAATGGTATGGGTACGTCTCCCTCAACTCCCCCTTATTTTTTATGATGAAGATGTTCTCTTGGGCATTGCTGCTACTGTAGGTAAACCTATTCGGGTGGACGAGAACACTGCAAAACGAACCCGAGGCCGGTTTGCTAGAGTATGTGTTGAGATTGATTTGCTAAAACCGCTGATTGCACAATTCGAGCTAGATGGGGAAGTTCAGAGAGTGGAATATGAAGGTCTTCATACCGCATGTACCAATTGTGGGAGGTACGGGCATCTCCGAGCTGAGTGTTATTGGCCTAGTGCAGTCCCACAAAAAAGCCCCTCGGAACCCTGTGATATGGTTGTAGGGGAAGGAAATACCAATGAGAAGAGTGGAGAGAAAGATTCTGAACCAGTACAAGGGGATAAGAATCTTCAAGAGGCTCCGGGTTCCTGTTCTGAGGTTTATGGTCCGTGGATGCTGGTACCCAAACGAAAGTTTCAGCCAAGGAATTCTAATCTGAGCAAAGTTGCTAGAGAAGACCAGGAGGGATGGAAGTCTACAGGCCAGAACCCATTTGCTGGAAAGGCACCCCAGGGGCATGCCAATCCTGAGGCTGAGAAGTTCCAGGGCTTTAATGCTACTGACAAGAGGGATAAAGAGAAGGCTCAGGTGGGAGGACCTGGTTCAAATAATCTCAAAGGGAAAGGGATTGTGAGGCAAGGCACCATATCAAAAGAGCAGAGTAATTCAGGTATGTTGCTACATCCGAATAAGTTTGCTCAGCTGATGCAGGACTCGATGGAGGTGGAAAAGGGGAGCTGTATGAATGATGCAACTGGTATGAGTGGGGATTTTGCGATAGGGTTGACAGGAAGAGGTAAACGAACCCGCCTAGAGTCGGAGCCCAGAACGGTCCTGAGTGAGTTAATTCTGAATTCTACGCGGGAGATTCCTGTGATGAAAGGTAATGATCGGCTCATCCAGAAATTGAGGAACAGGTCAGTAGCACAGGGATCAGGAAAGGAAAATAGCACGGAGGAACCCCTCTCCGCGTTAAACTTGAAGTGAGTGGTTTAGTCTTGTTTTTTTCCTAGAATATTTCTTATGAAGATTATTACTTGGAATTGTTTCGGTGCCGGTGGTACCGCCTTTCAGCGAACTTTGAGACATATGGTGAAGGTGCACAAGCCTAATATTGTTTGCCTCTTGGAGACGCGTATTCCTGGGACTAGGGCTCCTGTAATTGGCAAACAGATGGGTTTTCAGAAATGTGAAATTGTTGAAGCTGAGGGTTTCAGTGGTGGCATTTGGGTGTTTTGGGATGATTCTTGCTTCCAGGTTAAGATCTTAGAGAAGAATTATCAGTTTATGCACTGCCTCGTTACCTTTAAAGGGGGTGAGTGGGATGAGAAAGCCTTTGAGTTTACAGCCGCCTATGTTAGACCGCAGATGATACACAAGAGGAGATTTTTTATGGATATGATACATCTTTCCAACCGTGTGATAAACCCCTGGCTCATTTGTGGTGATTTCAATTGCATCAGGGATAGTAGCGAGAAACAGGGGGGTTTTTCAAGAACTCTTAATCATTGTGGGCCGTTCTCAACTTGGATTAATGATCTCGAGTTAGTGGATTTGGGTTATGTAGGCCCGAAGTTTACCTGGTATAGGGGTTTGACGCCTCGGACTAGAATGGCGTGCAGGCTGGATCGCGGGCTCTGCTCCCCTGAGTGGCGGCTGTGATTTCCCTCAGCAGTTGTGAGGCATCTGCAGAGGACTCAATCTGACCATACGCCAATTATGGTGGAGTTCAACATTCATCCTAGGAAGCAAGAGGACAATTTCAAGTTTATGACAGCCTGGCTTGAAGACTCCTCGCTAGCGGACACGATTAACAAAGGTTGGTGCGAAAATGCTCAGCTAGTTAACGCCCTCAAGTTACTTTCAGAGCGTTTGAGCAAGTGGAACCGGGAGGACTTTGGAAACATTCTGAAGCGCAAGAAGCGGGTGTATGCGCGTTTGGGGGGCGTTCAACAAAAGCTGGTTGTCCGCTGCACTACTGGACTCCTGCGGCTTGAAAAGAAACTCATGAGGGAACTCCATCTGATCTTGAAGCAGGAAGAGTTTTTTTGGGCTCAAAGGTCCCGGGTTCAGTGGCTTGTAGAAGGGGATAGGAATACGAGATTCTTCCATCTCACTACTGTTATTTGGAATAGCCGGAATTGGAGAATTGGGATTCTAAGTTCGGATGGCACGTGGATTTGGGATGAGAAAAAGCTGCAAGTAATGGCGACTGAGTTTTTTAAGCAATTATATCATGAAGATATCCCTGTTCGGGTCCAAATCTCTTCTACCCACAATTTTCCCAGAATTGATGATTCTGACTTTGCCGATCTGGATAGACCGTTTGATGAGGAAGAGGTTAAGAATGCCCTCCATAGCATGGCTCCTTGGAAAGCCCCGGGGCCTGACGGGTTCCAAGCAGGCTTCTTTCAAAAGTTCTGGGAGACGGTGGGCTCGAGTACTAGTGCTTGTGTTCTGCGTGGGCTCAACTCTGGGGTCCTAGAGGAAGGTATGAACCACACTCTTATTTCTCTAATTCCAAAAGTAAAAAACCCGGAGAGCCTCACTCAGTTCCGCCCGATTAGTCTGTGCAATGTAAGCTACAAGATTCTCAACAAATGCATTGCGAATAGAATTAAGTCTATTCTGCCTAAGGTGGTGGGTCCGATGCAAAGTAGTTTTGTCCCAGGCAGACAGATCTCTGACAATGTAGTGCTAGTTCAAGAAAAGGTTTTCTCCTTTCAGCGGGTCAGAAATACAAAAAACAAATGTTGATCAAGTTGGATTTGGAGAAAGCGTATGACAGAATCAATTGGAATTTCCTCAGAGATACTCTATCTGGCCTTGGTATTCCCACTGGTTTGATTTCTATTATTATGCAGTGCGTGTCCTCCCCCTATATGCATGTGCTTTGGAATGGAACCAAGGGGGAGGGTTTCATCCCTTCCCGGGGCTTAAGACAGTGAGATCCTCTTTCTCCTTATCTTTTTGTCCTGTGTTTGGAAAGATTAAGCCATATTATTCTGGATGCTGTTGAAACTGGCCGCTGGAAGCTAATTGTGCTCTCTCAGAATGGACCTCAAATCTCTCATTGCTTCTTCGCAGACGATATCATTCTGATGGCTCAGGCAACTGGGGAGCAGGCTAGCACTATTAAGGAAATCCTTAACTATTTCTGTGATGGCTCTGGCCAGAAAGTTAACTTAGGGAAGTCTTGTTGTTTCTTTTCTGCAAATGTGCAGGATCATGTGGAGGATCAAATTACAGGGATGCTGGGTATCAAAAGCACAAAGAACCTAGGGAAGTATCTTGGCGTCCAGCTTGCTCACGAGAGAGTGAATAAACGCTCGTTTGATATGGTTATCGATAGGGTTCGATGTCGGCTAGCGGGCTGGAGGGAGAACTGTCTCTCAATGGCAGGTAGAACCACTCTTGTTAAATCAGTCCTTTCTGCACTTCCGACTTATTCAATGCAGACAGCAGTTTTTCCAATTAGTGTGTGTAAGACTCTAGACAGTATCAGTAGAAACTTTATTTGGGGAAGTACCAATGGTAAGAAGAAGGTTCATCTGGTGAATTAGGAGCGGGTGAGCAAACCTCGGAGCCAAGGAGGGCTAGGGGTCAGACAAACTCGTAAAACCAACCTCGCGAATGTAGCAAAGCTCAGTTGGAGGATGCTTTCAGAACCGGACTGCTTCTGGGTTAAGGTGCTTAAAGGCATCTATGGTAGGAACCGTAATGGGATGGAGATCTTCCGGAAGAAGAACCCCCAGAGTTGTATTTGGAATAATATTATCAAAGGGGCAGAGGTGTTGAAGAAAGGGATAAGGAGGTTAGTTAAAGATGGCAAAGAGACGAGTTTCTAGAATGACTGTTGGCTGGGTTCTCGGCCTCTTCGTGAAACTGCCATTCGATCTTTATCGGAGGAAGAGAAGGGAAGGAATATTGCGGATTACTGGAAGGAGCGGCAAGGGTGTGACTGGGATGGTCTTGCCTTGGTCCTGCCTCGTGAAGAAATGTTCAAACTTGCAGCTATAGTGCTGTTTTACGGAGGTGAGGCGATGGATGGCTGGACGTGGGATAAAACGCAGACAGGTGCCTTTACAGTGAGTTCGACGTATGAGGCTCTGGGTCCGCATCCAGTGAATCGGGTTGGCGAGGGGAGTTGCTCGGACTGGAAGGGGCTCTGGGAGATTGAGACCACCGAAAGGATCCGCTTTTTCATGTGGATCGTAGCGCATGGAGCCGTTTTGACAAATGAGAATCGTGTCCGTAGACACTTGAGCTTGGATGCAAGCTGCCTACATTGCGGAAATAAGGAAGATATGCTTCATCTCTTCTGTGATTGTGAGGAGGCTCGGAGAGTTTGGCTTTTCTTTATCCCCATCACCTGGCAACAAGCTTTTTTCTCAGGCGATTTTAATTCGTGGCTGAAACAGAACATCAAAATTGAAGAACGCTGGTCTGGAAGGAAATGGTCTTCGGTGTTTGCTGTCAGTTGCTGGCTCATTTGGAAGTGGCGGAATGAGTTAATATTTGATGGTTCAGCTCGGGGAATTGACGAGAAAATCGCGTGCATCTCGAGCCATGCGTTGGAGATGAGGAGCGTGAATTGGAATCAGGGGCATAGCAGGCCGCGCCCTTTGCACTGTCAGGTTCGTCTAGTGAAGTGGAATCCGCCGGCGGAGGACTGGATTAAGATTAATTATGATGGGGCAAGCAAAGGAGATCCGGGCTGGGCGGCTTGTGGAGGTCTGGCTCGTGACAGTTCGGGGAATTGGCTGAGAGGCTTTGTGTGTAATCTGGGGATTTGCACAGCATTGTTAGCAGAACTTTGGGGTATATATTATGGGATGGAAATGGCTTGGAAATTGGGTTGGAAGAAAGTTGTTGTTGAATCAGACTCTAATTTGGCGGTCAAGATGATTAATGAGGAGGCTCCAAGCGTACACAGGTACTACTGGTTGGTTGAAGAGTGTCGGAAGAAGTCAGGACTTGGGATGTTAGAGTTGTTCATACTCTTCGTGAAGGGAATAGAGCAGCAGATTTTTTGGCAAATTTCGCAGGATCTTTGTGCTTAGGGCATCACGAGTGTGACGAGCCCCCTGCAGGCCTTAGAGACATCATTCTTTCGGACTCTTCGGGTTCTTGTGTTGTTAGGAGAGATCGGGGCCCCTCCTGAGTCTTGCTGCTTTGTTTCTCGGGGTCCTGTACCCTTCCTTCTGTTCAAAAAAAAAAGTTATTTATCTTTGAAAAGAAAATATTAATTAGTAATTTTAAGTTTTTCATACTATTATAATTTATAATTATAGATAAGTATGGTTTTATAATATTATAATTTACTATGTAACTTCCATACCAAAAAAAAAACAAAAAAAGATTGCCCAGTGTTTCGTTTTTTTTAAATCAGTGGGTTTGGATTATTATTTTATTTTGTTTAACAATAATCTAAATCCTTTTTATTCTCCATTATTTAAGTTACTTATTTTAGTTGAACTCTTAAAAAATTAATAATAAAATAAAATCAGTTTTTAAAGGTTAATGTTTCCTGTAAAAAAAAATCGAATTCTTCTCCTTTTCACCGAAACAGTTTATTTTAACCGTATTCATCGATTTTGAACAAATTGGGAAGCAATTGATCTAACTCTTCAAACAACAAAAGGTAATTTACTCATTAGCTCTTGTTCTTTTATAAAACCATATATTCATTATAAAAATTCACTTATTTCGATTCCCCAATAGTTTAGTTTGACTCAATTTTATTTGGGTTGCAACTTTTATTAAGTATGATAGAAAATTTTGGAGTAATTTTAGTTGGATTGATTGAATAGGAAATTTGACGGTATTCAGATGGATTGGAAAAAATTGATAACTAAGCTTTGGATCTGGCTATTATTTGGAGTTCGAGGTGAGTGGTAATTATGGTTCATGACACTATTTGTTTGATTTTGAAATTTTTGGCATGAAATATGTTTGATAAAAGTATTTCGTTAAAACATCTTTCTGTATTTCGTTTAAAACATCTTTCTATTCTTTAGTGATTAATATCAAAACGTTTGATAAATATAGTTCGATCCGGTTTTTAAATTTATCTCCTATTTTCGTTCATTTAAATTAAAACAGTTGGATGAATTTTCCTAAAAATGTTATTTGTTCAAAATAGACATTGTTTAGTTAGATGATAAACATTTTCTTGAGCTTAAACTTATTTGTCAATATTCTCTGCATTAGAGCATATGCTTCTGGGAACAGACCTTCTATACATTAGTTTTTTTATATCATTTATTTTATTTGGAAAGGTAAAACTATTTTGAGGATATATTTAATTCTGTTAATCGATTGATTTATCTGTTTCCGTTTGTATTGAAAATCTAAAATTTATTTGAATTCTGTCATCTGGATATTTAAGTTATTTGAAAAATATTTTGAGATATAAATTATACACTTTGAAACCAGTACATGTGCTCAGTATTATCTTCTTCTGTTTTCATGTCTCACTGACCTTCATATTAGGCTTGCATTATTTGTCATTGTTTTATCTGTGTATGTGTATGTGTTTGTGTCAGTTGTATTAGAATCATGCATAAGGTCGGTGAAGACATTCTGTATCTGAATCTGGTAGCGCTACCATCTATATCTGTTATCTGTATCTGTTATCTGGCCTTTGGTGATGTGGAATATCATCACTCTGATGTTACTGTACCGTGGTTTTGATAATTTCTGTAATTTATTATTATTATTCGATTTACTTGATTTGAGTAATTATCGCAATATTATTTGATTTCTCTGCACCATTATGTTTGATAAATTCTGAAAACAAATTTGAAAACTTATCTGCATATCTGCCTGTTCCCCGTCTGTTGTGCTATGATTATCACTCACTGAGATTTTCGCTCGCATAGGCGGAAATCTCATACCACGTTGATTTTATATTTTTCAGATTAAGATTTCTATAGCTGCGCAGACATTTGGGTTCGATATTGAAGGAGGATATTGTTAGCTAGATATTATTATTGTACGTATTTGGAGACTTTTGGATATTTTGTGGTATATATTTTTGTACAGTTTAAGATGTTTAATCATGTTAGAAGGTTTTATTAGTTAGATAAGTATTGTTTTTTGAAATTAAATTCGAGTCTAGTATAGGTTAAGGTAATCTTAATTTATGCGCCGGTTATGGCCAGGTTCGGGTCGTGACACATATCCTAAAAATTAGAGCAAAATCTTATATAAGTATATATGCTTTCTGATTCCATCATGATTTCATATCTAGTTTTCTTATGATTCCAATTTATTAAAATCTCATGTGATAACTCATAAAAATATGATACTATGACTAAAGAATACGAAAAGAGTATATTCCGTGATATAAACACTATAATTTAGTAAACTTGACAAATTTAGAATAATTTACACAGTTATGAGATATTTGTATTTTTTTTCAAATAATCATGTGTTTAATGTAACTAACCTTTAGTTCAAACTATACTATGGGCTGTTTCTTTTTTGAGGAAATTACATATTAAAAAATATTATTCAACTGGATAATATTAAAAAAACTATTATGGCACTTAAATAACCCTAAATCAGAATATAAACTTACCTAATCGAAATTCTCGCTCTCTCCCTCAACCTATACAGTTATTTATTATTTTAATTTGGAAATTCAAATTTAATCGAACGTTTAACTAGTTTGGCTGATTCTTCTTCTTCATACGTTTTTTTTACGTAAACAATAACCATTTTTTTTACATAAACAGTAACAGTGTATTCTCTCTGATATATTTCTAGCAAACAAAACCAAAAATATCAAGCAATTAACTTGTGATTTTAAATAAATACAAAATCACCTGAATTCTCCTCTTTATAAAAAAACATGTTTGACAATCAATATAGGTATAATACTGAGCGAGAGAAAAGAAAAAAGAAGAAATTATTTTTGTCCATTAAATTAAAATATGCAGTGTTAAACCATAGAAGAAGCACATAACAAAAGGATAGTGATAACTAATAAGCAAACTGTTGACTAATAGACTATGTTTATATATAATTTTACAAGAGAAAGCAGCTTATCCAAATAAAATACATCAATGAAATCCTCTATTTGTTTGCATTGGTCTATTTGATTTGGTCGTGCTTTTTCATCAAACTTGAGCTACACCCACATTTCATCAGCAACATAAATACTAGCTTCTTCAACCCTTTGAACTTTATGACTTCCATTTTTTAACAACATTTTTCTGCAAAAACTATCATATGCATAGATTGAATATATCTATGATTAAGAATTAATACATCAGGATAATTTAAATGAAATAGTAAATCAGAAAGAGGTAGATTGCTGAAACATTTAGTAGGCAAAGTTATGATTTACAAAAAAAAAAATTTAAAAAGAAAATTACAAAAACAAGTTAAAGATAAATATAAAGGGAAAATATTCCCATTACAGCAAAATGAGATAAAAGTAGGGTAGTGAATATTATGGTTGACTCTTTTTCAACGAAAATGGTCGATCATGAAAATCTTGACAAACAATGAAACAAAGGATAAGAGTTATTGCCTACTTTTAATTATTTCTATTTAAAAAAAACAAAAGAAAACAGTTTAAAAAAAATTTTGAATATTATGCTTTGATTTATTCCACTAATGTATTTGTTCAATGTTGAGTTAAATTGTTTATAAGACACAAAGATTAAAAGGCCCAAAGCCCAATACGGAAGTCAAAGCCCAAGTCAAACAGTTTAAGGCAACTCGGCCCGCGTATGTCAAAACGTTGTCGTTATGTACAAAACGCAGCTCAGCGGAAGAAGGATCTAGAAGACCTTCGTGGAACAACTTCGGGACAAAGCTGCTGAGTTAATTCGACAAAGAGTACAAGACAGCAGCTGGCTAAGAACAACTTCCAAACAAAGTGTTTCCACTTTGGGTAAAGTTCAGCAGACACAGAATGCTGTCTAGTTGACCTTACCATAAATGGAGAGACATTCTGCCGAGCTGACCAAAAGCTGACCGAGGACAGAAGATACTCAAATCTGATTGGCCGAGAGCTCTGAGCAAGACAGGATGACAACGACAGGAAGCCGTTTCCCTCCAACGGTTATTTCGAAATTCGAAATGACCGATGCCTCAGACATCTCTATAAATAGAGCCCTTCAGTTGCTTCATTCAACACAGAACTTGATCAAGCCATTACGCTGACCAAAATCCTACGCAAAGTTCTGCAAGAAAAAAGCAAAGCAATCTTACACTAAATTTCATATCTTTTGTGTAAAAGTCTAGAGTGATTATTCAATCATCTAAGGTGTCTTAGCAATCGTTGTTTAGGACAAACACTTATCATTTCTAGAGATTAGAAATGAGAGGCTGAGTACTCGGTTATAGTACTCAGCGAGAGATTAGGATTGAGTAGAGGTATAGAGGAAGGTACTCTTGTTATACTCAGTTTCTAATATTGTAAAAGGTTTGATGCTCTACCGTTAAAGAGCTCAGTAGAGAATTCGAAATCTCGGAACGTGTTCCGGGGACAGGACGTAGGCTTGGAGGCCGAACCTGGATAAATCTGCTGAGTAACACATTTCTAACCTTAAACTCCTTTATATATTTATTGCTTGCTTAAACAAAAACTGACCAAGTAAAGAGGTCAAGCTGAGTTGTGCGCATTGAATATCTGAGCTCAGGAATAGACTCTAAGTGCTATCTCCTGACTCAAGTAAAGAAACTGACCTAGTCACCAGTTGACTAAGCCAGTATCTTGCTATTCACTCAGCGCCGCTGTTAAAACCTTTTTCTCACGAAAAAAAAGTCTGCCCTAACAAAAAAATTTTAAATAGTTCCTAACCCCCCCCCCCCCTTGGAACTATACTTGTAATATTATAAGGGACCAACAAGTGGTATCAGAGCTTAAAAGCTCACTGTAAAAGGTTTAACCACCTTGAGCTGATCCCCACTATGGGCGAAAACAGCACTCGGTTTCTCCCAGGAAACCAAACAACTCAGATCTTACCTGAGGGGCTGTCCATTACTCGGCCTCCCCTATTCTTCGGGTCTAACTATACCTTTTGGAAGAATAGGATGAAAAATTTCATTCAGGCTACAAATATGAGTGCCTGGCTATCCATAGTCCAAGGTCCATTTGTACCTGTAGAAGTTGTGGCTGGCCAAACAGTTGTTAAAGATGAGGCCAAATGGACTGAGGATGATCTCAAGAAGCTACAAAATCATGCTTCGGCTATAAACATGCTTCACTGTGCGCTCGATGCTGCAGAATATAATAAAATTTCATGTTGTGAGTCGGCGCAAGAGATCTGGAAGAAGCTGGAGGTCACCTACGAAGGAACCAATAAAGTAAATGAGTCCAAGGTGAACCAGCAGATGAGATTGTACGAGCTGTTCGAAATGAACAATGATGAGGGAATATCTAACATGAATGCAAGGTTTACAAACATCATAAATGAGCTCAAGAGACTTGGGAATATCTTCACTGAGGAAGAACAAGTCAAGAAGATTCTCAGGAGTCTTCCTAAAGACTGGCAAGCAAAGAAGACCGCTGTTGAGGAAGCTCAGGACTTAACCACCTACAAATATGATGAGCTCATCGGCTCGCTGCTGACCCATGAGATATCAATGAAAAACTTCGAGGTGAAGGAAAAGTCTGAAGACAAGAAGCAGAAGTCTCTTGTCATGAAAGCTGACTCCACTGATGGGAGCTCAACAGATGATGAAGAGATGGCTATGTTCACAAGGAAGATGAAAAGGCTGTTCAGAAAGAATGACAAATATTCTAAGAAGCCTTACAGAAAGTTTGATAAGTATAAAGTTGAGTCCAGCGACAGCAAATGCAAGAAGGACAACTCAAAGCCCATTACATGCTTTGAATGTCATCAAACTGGCCACATCAAGTCAAGCTGTCCCACGCTGAGGAAAGAAAAGAAGAACGGCAAAAAGGCAATGGTGGAAACATGGAGCGACAGTGATGAGTCTTCATCAATAGAAGCTGAGGCCACCGAGTCAGCAAAGATATGCTTCATGGCTGACGAACTTGTTGAGCCGTGCGTCTCTGAGCATGCTGACCCCTCCATTGCATCTGACGATGAGGAGCAATCAAATGAGGTAATATCACTTTCCCAGCTCAGAAACGAAATGGGTAATGCCCTGAGTGACCTCTATACACTTGTCAAAAAGTGTAATAAGAAAATTAGAGCACTCAGCAGGCGCTGTGACGAGGTTGAAGAGGTCAAGCTAAGTGACCTCAGATTCCTTCTTCAGGACAACTCAACTTTGCATGATAACATGGAGATCATACATAAGTCTGTCTCTGAAGTCTAATCAGATTCAAAGAAACTGAGAAAGGACGTCACAAATATCTAGAACCAACTAAAGGTTCAAAACAAAAGAAATATTCCTCTGAATGCTCTAGTCAGCAGAGATGGAATCCCCAGCGGAATGTCCAGTGTGACTTCTGTGGGAAGAAAGGACACACCACAAAGGTGTGCTGGCACGCTCAGCACTGGGGTGCTGACCAGTCAGTGAAAAATCCTAAACGGAAAGTCAGTTGTGACTTCTGTGGAAAGAATGGTCATACTGTCCAAGTATGTCGCCATAAAATAAAATATGATGCTTTACCTGTTGAACCTAACAAGCAAGGACCCAAAAAGAATTGGGTACCTAAAAGTAACTAGTTACAATGCAGGTAAGCCTGAGGTGTGCTGAGAAGTCAAAGATGTGGTATATTGACAGCGCATGCTCAAGGCACATGACTGGTGATGAAACTCAGTTCATCACGTTTGAGCGTAAATGAGGAGGAAGCGTAAGTTTTGGAGAAAACAAAAAGGGTAAGATAGTAGGGTCAGGAACCATCGGAGGTAATCCTACTATTGAGTCTGTCTCCCTAGTCAGCGGACTCAAATATAACTTACTCAGCGTAGCTCAGCTATGTGACAATGGGAGAAAAGTTATATTTGATGCTACTGGATGTAAAATATACGAGGGAAAAACAAATGAGTTAATTTTAACTGCCCCTCGGATTGATAATGTCTTTATGCTAGACTTTGAGAAAAAGTTTTCAAAAACTGTATGCTTAGTTTCAAAGGAAGAAAATTCCTGGCTATGGCACAGGAGACTTGGTCATGTAAGCATGGACCTCCTGGCCAAATTAGCAAGAAAGCAATTGGTTGAGGGACTGCCTGAACTTAGATTTGAAAAAGATCAATTATGCCACGCTTGCCAAGCTGGAAAACAAACCAAACAATCTTTTCATAGCAAAAACATTGTCTCAACTAAGCGTCCGTTAGAATTACTACACTTGGATCTCTTCGGTCCAGTCCAGCCGCTGAGTCTGGGTGGAAGAAGATTTTCCTTGGTCATTGTAGATGACTTCTCTCGGTACACTTGGGTCATCTTGCTGAGTAGCAAGGATGAGACCTTTGAGACATTTTCAAATTTGGTTAGAAAACTTGAAAATGACAAAGACCTAAAATTGGCTCACATCCGAGGTGATAATGGTGGAGAATTCAAAAACCAACAGTTTGTTGAATTCTGTGAAGCCAGCGGCATTGACCATAATTTTTCTGCTCCTAGGACGCCTCAACAAAATGGGGTTGTTGAAAGGAAGAACAGAACCTTGGTTGAAATAGCCAGGACAATGATGAGTCAGCATAGGCTTCCAAAGTACTTTTGGGGAGAAGCTGTTAACACAGCGTGCTATATTCTTAATAGGGCTCTTGTTAGACCTATACTAAAGAAAACCCCCTACGAGCTTTGGAAAGGACAAAAGCCCAACATTGGATACTTTCGTGCCTTTGGCTGTAAATGTTTTATTTTAAACACCAAAGATAGCCTAGCTAAATTTGACTCAAAAGCTGATGAAGCTATCTTTTTAGGCTACTCAACAAACAGCAAAGCATACAGAGTTTTCAATAAACGAACTCAAGTTTTAGAAGAGTCAGTACATGTTAAGTTCGACGAAACTAACCCTACAGGAAGATATCTACCGCTGACCGAGGATGATCCACACTCAGCACCCGCTGATCAAGATACAGCCGCTGAGTCATTCCCTCAAGGGCTGACCAAAGGTAAAAGTGAACCAAATATTGTTTTCACTGACCAGTCTTCACCTGCAGAGATTGTTGAAACACAGACAGCACAAGACATCAATCTACCCAAGGAGATAAGGATTCCAAGAGGGCACTCAGAGAGTGCAATCCTTGATGCCGCTGAGAATACCCTGATGACAAGAAATCAACTCAGGAGGTACCTCAGCAATGTAGCCTTCGTCTCAGTTCAGGAACCTAAGAACTTCGATGATGCTGAGGAAGATGAATTCTGGATGAGCACAATGCAAGAGGAACTTGACCAATTCAGAAGAAACGATGTATGGGAGCTAGTGCCACATGCAAGGAGTCAGAAGACCATTGGAACAAGATGGGTCTTCCGCAACAAGCTGGATGAGCAAGGAAATGCAGTCAGGAACAAAGCAAGGCTTGTAGCTCAGGGCTACAGTCAGCAAGAAGGTATTGACTACGGTGAGACCTTTGCCCCAGTGGCAAGGCTAGAGGCTATTAGGATTTTATGTGCATATGCATCTTACATGAACTTTAAATTATTCCAAATGGATGTTAAGAGTGCATTTCTAAATGGAGTTATAAATGAGGAAGTTTATGTTAATCAACCTCCAGGGTTTGAGGATCCTAAATTCCCAAACCACGTTTATAAACTCAAAAAGGCTCTGTACGGCCTCAAGCAAGCACCACGTGCTTGGTATGAGAGGCTGACCAGTTTCCTGCTGACTAGAAACTATGTCAGGGGCAAAGCTGATACAACCTTATTCATTAAGAGAAAGGGTAAAGATACCCTGTTGGCTCAAATATACGTTGATGATATTATTTTCGGTGCTACTAATGAGTCAATGTGCAAGGAATTTAGCAAGCAAATGCAGACTGAGTTTGAAATGTCGATGACGGGAGAACTCAACTTCTTCCTTGGACTTCAAATCAAACAAGGGAAAAATGGCATCTTCATCAGTCAAGCTAAATATGCCAAAGAGATATTGAAGAAATATGATCTTGAAAATTGCAAGCCAATATCCACTCCTATGGGCACTGACACTGTCCTCTGTGCTGACGAGAATGGTAAGTCGGTAGACAGTAAATTGTATCGAGGTATGATAGGCTCTCTACTTTACTTAACAGCAAGTAGATCGGACATTCAGTTCTCAGTATGCTACTGTGCTAGATATCAATCTAACCCTAAGGAATCTCATTACATAGCTGTAAAAAGAATCCTTAGATATTTGCAAAGCTCAGTGAACGCAGGTTTATGGTATCCCAACACTCATGGCTTTACACTCATTGGATACACTGACGCTGACTATGGTCGAGACAAGCTAGATCGGAAAAGCACCTCTGGAGGATGTCATTTCTTAGGAAGCTGTCTTGTATCCTGGTTCAGCAAGAAGCAGGCGTCAGTAGCCTTGTCTACCACTGAAGCTGAGTACATTGCTACTGGTCACTGTGTTGCTCAAGTCCTATGGATTAAGCAACAGCTTGAAGACTATGGTGTTCAAACAAAGACAATTGAGGTCAAATGCGACAACAAAAGTGCAATTGATCTATCAAAGAACCCAATTCAACACAGCAGAATGAAGCATGTCAGCATAAGGCATCACTTCATTAGAGACCATGTACTCAATGGTGAGATAAAGCTGACCTACGTCCCAACGGATGAGCAGCTTGCGGATATCTTCACAAAGCCACTGGCTCATGAACAGTTCAGCATACTGAGAGAAGCCATTGGTATGTTTAATCCTCTTCAGTAAATTCCAGTTCTTAATATAGACTCATGCTGAGTGAATTAACATGCTGAATGATCTATTGTTTGCTGAGTAAATAAATGCATGCTGAGTGTTTAAAGCTAGATGAATGAATATCACATACTGAGCAAACTTTGGCACCGAGTAGTTATCTCAAACTGAGAAATCATCCGTATGTATAAAACTGACCACTCAGAATTTAAAACGCTTAGTATTCTAAACGCTGAGTATAAGATCCGTTGTAATTAATGCTAGAGCACGTGAATAGCCACCTAGGATGACGTATGCGCCGAATGTGTCATAAAAGCCAGGATTATTGTCGGTTCACAATCCCAAGGCAAAACTGACACATGGATTCGATAAGATCCACTTTTCACCGCTATAAATAATGGGCAAATCCCCATTGTTACCTCTTTACATTTACCGAATTCTCTGGCAAAGCATTCTCTCTCTAAAAACTCTCAAAGCCTCCCAATCCTGTTCTGAAACCATGACTAGAGTTTCCGTTAACATCTCCGGTGCCGGTCACCCTAAGACCAGTTCCGATGAACCCTCCAGGCAAACTACTTCGCCTGAAACCACAAAGGTCACTACGCCGAGCAAAGGCAAAGCTGGCCAAGCTACCTCCTCTAAGGGAAAGCCGACCAAGGCCAGAACCTATACCAAGGTATTCGAAGACGTTAGGGAATGGAAAATAGACTTCTCAGGATGGTTTTCTGAGGCCTTCGTGACATCCGAGCAACCCTTCTGCGAATGGATATCGAAGAATGGCTGGACCGAGTTGTTCTCCATTAGAGATCACACCTATCCTGACCTAGTAAGGGAGTTCTACCACAATCTCCGAGTTGCTGATGATAACCAGGACTATCTGGTAACTGTGGTAAAGGAAAAGACCATTTTTATAAACCCTACCTATCTTGCTAACTTGCTGAAGTTAAAGAATAAGGGAACAAAACTGAGGCGATCTGGGGATCATGAAGGAACTGGGTACAATACCACCTTCTGTAAACCCTCTGGCCACTCTGGAGAAGTCTCAAGCACCTCAATGGGTCAGCACCAAAAGATGGCTCACTATCTGCTGACCTACTACATTTATCCCAAGATCAACTGCACCACCTCAGCAACGAATTTTGAGCAATGCTTCATATGGCATATACTGACATACAAGCCGATCAACATGCCAGTATTTTTGATTGCTGGTTTCCAAAGGAGCACTGGAACTCTCAGGTTGGGCTCGCTCATCACTAGAATCCTCTTAGATTATCAAATCGATCTATCTGAGGAAACTAAGGCTAGAGGATCTGAGATAACTGCTGCTTCACTGAGGGCTTTGAAGTTCAATCAGCCAGTAAAGAAAGGAAAAGCTGCTGCTGAACAACAAGCTGAGGAAACAGCTCCAAAGCAAAGCAAAAGGACAAAGGCTCCAGCTGCTCGCAAGAGGAAAGCTATTGGGAGTCCTTCAAAGAAGGCTGAGCCTATGACTAAGAAGCAGAAGTCAGCTGCTCATCAAGGTCAGGAAAGACCTAAGTCAACTGAAAAGAGGAGCAGGCAAGATGAGCCTGAAACAGAAGAGCATCCCCTGAAGAAGAATAAGTCTTCAGAGCTGACCCCTATTGATGCTATCCCTACAAACATCATTGTTCCTGGTGATTCTCTCTACACACAGTGTCAAGGAACTACTGCTGAGCAACAGCAAGAAGATGATGTGCAACTGGATGATCAGTTCATTGCACAAGTTGAGGATGAGTTAGATGGCGATGATGAAGAAGATGATGAACAATGAGAAGAACACAGTGATGAAACTGACTCCGAGGAGACAGCTAGTGAGGTTGAAGCTGAGCCAACCAATACTGTGTTGGCTGCTGGAGATGAACAAGAACCTGAACAAACCAATGTTGATCAAGAACAAGAACAAGCTGACTAGCTTAATGCTGATCAAGAAGAAACTTCTCCCTCTCACTCAAGAGAGTCTATCCAAGCTGACACTCCTCCTCGCAGAAGAAGATTGGTTAAGGCAAGTCAGAAGTCTGTCTTTGACCTTCCTGTTCAAAAACCAACTGTCCCTGACCTCGTTATCCAGAAGCCGACCAAAGACCCTTCTACACTCAAGCTGAAATTTATCAGAAAACAAACATCTTCTACTCCATCGGCTTCTCTTGAAAAGCAAGCCTCTGTTTCTTCACCAAAGGAACACGCCGACTTAAATGCTTCCACTAACTCTACAAGCCAAATGGAGCAAATTCCCACCAATGCTGTTACTTCAAGCATTGTGCTGACTCAGGACATTCCTGCTCCAGTCAGTACAGACAGCATTCGAATTACTTCTTCTCCAATCAACACTTCTGCCGATCAATCAGCTCTACCCGAGACTCAAGTGCAGATTGAAAACACACTTCCAGTCACTGACCATATTATTCCTCTGACTCCTCTTCCAACCGGTCATACTGAGGAATCTAGGCAAGTTCATGAAGGCTCTCTCAGCTACTTGCATGCCACCGAGTCTGGTAAAAGAATCATCGACTCGGTGCAAACATTAATTAAAGACCTTCATCAAACCACTCCACCTGCTGTTGGGTCTTCTACTGTTGAGACAACTCAGCTCTCCCACGTAACTCAGCTTCTCAATGAAGTTAAGGGATTCAAGGATTTGCTGAGTGTCATAGTCTCCATTCAAGCACAGCAACCTAAGCAGGATTCCATCACAAAGCTGGCTGAGCTCCAGCTGACAATAGTTCAACATCTCAATACTCTTCAAGGTCAAGTTCAGACCCTGTCAGCTGCGAACACGCGATATGCAACTTCTGATGAAGTCAAAATGCTCTTTGCTCAGCTTCACACTGAGCAAATCAAGACCAACGAGCAAATGGTCTCCTATTCTCAATGCTCAGTGGAGCAAATTGGAGAGGTTGTTCGATTGCTGAACTTGAACAAACAAGAGATGGACACTGACGCCATGAAGCAAAATGAGATATTGTCTATCACCAAACAAGCTTTCAACCATGTACGTCACAGCAACATTCAGCGTCAATACTATGACACAGCCTTGCTGAAGACATTTCATCAAGTCGTTGCTGGTCTGTCAGATGCACTTACCTGGATAGGCAAAAGTCAAGCTTTCATAGTAAGCATGATCAGTGCTGCTGAACTCAATATACCCACAGAGGTCTCCGATAATAGAGTTGCTATCTTTGACGGCGTCAATGAAAGCGCCAATGGACTTAAGGAGCTGTCCACAGAACTGACCAGAGCCGTCTTAACCGACGCCTTTAGGATTCCTCCTCCCGATGCTGACAAAATGGGGGAGAAAGAACAATCTAGAACACAGCATGAGCTTAGTCAGTCTAAGCAAAAGAAAAAGAAATAGAAATTAGGCTAGCTCAGTTATGCTAAGTTTGTAGTCTCTATGTTTATGCTTATCTTTTGTTGTATACGCTGACTACTTCTAGTAATATCAATACTTGCATCTTTTTATCAAAAACCTGAGTTATGAGTTATTTTATACGATGCTGAGTATTAAGTTATTATGTATCTTCAACTACATCAACTATGTTTAATGCTTATAAAACTTATTGATTGTATCCAATGTTGATAACATGTTTGACATTGACTTGTATGTTTCTAAAACATTGTCTTATAAGACTCATTGAACAACAAATTACTCAGCGCCCTCTGAATGTTAAAACTTCCGCTTAAACACTGAGTAAAATAGAATATGTTCCATGAGCTGACCTATATTTGAAAACTGACTTTAGACTTACTCGATTAAACCTTTAAATGTTTAGAGTAAAACTAAGTCAGTAGCTCAACCCTGACGGGGGAGTTTGCTAAGTTATATTAGGTCAACTATCATGGGGGAGCTCAATACTGAGTTCTTCGCTGAATAGTTTTGCCAACATCAAAATGGGGGAGTTTGTTGAAATACCTTTCCACATAATTTTGATTTGACAAAATTGTTTAAGTGTAAAATATTCTAAACACACTAAGTTTAAATGCTTTGATTTATTCCACTAATGTGTTTGTTCAATGTTGAGTTAAATTGTTTATAAGACACAAAGATTAAAAGGCCCAAAGCCCAATACGAAAGTCAAAGCCCAAGTCAAACAGTTTAAGGCAACTCGGCCCGCGTATGTCAAAACGTTGTCGTTATGTACAAAACGCAGCTCAGCGGAAGAAGGATCTAGAAGACAACTTCAATATATGCATTTAACATGATAATTCATTATGAACATGATAATTCATTATGGACATGATAATTCATCTTGAAAGCACCATAGTCTATTTGCATTTAAACTCAAGACAACTTCAATATATGAACATGATAATTCATTATGGCATCCAGCACAATGAACACTCAAAAATTGTTCAGTACCTAAAACTCAGAGAAAGTAGAATCAAATTGTTACAGACAAACATGGAAAACTTGCCTGAGAATGCAGCAACAACCACCCCAATTTCTCACATCTCTCTCTCTCTTTAACAGGGGCGGAGCCAGCCCAGAGCCCGGAGGGGCCGAAGCCCCTCCAGCACCGACTCCGCCCTTGAGAATTGTTGCTTTTGTCCCGTCTAGCACCTCTAATATTTGTATATGTTTAATCCATGTAGTGTTATTTCAATAGAAGTGGATGAGTTGGTTAAGAGCTTTGTTTTAAGATGAAAGGTCATATGTTCAAACCACACTAAACTCATTTTTTTTTATTTGAACTTTATTTTTTCAATTGGACTCTTTATTGTTTTATTTGAATTTATTTTTATTATATCTCTTTTTTAAAGACATTATTATCTCTTTTCTATAAAAAAAAAATCAATTAACTTAATTTCTAAATTAAATTTTATGAAAATTATAAAAAATTTATAGCTAAAAATAAATAAAATGTGAAAATGTTATAATTTTTAGCTAGCATACCAAAACGATAAAGTTTCAGTGTGCTGGAAGCTTAAAAAAAATTTCCCAGCCGTGACGGACTGGACTTCGAAAAATTACTCCCAATAGTTGGACTAAAATTAGCTCCCC
This sequence comes from Euphorbia lathyris, assembly GCF_963576675.1. Lineage (NCBI taxonomy): Eukaryota > Viridiplantae > Streptophyta > Magnoliopsida > Malpighiales > Euphorbiaceae > Euphorbia > Euphorbia lathyris. The sequence goes on from NC_088916.1 coordinate 26,452,166, forward strand.
CAGGTGTCGATTCCTGGCTTCGCCACTGCTCTTTAACATCTTATTTTTATATGTAAATACCTATTTTGGTGAAATATTAGTAATTAGCCCCAAAGCAACTGTAATGTTCATGTTTTTATTGTAGTGGTAAACAATGGATGCAAAAAGGCGAATGTTTCCTAATATGTATTTCGAACATTCATCCCAGAAAGACGAGATTAATGGTCGAAAATTTATGCCCAAACCTTACAAGCAAATTGGCCGTAAGTATTAATTATTTGATTTCTTAGTCATTTATATAGTTTGATTTGTAACATAAAATTTGGATTTAATTTTTTAAATTGCAGAAACTTTTCAATATCATGCAGCAGTTAACTGCCTCGAGGTTCGATTGAACTCAAGCGGTGTAGATGTTCAACGCTTGAGCATACAAGACTGCCTTAATCAGGCAAAAGATTGCAAAAGCGTTTTAGACTGGTTGAAATCGAGTGGTGTCACAGTGGAGGATGAGGTCCCATATTCTGGGATAAGGCAAGACATCACACTTGCGGTATGGTTTTAGTTCAAACATATTTAATATCACTACAAGAAAAATGACTTTTTGGCAACGGAGAATGTCGTTGCCAAAAATATTTTTCGCAATGACATGTCATCTTTTGCAGCAACTTTTAGTCATTATGAGAAGCTTCGTTACTAAAGGTTTCTACAACGACTTACTGTTGTTGCGAAAGGTTAATTGTTGCCAAATATTAACAGTATTTGAGAGAATGAAAGTTATAATTTGCAATAACACATATTGTTGCTATATATTGTTATATGTCGCGACAAGTTTTGATGTTGCTATATATGTTGGTTTTTCGCAACAATATATGACGTTGCTATTGATTTTTACTTTTTGCAAAATCACTTGTTGTTGCTATATAATTTGACGTTCCACAACAACACATGTTGTTGATATAAATTTTGATGTGTTGCAGCGACTGTTGTCATTGCTAATATTATATTAATTGTATTAAGTTTTATGTTGCTAAAGTAATTTTTCTAGTAAATAAAAATTAGGATTTGTATTATGTGTTTAACAAAAAAAAACAATAATTTACACAAGCATGTGTAAAATCGACTTGCATAGCAATCCGGGTAAATTTCATCAATAGTGTACATTTGCTCAATTTCACACTTTGGTGTACAGCCTTCAATTTGTCTCACTAATATGTACGAACTTATAGGTGACATCCCACTTTGGTGTGTAGCATGTAAAAATGACCGGTCAACGCGAAGTCAATGTGCCACATCAGCATTTTGACTGGTCAAAAAAGCCAAAATTTGACCGCCTAATATGAAATAAGGTCTATACCCTCATCTTTCTTCTTCCTCCTTTCCTTCCCCTTTCCCTTTCATTTTTTCCCTTTCTCTCTCTAACTCCTCTATCTACCTTATTTCTCTCTCAACCAAAAACATAAATAATACTTATCAACCAAATAGATGATCAATTTAAAATAAAATGGCATTCACAAGCTGAAAAAGAAAAACTAATCATCTAACTTCATACATATGGCGTCGTGGACATCCATAGTTGAGGATGAACCTGTTTGTGCGATGAACCTGTTTGTGCGATTGAATTCATACCTATGGCGTCGTGGCCATCGATTGTTGACCACCTAATGAAGATAAACCTGCTTGTGTGATTGAATTCATACCTCTGTCATTGTGGCCATCGATTGTTGAGGGTCGAATTGTTCCCATTGATACTTTAACTCGTTCCTTTTCTTCCTTTTTGGCTCCTGTGGACTCTTTGTCTCTGATGTGTAGAATCTCCAGGGCAGTAATCCTTCTCGATTGTTCCAATTCTTCAGCAATGGGTTGACGAAGGCGAAAACGTAAACCTATTTGATCTGCATAACTCTGTGAGGCTACTTCGTAAGAATCGTCGTTACAAGCACGTCCATCAGATATCTCATTTCTCTATTTATTTACTCTCATACCCCAATTTGACATTGGTGGGGGATTATCTAATTGTTACATTGTTTGAGCAGTGAGAATTTACTCTTCTTAGGGCCTGTTTAAACCAGTTAAAACTGGATAATGGTTATTTGGTGTATGCTTGAGAAAATGAAAATAAACTTCATATAGCATTTTATATTTCTAAATTCATCATTCAGAATAAAGTAAAGAGGCTCATTTGGTGTTTAGCTCATATGCAAGAAAGTTTAAATGTTTTAGATGATGAACTGATTGATATGTAAGAAAGTTTAAATTTTTTAGATGATGAGACGACAGATGATTAGTTTTTATTTTCCAGCTTGTGAATGGCATTTCATTTTAAATTGATCATCTATTTAGTTGACAAATATTATTTCTGTTTTCAGTAGAAAGAGAAATAAGCTAGAGAGAGGAGTTAGAGAGAGAAAGGGAAAGGGGAAGAAGGAAGAAGGAAAATGAGGGTATTGAAGTAATTTCATATTAGGTAGTCAAATTTTGACTTTTTTGACCGGTCAAAATACTGATGTGGCGTGTTGACTTCGAGTTGACTAGTCATTTGTACCTGCTATACACCAAAGTGGGAGGTCACCTATAAGTTCGTACATATTAGTGAGACAAATTGAAGGTTGTACACCAAAGTATGAAATGGAGCAAAGGTTGTATACCAAAGTATGAAATTGAGCAAAGATTGTACACCATTGATGAAATTTACCCATAGCAATCTTGTATTCGCTAGTGCTTCTTGTTGAAACACCTTTCCACATAATTTTGATTTGACAAAATTGTTTAAGTGTAAAATATTCTAAACACACTAAGTTTAAATGCTTTGATTTATTCCACTAATGTGTTTGTTCAATGTTGAGTTAAATTGTTTATAAGACACAAAGATTAAAAGGCCCAAAGCCCAATACGGAAGTCAAAGCCCAAGTCAAACAGTTTAAGGCAACTCGGCCCGCGTATGTCAAAACGCTGTCGTTATGTACAAAACGCAGCTCCGCAGAAGAAGGATCTAGAAGACCTTCGTGGAACAACTTCGGGACGAAGCTGCTGAGTTGATTCGACAAAGAGTACAAGACAGCAGCTGGCTAAGAACAACTTCCAGACAAAGTGTTTCCACTTTGGGTAAAGTTCAGAAGACACAGAATGCTGTCTAGTTGACCTTACAATAAATGGAGAGACATTCTGCCGAGCTGACCAAAAGCTGACCGAGGACAGAAGATACTCAAATCTGATTGGCCGAGAGCTCTGAGCAAGACAGGATGACAACGACAGGAAGCCGTTTCCCTCCAACGGTTATTTCAAAATTCGAAATGACCGATGCCTCAGACGTCTCTATAAATAGAGCCCTTCAGTTGCTTCATTCAACACAGAACTTGATCAAGCCATTACGCTGACCAAAATCCTACGCAAAGTTCTATAAGAAAAAAGCAAAGCAATCTTACACTAAATTTCATATCTTTTGTGTAAAAGTCTAGAGTGATTATTCAATCATCTAATGTGTCTTAGCAATCGTTGTTTAGGACAAACACTTATCATTTCTAGAGATTAGAAATGAGAGGCTGAGTACTCGGTTATAGTACTCAACGAGAGATTAGGATTGAGTAGAGGTATAGAGGAAGGTACTCTTGTTATACTCAGTTTCTAAGATTGTAGAAGGTTTGATGCTCTACCGTTAAAGAGCTCAGTAAAGAATTCAAAATCTCGAAACGTGTTCCGGGGACAGGACGTAGGCTTGGAGGCCGAACCTGGATAAATCTGCTGAGTAACACATTTCTAACCTTAAACTCCTTTATATATTTATTGCTTGCTTAAACAAAAACTGACCAAGTAAAGAGGTCAAGTTGAGTTGTGCGCATTGAATATCTGAGCTCAGGAATAGACTCTAAGTGCTATCTCCTGACTCAAGTAAAGAAACTGACCTAGTCACCAGTTGACTAAGCCAGTATCTTGATATTCACTCAGCGCCGCTGTTAAAACCTTTTTCTCACGAAAAAGAAGTCTGCCCTAACAAAAAAATTTTAAATAGTTCCTAACCCCCCTTTAGAACTATACTTGTAATATTATAAGGGACCAACACTTCTTAGCTTTAAGTATTTTGCCTTAGATTCGTATTTGGGGTTCTATTATATCATAGTTAGTGAAGTTAAATTTCAGTTGGATTAATGAGATTAGAAAGGAAAATGTCCATTATTGCTTAGGCAATAAAGAAATAATCATTGTCTACAGGTATTTCATAAGCCTTGATTTTGAGAAGCATGGAATGCTTTGTTGTAATGTTGCCGTTGAATTTGGTACATCTAGAATTATTGGTATGGTATGAATTATTGGTATGTTACTATGCTAAATATCTCTAGAAAATATATATGGTGATATGGAAAATTATATTTGTAGTACCTACACTAGCATTTTACACAAAGACATCTGATCAGTGCTTAATGGTTCTTATTTGGGGTGTTCAAAATTCTAACCAATCCAAGGATCCAACCCAATCCAACACCCAAATATCTAGTTTATTGGTTTATTTATTATATTGGATAGTTATAACCAAACCAATAGAAAAATTTCACATGGATAAAATAATTTAACCGGTTAATTAACCAATCCAAACTAAAAAAGCCCAACATTTTTAAAATATGCATCCAAAACTTTTTTTCTAACAATTACGGATCAAGGTAAGCTCAAACTAAAAAGACCAAAACAATACTACGTAAAGTCATGGAATTCAAAATAATTTTTTATTTTGTATTTATTTAGTTACTCGATGTTTAATGGGTAAATTACACCTATGGCCACTTTAGGGGTGTGTATCGGTATAAAACCGAATCGAACCGAACAAAAAAAAATCGAATACCGAAATGATCAAAATAATTCACACCGACACCGAACCGAATAATAGGTAAAACCGAACAAAAATATGCGGTTCAGTTCGGTTTAAACTGAACAAACCGGATTAAGTTAAAAATAAAAAATAAAAATTACTATATTTTCTCATTAAATTTACCTCAACAACAACAAAAGTTGAAATACTTTCAAAATATATATATTGGGTTCTTATCTCAACAATAATAAAAAAAAAAAATTAAACTTGTAAAATCAAGTATATGCGTGTATATATATAAAAGAATGTAAAATATATGTAATTAGGTCGGTTCGGTTTTTTGTACACTTTTTGTCAAACCGACCGAACCGAACACCAAAATAGACTTAAAATTAAAACCGATACCGAACCGAATTGTTAAAAAAACCGAACTGAAAAACCGAATTCAATCAGTTCGGTTCGGTATGCGGTTTAAACCATACCGATGCACACCCCTATGCCACTTAACTTTGCTCATTTTCACAATGTGGCCCCTAAACTTTAAAACATAACATAAAAGTCACTCAACTTTACGTTTTTTTACATTATGGCCATTAAACTTCAATCAATACCTCAAAATAAAAAATTCGAAGGATTAATAATAATCTAATAAACTTTAATTCTTCAAAAATTTCGTTTTGAGACTATTTAAACATTGTTTGGTTAGGAGAGAGAAAGCTACTTACATGACGATTTTGGAAAATAAAAAGTGTGGTTTCATAGTAAATATCATTCTAAACAACTCTAAAGCTAAATGGTTATACCGTGAAAATGAGTAAAGTTCAGTGGCCATGAGTGTAATTTACCCGATATTTAATTAGTGAATGATTAAATATTTAGCTATTGAAATATTTGATGTTTTTCGTATTTAATTAACATGATATTTAATTTTATGGTAATTAATAGATTAATTAAATATCTAATTTGATATTTAAACACAATTATTGATATTTAATTTGAATCACTTTACAAGAATACTTTACATTAATTTATAAGAAAAAAAGTAAACGATCCAGGAGCAAAATTTACAAGATTAGGAAGAAAAAAATATGAAAAATTAAATATAATAAAATTAAAATTGAAGATATTAAAAAATCAGATTTGATATTGATTGAAAGTAAATAAATTAAATTACTTAACCTAATTAAAATAATATGTAATGTGTTTGGTGAAATTAATTTATGGATTGGTGGTTAATAACCAATCCAAACCAAAACCAATCCAATCCAATTTTATAGAGTTTTTATGGATTGGATTGGTTATTTACAACCAATCCATGAATTCATTCTTTAATTGGATTGGTTAAGTTTTTTTATCCAATAACTATTGGATTGATCCATGAACACCCCTAGTTCTTATAAATACTCAAACTTGTCTAGACCAGTCTTAGACGTGTTTCATGTCTTGAAAGTTCTTTTAAACTTAGATTTATGTGCATTTTTGAAATTCTATATTACATATTTATGTTATACATCTACTTGCAACACTTTGTTAAACCTACATTACGTTTAAATTGTTTTTCATTTGATTGCTAGCATTAGTAGATGCATCAATTTGCTTAGTCTACTTAATATATGGTAAACGAACAAACTAAGTTTATGAGGAAATACAAATAGAAAAAGCAATTTTCTTATAGTGATTCAGAAATGAAATGGATTTAAAAAATAAAACTAAAACATATTTGATTTGACATCAGGAACGGAACATCAAGCCACGGTACAAGTGTGGGCTCACATTTGAATTTGTTAATGATGGAACCCCTCAAACTATTTGTAAACTCAAACAAATATTGTTGGATGACAGAGCTTTTATTGGACTGTTTAAGCTACGATATGATTACCCGGCCAATGGAGAATGGGTATACAGAGGGAAACGTGATGTATTACCTTGCATCGAATCAGAAAACATGAACCATGCGGTGTTGGTAATAGGATGGGGAAAGTTAAATTCTCAAGATAGTGAAGAGGTTTTTATTTTTTTAAATAGTGACGGATACACTTATGGATTTGAAGGGTATGGTTTTATGACCATGGACTGCCTATATAAGGCGATTCGTATGACACTCCCGGATGTTCAGGATGAGGTATATATTTTCTTATTGTGAAATTTAATTGAAATCGAGATTTTAACATATGGATTGAATTAATTTATTTTACATGGATTGAATTAATTCATTTTACATGCAACAAAAAGTGATAAGAATGAACCATCATCGTTATCCACCAGGAGAAAACATGTTAGTAAGAATTTTGTTGAACTAAATTATGAATTGTTTGTATTCAATTGTTAGAATAACTTTTTGTTTTCTAGGGCAAACTGGAGACAGATGGGAGAAGTTGAAAAAATGTATATGGATGAGTTAAACTTCTATTTCTTTTTATATATGTCACAAGAGAAGAGAATTAATGTATGTTTCTCTTTAGATCTCTGGAAGTAATGCAGCGATTGTAGCATACTATGCATATTAGTTATTTACTATTTCCATTTAAATCTGATAAGGGATAAAAGGGCAAAACAATGGATGATGTTGTTTGTAGTAAATTATTTTGCTATATCCATCAATTCATGAAAAACAATTAGGAATGATAGTTGGGAAGTTGCAACTTGATTCCAGATACGTACCTTGTCGATAACGTTGAAATTTTTTCTATAAGATGCAAAAATATCTCTAACGTTGATAGCAATTCTTTGAGATGAAATTGCACATAATTTGTCTTCATAGTGGTTCTAAAGAAAAATTCTCTTGGCAGGAGAGTTGCACGTAGTTTGCCTGCCATAAAAGCCAATGTTGCATTTTAATCTCCATAACATCAAACTTGGAATTGGAATATGGTAGTGAATATGATTTTAGTGGAAGAAAGGCCTTCTAAGATAGATTTGAGTCGAGCACTGTTTAATGCAGGAAATAATTTCTGACAGATGAGTTTTTCTAGCTTATATTATCCCATAAAGTAGGAGCCTCAGATTCTGTAGGGTTATGCCTTGTGAATTATTCACGACTTTGAATAGGACGTACCAGTTATATCTTTATTATTTGTGCATATTTGACTGGCGTGATGGTCATCCTTTTTGGTTATATTAATGCCAATTGTATATATTCTATTTAACTGTCTACACCTCTTCATGACTTATGATGTTATTACTTGTGGCAGAGTGGTTTGCCTTTATTGGTACACGAGCAGCCCCTAAAGCATCCTTAGTGCTAGATTGTAACCTTGTAACTTTCTAGTTGTTACATAAGACAAATTAGAAATTAAAAATAACAACCCATTAGAGTGGGTTGTTATTTCAAAATTATATAAAATGAAAAAAAATGGTAACACTCTCCTACCTCTCCATGCTTTTTCTCACAATTATTTAAAGAAAAAGGTTGTTACCAACTTTGGTAACACACCAACTTTAGTGATAAGGTCCATAGTGGTAATTTGTAACCAATTATTACAAAGTTACAATCAAATGCCTCCCACTAGGGATGCTCTAACCTACCAGGCTCACTATATGCAATTGCATTTAAGGAAACTGTTATTCTTCTAGAATGAAACCTAATGAAACCTATGAATGTGTCTACAATTGTGCAATTTTATTCCTAATGTAAAATTGGTTTTGCCTCAAGGATAAAACTAAGCAATTTTATTCCTAATATCTAAAATTGTACAATTTTATCCCTGAGGCAAAATCAATTTTATTCCTAACGTTGGCAAGTTGGATCAATTTCCGACATTATTATAAAATACATTTTATATAATACGATTAGTAATATAATCTATAAAATATTATTATATTTTACACAGAAAAGTATATCAATTATATAATTTATAAGTTATACAAAAAATAAAAATTATAGGTAGATAAATATAAGCTATAAATAAAACATAAGTATACATGCCATAGAAATGCATAATCATTATATAGATAAAAAAAATTTAAGAATTTACGTTGAAGATATGGATATGGAGGTGGAAATAGGGACTCTCGTGGGGTAAGTAGAGGTTTCCGTTCCCGCCCCCCATCCATACTTCTGGAGAATGTTTTAACCAGTTTCTGAAATTTAAAATATAAAATGTCAGATGTTTATCCAAAATGGCTTCTCATGTGACTTTAAATTTAAGATATTCAAATAAACTCACACAGCAACAAAGAAGCAATCTTTGACTTCACCACACCACATGGACCTAAATTTGGTTCTTTTGACTTTTCACCACACCACATAACCTAAAAAAAAATTGATCAAATCATCAACCGTTGGTTCTAAGTTTATTAAAATCCTAAAATAGAAATTAAAATCATCCCAAAGCTTGCTTAGATTTAATAAGACTACTGACAAAAGTCATTTTGCCCAGATCAATGTTAACACCAATGGTATCAACTTAGAACTTTTATCCAGATGAGTAAATGAATAGAATGCTGTTTCATATATAACTATTTCTTTTTGTCAATACACAAGTATACAAGCTAATTGTAAGCGCAAAAGGATCTAAAAAAATTGTTAGTAGTACAAGTATTGGTTACTGAAATTCTGCAATCTCAAACACTCTTGCACTTCCATCAATTGAAGCTGAAACTAGATAATCAAGATTAGCAGATACTGAGAGAGACTGAATGGCACCAGCATGCCCACTGAAACTTCTTATGCAATCACCCGAAAGGCTATCCCACAACCGTACTTTCCCATCTAGACATCCTGTGGCTATGTACCTTGAATTCCCCAGCCACGCCAAGCATGAAACTCCATCCTGCCCAAACCAGAGATGTTAGCGTCGTTACAACTTAAATATGTTATAGGTTCACCATTATTTTACAAGCATGTTCTGCTGTATCTGTGATATATGTTCCTTCATCTTCCTTTGCCTAGCATTTCTAGAGTAGGCACAACCAGCATAAAATGGCAAGTTCAATCTTGCACTTGGCACAATTTGTCCTTTTTAGACCTTATACTTTAATTATGGCGCATTTAGTCATTTTACTTCATTCTGACCCCTTTACTTCAATTGTGGCACATTCAGTCCATGTAACTGGCATAATTTATAAATTTGGTCACTGTGTGTCATAACCATGCCATCAAAGTAATCACACAACCACCATTCTAACGGCACGTTTATGACGTACAACCAAATTGAAGTTTAGGAATCAAACTGACAAATTTCACCAAGTACTGAATTTGACATAATTGAAGTTCGGGAAGCAAATTGACAAATTACAACAAATACAGAGACCAAATTCAAGCCTTGTTCCTCCTTTAGCCTAATGCCTTGGTTTTTCCTTTTGTCACCCAATGCAAAATGAAAATAAATCAGCAACCCTCTAACTATATGAAAAGCACTTGGTTTCTCTTATAGGAACAGTATATCCAAAACAAGAAGAAATGGGATGGATCCTCATACTCGCAAATAAGAACTACAAAACTGCCATATTAACCAATTTTAACTTTAGCAGACCATGCTATACTTTTATCAATATTAATGCAATAAGAAACCCAGGGGTAATATAACACTGAAATAATTCACCTCATGTTCGCATATGGAACGAGCTGATGAATGTTGCAGATCCCAGATGATAAGCTTCCGATCCATGCTCCCTGTTGCGGCCCAAGGGGTGCTACCATACAAGAGACAAACAAGGCAAAAGAAAACTGTAAGTCAACCAATCATAGAGCATGAGTTTTTTACCCACTAGTTTTTTCTTTCCCCCTTCTTTTCCAGTGGATTAAGAGCCATAATTCACCAAAAATGAGAAAGAAAATCCAAAAAATCAGATATAACTACCCTAACTTCAACTACACAGGGTTGACTCTTATATGTACCAATTATATTTCGCCTGCTTTACATACTGTCATCCAGTCAGCGAAGGCAACAGGACATTAGGGATTCTATGTTGTATGTATGGGAGTCAATAAAGTCTAACTCGAGAAAAGCTTTTAATTCATCCTCCCCTATCCGTCACCCTATTATATCCCTGGATGGGTATAAGCATAATAATTTTCTAACAGATCATACAAGTGCACGAACACATAAACATACGCAGAGAGCATACAAGAGCGAGCTAGATTTGGAGCCTACCTTGGTGCAAGCGCAACACATTCAACAGAATCTGAGTGAGAAACCAGAGAACTAACTACCTGTGGATGGCAAGAAGCATATTCATAACAATACTATGTTAGTAATCATCACACATCCACTAGATCAAATTGTATATGTAAAAAGTGTAACAAGCAGTAGTTTACTAATTTTGCCTAGGTGATTTATTCAGCATCTCAACAATGTTACAATAGAGAAAATAAGTCCAAAATTTACATCCAAACATCACAAGCAACCTCTGGAAGATTAAATAAGAGATCATCCAAATGTAAAAATCAACAAAAAGAAGTTATAATCTAAATGCTCACAAAAATATTAAGAATCATTCTATACCAAAGATAAAAGCTCACAAACATATTAATGGGAAAAAACTACACAGGCATACATGCAAGCATAAGAATATCCAACAGCTAAACTGCAATCTGAATATTAAGATTTGAACAAAGCACAAGGACACGCAGCAGTCATGATGTTAGGAAACGGACTGTTTTAGAGTCCTAACTCCTAAATGAGATTAGTATTCTGCCATTTCTTCAATTATTTTTTAGGAGTTATATTCCTCTTTTCTTTAATAGCTTTGTCCTAATAGAATTAGGAATCCTCTTTACTCTTAAAAGTCAGGAGTCAGTATTGAAGTAGTTAGTTCCTATCTATGATTTGCTTTCCTAGTTGTAGGAGGATTCAATTTTAATTCCAGTAATTAATTCCTAAAAAATGACTACTTGTAATTCTTATTTAAAGGGCAAGGCTATGGCTGTTCAATAAAAAGGCAAGAAATTTCCAACAAAGTAATTCTTGAGATCGTGGAGTTCACTCTTAATGAGCTCCAAACAATTCAGAGATCGCCAAGTTCTCTCTCAAGAAGCTCCTAATTGATTCAACAAGATAGGTAAGAGTAGGAAGACTCCTACACATTCTTTCCTAGAAGCTTATAGGGTACAAGGTCCCTTAACAAGATACCAAAGTTGTGTTCATAACACAAGAGACCAACCATCATACTATATTCATATATCACTAAATGGTAGATTCTATAATAGAAGATATTTGGTTGAAAGAAGTAGAATCTTCTTATATTAGGAAACGTTTAGCAGTCCATGATCAGCCTTTCAAGATGATCTTTCTTTCTATTGATAGAACTAGGTTCTCTTACTGATATTCATGGTAAGATCTGTAGTTGTATTTTTCCATTACTTTACACCATAAGTAAGAAAAGATTCAAGAGTTTACCATTAATGACAGTACAGACCAATCACACAGAAGAGAGACTCGAAACATTAGAAGGAAATAACACAAAGAACTGAGGCAATGACCAGCAGACAATGCTCTTGAAAACAAAACTTGATGGCATATAAAAATCAAAATAGAATGATTTTGAATGCAGTGAAGAACGAACCTTCCCAGTTGTTATGTTTACAACATGGACAGAACTGTCCTCAGAACCAGTAATGGCAAGAGTGGAATCTGAGCTCAGTGCCAAGCACGTTATTCCTGCGGTGTGATAAGGATGACCTACAAAGCAGAATCATTTGCCACCAATGTTAAATAAAACTGCAAAATAAAATAAAATCATCTATTTCATAAGAATTTCCAATATCAAAAGAATAAAAATACTATTATCTTAGGGTTTTTAACAATTTGCATATATCAACCTTCATAATTCATATAATATGTTTATGTTATAAATATCAAAGAGGAAAAATGAAAACTTTGATGGAAAAATTGACATTAAACGTGATTATAACATTGCCCTAGCCCCTAGGCCTAACTTTTATTTCTAATAATTATCTCCCTAAGACATGAAAAAGACAAATTCACAATTAGTAGTCAAATAAAACTCCAAGAACTAAAGCCCTTTCCCATCAAAACTTGAAGTCCTGATTGTCTACAGTAGTTTCCTTTTTTATCACCATCACAGAAACAAAATTTGCGTTAATAATTAGGTTGATGTTGTCGGACATGGTTTCAATCTCATAGACGTAGTAATGCAGGCCTCCCAACTGACCAACTAAAAAAAATTACCAACGAATAGCAAAATACAATTAAACTTAGAAGTAACTAGACTGAGAAATGTTAACCAAGAAAGCAAGAAGAACCAATATCAAGTCAATGGGAAAAACAAATGAAAACAGAAGCATATCAATAAAAAATTCTCATGATAAATAACTCTAGCACAAGAGAAGAGGTTTAAAATCTCATTGCAGTCTAGTAAGTTGCAAGTTTGTAAATACTAAAACACTAAATGAGCATCTTGTTCGAACAAGTTCTTGTATTTTTATTATTATTTTGTTATTTCATTTGTTAAGCCGACCACTTGAATATCTCCATTTTGCCAAGCACCCTATATAAAATGAGTGTATCTTTTTAATTTGAACATGATTTTATTTCTTTTATGAGTGTCCTGTCCAAGTTTGAAACTCTATTGTCTTTTATTTCTTTTAAATTTCAACGAAGTAAATCCAAAAAAAAAAAAAAAGTAAAGCTGGATTGAGAAAATACCTCTGACAACATGAACAATTTCTCCAGTCTTTGGATTCCATATTCTCAATGTTGCATCATCAGAACCAGTGCAGATTGTTTTGCCTAAAGCAGGTATGAAATATCAAATAAGTAAGAGAAGAATGTACCAGGGTTTTGTGTTAAAGTCCTCATAAAATTGCCAAACGAAAGTAGTTCCATACCATCAGGGGTAAAATCACCACATGCCACACTACTAGCATGTCCAGAGAACATATTAAGAAAGGCACCTTTATCAGCATTCCACATCCAGGCATTAGAGTCCTCGGAACCAGCCAATACCAGATGCCCTCTCGGATGCCATCTCACCCACTGAGAACACATAATCAATTCATAATCAATGCAATAATTCTTAATGAAAAAATAAAGGTAAAGTGCCACTAAGTATAGTTTGCAAGCTCTTGTACCAAAAAAAAAAAAAAAAAAATACAGTAGTCTACAAGCTCACCTCAATTCCACCTCCAGGATTATCAAATTCATATTTCAAGGTTCCAGATGGACCATCCCAAATTCGTACAACTCCATCCAACCCACCAGATGCAAGTAGCAGTCCATCACTACTGAAAGCTAAACTCGATATAGAATCTGTATGGCCTGTATAATAAATTCCAAGACGTTGGGCTTAATAAAATTTAAAGGAACCAGAGGATTAGAAGGCAGATATGCAGCATGAAATGGACACCAAGAAATAATGTTTCTAGAAATATAGAAAATAGAAATGTCGGGTGGAACACATAAACAATAAAGGATATATTTATGAATTTGAAATTACTTATAGATGTATTTACAAATTTTTATTTTTATATAAAATTAAAGCAAAATGAACATGCAGTGGCGTAAGTTCACTCATTCAATTCAACTATTATTCAAATATCATTAAGTGACTAACATATATCTTTTTAACAGCCATTTTATTTTGTTAACAATTTAACAACCAATAAATAACAAAATCATAATATATTACCATCAAGCATAAAAGGAATAAAAGCATAACCATAATAACAAGCTTAAGAGTTTATAAGTCGAAAATTTAATCGAATAGATGCATAATGTTAAATTGACCAAACACAATGAACCAGTTAATTTGTTAGTCTCCTAATTTTTATAAATTATAGAAACTTGAATTATAGCAGTTTTGAATCTGTTTCCAAAACTTGGAAACTCTTCAAATTCTAACTTTCCATGCTTCATAGGAAGGCAGTGTAACAAGTATCATGTTTAGCAGAAATAGCAAGGAAAAGACAGCTAAACCTTTGATTTCAGAAGCCCAATCTCCTTGACCCATCTTCCAAAGAAACCCCTTGTCATCCCCACCTCCAGTTGCCACAAGTTGAGGATCTGTCGGACTGCAAACAACGGTATAAAGTTCACCTGTAAACAAAGGGAAGACAAGATAATTATTTTCACTTGCAGTTGCAGCGATTCACAAAAATGCTCCTTAGATGCCATGATTTAGTCATTAAGCTAGCTCACATTCCCAACTCCCCAACCTCTTTTTAATTTCCAATAAAATAATGAATTTCTATTCAATTTGACAGCAAAAAAAATTTAACAAATGGTTAGACTTCAATTGGAGTATTCAACTAAAGAACTGATAGTAATCATTTCAGACAGAATATAGAGAATACAAAAGAATTGATTCACGAAACAAATATGTTCTTTCCGCAAACTTACCAGAATGGCCAGTGAATATGTGCATTGAATCATCAATTCCATCTGGAAATGGCAAGAAAATAACAAAAAGTAAATTATTTTATTATGAGCTAAAAAAAGCAAACTAATAACTTAAAATAATAAAATTGAATTGGAAGGAAAAACATACCGTCACTTTCACCATCTAAGCCAGTATCATCTTCCGCATCAGGAAGATCTGTGTGGAGAAAAAAGCAAATGAGGAAGCAGAAAATGGAGTAGATTTAGTTGTATATGTAATAAAGAGAAAGGGATGACCTTCTTCATCGATGGTAACTTCCTCCATAATATCAGATTCATCGATAAAGACCTCGCCTTGATCATCATCGTCTTCGTGGACTGGGTATGTACTATTCATAGCGCCACCCTCTTACTGCCCGTTTCGAAAAAGGCGAAGCAAAGGAAAGCAGCGGCTCTGGCAGTAAGAAGAGTGAGTTCCGGCGAGGCTTTGGGCACCTGAATAAGCAAAATCGAACATGACTAGGGTATTTATTTTTTGATGGTAAATTACAAAACTGACCCAATTGAGAGGCTTTTTTATATATTTAGATCCATTATAACACCTTTTACTACATTAGATACTTTTGAAGTTAACTTTTCTAAAATATCCTTAATATATATATATTTTATCGCTTAACATATTTTGCGCAAAGACAACTACGAAGTGATTTTGTACGATTTTGGGGTTTAGTTTTTCTAGTGTGATTTAAGATTTTATTAGAAACTTATTGGAAACTTATTTAAGATGTATTTGCATATATCCTCTTATTTCAGCAAAACGATAATTTTGTGTTTAGCTCTAACGTCTAAAATGGTGCAATTTTACTCTTAATGTTGGCAGCCAAAAGCAATTTTACCTCTAATATTGACAAATTGGGTCAATTTGAAAAATAATTCATCAAATTGTCTTTTTTATCACTCATTAGTAACAGATAACAAACATATGATTGGACGTGAGAAAAAATTTAAAAAAATATATTGTCTTTTATATGAGTTGGACAAAAAAAATTATATATTTCGCCGAATTTATAAATATTAATCTGTAATTCTATTATTAAATTATAAAAAATATGAAATCTTTTTTTAGAACCAACTGATATGTAATTGATGCAGAATAAGAAATAAAAAATTTGTGTTTTATAATAATGGTTGAAACTGACCCAACTTGTCAATATTAGGGGTAAAATTGCTTTTTGTTGTCAGCATTAGGAGTAAAATTGCACCACTTTAAATGTTAGGGGTAAAAAAAAATACTCGTTTGAAGGTTTGTGTTTTCACTTTTTTTGAGATTAATTCTTAGCTCATGTCGTCCACTCTAAATTTGATCATTGATTTGATCGATATCTACCCAAATCAGAATTAATTAAATCTGGCTCAGCTCAATTCAAGGAAGGAAGAAATTAGGTAGATTATGAATACATTACAGTTAAACCTCGATAAATGAATATTCGATAAAGTAATAACCTCGATTATATAATAATTCTTCCGGTCCCGATTTGGACCAATGGACTAAAGTAATAACCTCGCTAAATGCATTAAGTAATAAAAAATATTTAAATCCTTAAGGGCCCAATGAAAATATAAAGTAATAATTATTAAATTACATATATATATACTAAAACCTTTTAATCAATCAACTAGAAGTCATTTCTTCTGAAAAAATGCATCTATAGTTGATTGTTTTTTCTTTCCACCTAAACCAAAATGAACACCATTCTTAACTTTTTGTAGTGCAAACACAACTTCTGGTATATTTTGCTCATGTTGTAGCAAGTAGTTGTTTAAGGTGACCATTACTTGAAAAGCCTCTTTTGACAATACATTTGCGACAACACAACTATCATCTGGCTCTGGATCATTTCCATCATCATTGTTCATTATTGACTGGATAATTTCTTCGTCTGTAAGCGATTCCATAACTGCATCATTCTCGCTAGGATAGTTCAAAAGATGTTCGACATCCATCACATTTCTATAGCATAAATTAGAAATGACATCACTTAATCCTTGGATATCTTCATCTAATTGACCAACTTCTGGTTCAGGAATATTAGCATCTTCTGAACAAATCTTACAATTCTTTGATTGATTTGTAATTATGCTAATATGATAATTACAAATCAATCAAATAATATATTTCCTAAACAAGATAATTACATATCTAATGAATATTTATCGATAAATAAATAATTTATTAATTTATCGATAAATGAATAATTTATTCATTTATCGATAAATAAATAATCTCGCTTAATGAATATTTTTTCCGGTCCCAAGGATATGCATTTATAGAGGTTTTACTGTATGGTGTTCATGTGGATGATGTGCCTTTACTGAATTTTTCTATCTGGGTTCAAATTTATGGTCTGCCTGTTGGGACTATGTCCGAGATAGTTGGTAAACAACTAGGGAACTTTCTTGGGGTGTTTGAGGAGTATGAAGTGAATAATAATATTGGTATCCATAGACAGTTTATGCGTGTCAGAGTCAGTCTAGATTGTGACCGAACGTTGAAAAGATTTAAGAAAATAAAAAGTTCAGGAAATGTATGGGCTTTAGCAACTTTCAAGTATGAACGCCTGGGGATTTTCTGCTATGTTTGTGGCTGTCTGGGCCATACAAAACGCTTTTGTGAAAAAGTCTTTAACCTGCAGGGGGTGGAAGTTCAGAGGGAATGGGGGGGACTGGCTAAAGGCACCAGTTAGGAGGGGGGATCAAAGTGGGGTGAAATGGTTACGGGATAGTACTAGGGGCAGTATGTTAGGAGGGAGCCAAAGGGGGATTGGAAGTGGAAGGGGAGGTGGGATGGGAGCCCTGAGGGACATAACTAATATGGGGTGAGGGTGAGGGGTGAGGGGGTCAAACAAACAGGTGGGGGAAGGGGAGAGGGAGGTTCTGATATGCCCAATCTCATGGCCATTTTTTAAAATAACTTCAGAAAATGAGGGTAAAGGGAAGGGAGGAGAGGGAGGGCTAAACAAGGGGGTCCCTGAGGACACTGAGATGGAGCTAAATGAGGCTAGGAAGAGGAGAAGGCAGGGGCAGGGGCAGGAGGAGGAGGAGCTGGAAGGGGAGAATATGCAGGGGGAGGGAGTCTCTGTTCTGGTAAAGGATAAGGGGATTCTTAACAAAAATGAATCGGCGAGCCCTAAAACACAGGGCCACCGGGGAGAATGAATTGCTTAAGTTGGAACTGTCGTGGTTTGGGGAACCACCGGGAAGTTCGTTCCTTGAAGGAGTTAGTTTCTTCCCAAAAACCCCCTATTGTATTTTTAATGGAAACACTTGTAGAAGATCAGCGTTTAATTGTAATAAAACAGCAATTGAAGTTTGAGGGAGCATTCCCTGTTTGTAGAAGAGGCCGTAATGGAGGGTTAGCTTTGTTATGGAAGGCAGGAGTTCAGGTGGTCGTTAAGAGCTTCTCGGAGCACCATATTGAGGCAGTTATTACTGATATGGTACATGGAGATTGGAGACTAGTTGGCTTCTATGGGCTAGCTGATCGCAGTAGGCATGGAGAGTCTTGGGATTTATTGGAAAGACTGGCAAGTGAGTCGTCTCTACCGTGGGTGGTGTTAGGGGATTTTAATTGTATCCTAAACAATTCTGAAAAGGTGGGTGGAGCTATTTACCCTACTTATCTAATGCAGGACTTTGCCAAAGCTGTTGAAGAATGTGGTTTAAGTGAGCTGGAGCTGAATGGTAATCCGTTTACTTGGGAAAGAGGTAGGGGAACAATGTGGGTGAGAGAAAAGCTTGATAGGGGCTTCGCTTCGGCTGAATGGCTAGATCGGTTTGGAAATTACCACCTCAGATCTTGTATGTCGGGATACTCGGATCACCTACCACTCACACTTACTCTGGAAAATGAGAATAGCAGAAACAGAGTCAACAGATTCTTTTTTGAGGAATCGTGGCTTAAGGAGCAGGAGTTTAAGGTGTTGGTATCAAGGCATTGGAGAGGGCAGGGAAGTAAGCCGATGCAAGAGAAACTGAAGAGTTGTATACAGAAAATGACAGAATGGGGTAAGGGGTTTAACACGAGGTTCAAAAGTCAGATCATAAAATAGAGGACCCAAATGGAGATTTTACATGGTAGCAATGATATGGAGGCTGTTGCTTTATACTTCCTTGCCAAGAGAAAACTTAATGATACCCTGGAAGCAGAAGAAAGCTATTGGAGACAGAGGGCTAAGGCCTTTTGGCTGACAGATGGTGATAGAAATACACAATTCTTTCACGCTAATGTTAAAGCAAGAAGACAGCAGAATTCTATTGCATCTCTGACTGATGATTTGGGGGGAGTGGCCGAGGGTCAGGCTGCGATGCTGGGCCTTGCACAGAATTATTTTCAGACCGTCTTCTCTGCTTCGAATTCGATAAGGGGTGAAACGGTTTAGGTAATTGATAAGCTCATTGACTCTGCAGCTAATGATCTCCTTACTGCACCCTTTGAATTGGAGGAATTCAAACAAGCCCTTTTCTCAATGAGTCCTAATAAATCCGCTGGCCCTGATGGGCTAAATCCTGGTTTCTACCAAGCATTTTGGGATACATTGGGAGTGGAATTGGGTGCGGCTTGTGCAAATTGGCTCTAGGATGGAGAATTTCCTAATGGGATTAATGACACCACAATTGTCCTAATACCAAAGATTGATAACCCTCAAATGCTCAAGGATCTTCGCCCTATTTCTCTGTGCAATGTTATTTACAAGATAATTGCCAAAGCATTAGCTAATCGCCTGAAACAGATCCTCCCTCAAATTATTGGTGATACTCAATCTGCTTTTGTCCCAGGTAGATCCATGTCCAAGTAGCCTTTGAGAGTATACATTTCATGAAAAGATTGAATAGAGGGAAGAATGCCCAGGTTGCCCTAAAGATTGATATCAGCAAAGCTTATGATAGAGTTGATTGGGACTTCCTGAAAGCGGTTATGACTCGAATGGGCTTTCACGAGACCTGGATCAGCTGGATAATGCTTTGTATCACAACAGTGAAGTACAAAGTAGCAGTGAATGGGGACAGATCAGATCAGATCACCCCATGAAGGGGTCTAAGACAGGGAGACCCATTGTCACCTTACCTATTCATCCTGTGCGCTGAAGTCTTATCTAAACTAATAAGGAATGCCGAAGGGGAAGGGCTTATCTCAGGATGTAGGATATGTAGCAGGGCACCGACAATTACACACCTTTTCTTTGTTGACGACAGTTTCTTATTTTTTGGGGCATCCGCAACTGAGGCTAGAAAGGTGATGGAAATTTTGTCTGAATATGAAGTGGCGTCAGGGCAGGCCGTGAATCTGAACAAATCTGGAGTTTTCTTCAGCTCAAATGCGCCAGAGGGTGTGAGAAATGAGATTAAAACGATTTTGGGGGTGTGCATTCCTCTAGACACGGGCCGTTATCTGGGGTTGCCTTCTCTTATTGGACGCTTTAAATGGTGGATTTTCACCTTCCTGGTTGATAGGCTGAGAAAGAAATTTGGTGCTTGGGGACTTAAATTCCTTTCCCAGGCGGGGAAAGAGGTATTGCTAAAGTCGGTGGCTCAGGCCTTGCCAACTTTTTGTATGAGTACGTTCCTTTTACCCTTATCTATCTGTGATGAACTGCAAAAATTAATGAATTCCTTTTGGTGGGGCTTGAAACCTGAGGGGAGGAAAAACATTCATTGGTTTGATTGGGGTAAACTATGCATGCCAAAAGATTCAGGGGGGATGGGCTTTAAGGATTTACATGTGTTTAATTTGGCAATGTTAGGTAAACAGGGATGGAAATTGCTAAAATTCCCAAATACTATAGTAAGTAGAATGTTCAAAGCTAAATATTTTCCTAGGGATGACTTACTTTTCTCTAAATTAGGCAATAATCCTAGTATGGTTTGGAGAAGTATATGGGAGGGTCTTAGCATATTGAGAAAAGGGATTAGATGGAGGGTGGAGAATGGTAGATCAATTAGAGTTTGGGAGGATGCCTGGGTACCTAATTTAGAGAACTTTCACATAAATTCCTTTTTAGTCCCTGGATTGGAAAACTTGACAGTTACTGACCTGTTATTGGAGGATGGGAGAGGGTGGGATATGGAGAGATTGTATGGGTGCTTTAGTGAAATTGAAGTGCAAGCCATCAGTGATATTATTTTGCCATACAATGTTGGGGAAGATGTGAGAATCTGGCATTGGTCAAAGGATGGGCACTATAATGTGCATTTAGGCTACCTAGCGGGTATGGGATTGGGTGATGTTAATAGGGCTCAGGATGGTTGGAAGAAATTGTGGAGGTTGAGGATTCCCCCTAAGCTGAAACAGTTTATATGGCGTATTTGCTCGAAATGTATACCAACTAAAGCTCGGTTGGCTCAGAGAAGAGTTCCTATTACAACCGAATGCCCTGTTTGTGTGGAGCAGGAGGAGACGGATAACCATTTATTTACTGAGTGTTGTTTTGTAGGTGACATTTGGCGAATTGCAGGTGTTCCTTCTCTGATTGTGGGCAATTCGAATCTGTCTGAGTGGCTTCTGCAAGAGTTATACGGCCCAAACCAGGTGAAAATTGTCAGAATATGTTGTGCCCTGAAAGCAATTTGGGATCATAGAAACAGAGTTCTTTGGCACATGAGGTGGTGGCCGGCTGATACTAGTTGGCGGACCAGTTTGGAGGCGGTTCAAGACTGGACAGCATACCAACAACGAGTGGCTCCCAGACAACCATTAGCGGCATCGTCGCATATCAGAGAGGGGCAGCTCCACCACGGCCAACAACGTACAAGCGTCGGCACTTGATCCCGATTCTGAGCAGCGGCGTCTAGTGCCAATTAACACCGTTCAGACGTGCTTTGGAGCGATAACATGGGCTTACCCGGCTTCGAGTAGCAGTTCAATATCAGGTGCCCAAGAGGCTTCGATTAACAGGGCTACGAGACGACCAGTCCTGATTCAAAAATGGAGGCCACCCAATCCAGGTTCTGTCAAATATAACATCGACGGGGCAATTTTCAAAGAATTGAAAAGCAGCGGCATGGGCGCGGTAATCAAAGACGAAAAGGGATCCTTCTTACTCTGCAGCAGCAGTTTTATCCTAGGTATCAAAGAACCTAGCTTTATTGAAGCTCTTACTATTCGTACGAGCTTGATATGGCTTGTTAATTTGGATTATACATATGTTGAGTTCGAGTCTGACGCAAAACTTATCGTCGATGCTATTCTAGATGGTAAACAGGATATATCTGAGTTCGGAATGATTATACAGGACTGTCGATTGTTGTTAGGATCCAACCCACATTTTAAACTAGTTTTTATTCCTTGTTTAGCAAACAGTGCAGCTCATTTAGTAGCTAGGCTTGCCTATTCCAATGCTAGCGATTTCTTTTCAACTGTTGTGCTGGAATGGCTTTTGAACACTATTGTTATGGACGCGAGTCCATCATCTATATGATTTCCTCTTTTCTGGTTAAAAAAAAGAAATTAGGTAGAAAATGAGTGTAATTCACTATAATCACACTTTCCATGTGACATATAAGAACCAATTTTTTGTTTATTTATAAAAAACATGTATACAATTGTAAAATGTGTATTGGTGTGTTCCCTAGACTCAAAAACACAGTTAGAGCGGGAGCTGGTTATACTCGGGCAATGGAAATTGAGCCAAATCTAATTCAAAATCCATGCTATCATCAATATCTTCATCTAACGGCAGCAACTGTTCAAGGTCCACTTTTTCTGAAGCCATCAATCTACTTAGATCCTTATCTCCTAATTCCAAACTTGTATTTTCAGAGCTTCGAATCACGTTTTCATCTTCAATGGTTGCATTCATTCTCACTTTTTGTTGCTCTCCTAATTCCATAATGCTTCCAATCAAAGTTGCTTGATGACAGTTCTCTGCATTTTCAAAACTCGGTGTATTATCATCTCCAAATTCATGAAACCAATTTAAGGGCTTGAAATCAGATATGGATTAATTTAGATACCACCAATGTTTGAATCACCTCCAAATTCTAGTAGATTGATATTAATTTCAGGACTTGGAATCATGTATGGATTGTTTTCGATACCTGCAATATTAAAATCACATCCAAATTCAAAATTGAAGTTGATTTCAGAGTTTAGAATCAAGTTTTGGAGTATTTTCCATACCTGAAATAATGTTTGAATCATCTCCAAATTCTAGTAGATTCATGAAACTAATTTCAGGGCTTGAAATCGGGTATGGATTAATTTCGGTAACTACAATGTTTGAATCACCTCCAAATTCAAAACCGAATTACTTTCTGAGGTTGAAATCAGATTCGGATTATTGTAAATACCTCCAACAATATTGGTATCATCAGCATCATCATCCGCATCCGCAGCTACCAATATACTTTTCATTGATTAAGGCATTTCTATATTTGTTTCTTCATTGCTTTCATTGATTGCAATGTTTGCAATGATGTTTTCAATACCACCTCCAAAATCAAAACTGAAGTTACTTCCTGAAATTAAAGTCAATTTTTTTATTATTGCAAACACCTGCAACTATGTTGGTATCATCAGCATCTGCAGCTTTCATTGATTCAGGCTGCTCCATAGTAGTTTCTTCATTGATTGTGATGTTTGCAATCGTGTTTTTAATACCACCTCCAAAATCAAAATTGAAGTTACTTCCTGAAATTGAAAACAGATTTTGATTATTGTAAACACATGCAACTATGTTGGTATCATCAGCATTTGCAGCTTTTAATGCTTCGGGCTGCTTGATAATAGTTTCTTCATTTTTTGCAAATTCATTCTCAAAATTGATGTGATTCCGCTGGTTTAGAATCATCTCTGAGTAATTTTCATTTTCACTTACAGCCATGATCTTTCTTTTCTTTGATTGAGGGTGCTCCATAGTTGTCGCTTCAAAATTAATGTTATTATGCTGCTGAAATTGACAACTCGAAATCATCTGATATAAGTTATTTTCATCTTCACTTCCAGCAGCTGCTAACTTCCTTTTCCCCTCCAACACTTCTTGTTAACACTTGAGTGTCGATCTTCACGGTGTGGCCTTCGGTGATTATGTAATCAACAACTGACTCGATAGGGTGGGGGTTGTATCCCCGCATGTCCATTAGATCTCCATCCAGGCACGTGGTGGCTTGGGGCTATGTGGCTTGCCAGTGGATCTTCCAGGCTAGCAGTCTGTTGCTGGTAATGTGTATCTGACCTTCCGAGCATGTGAGGGTTAGACTGAGGTCCGCTACGTTGACCTCATTGCTGCTAAGAGGAGTGGGTATCCTATGATGGCGCTGTATGTCAGGGGAATGTCCACCACGACCCACTCAGCTTCTCTAGCTCCTTCCGCGAATATGACAATCAAAGAGATAATTCCCTTAACTGGGACCTCGATGTTGGACAGTCCAATAAGTGGGAAGCTTCCCTCCCGGAGGTCACTCGCTCATCCCTTCATGGCTTCCAAGGCCTTCCAAGTCAACAGGGATGGAGCTTCCCATATCCACCAAAATTTGATGGACACTAAAGTTTGCAATTGGCAGAGTGATCACTAGAGCCTTTGAATGTGAGGTTTGTAGTGTGGTTGTACTGTCAGTGCCTCACTAACTGCCTTTCTCTTGTTTGAGGATGTGGGGGCTCTGATAGGGGTTAAAAACCCCTATCTTTGGGTACGGTTTTAGGACGGTTTTAGCGTTAGTTCGTGAATAAGCGAGCAATTCTCGCATTTATATGCCTTTGTGTGAGTTAGTTAGAAATTGGAAATGTTTTATTAACTTTTCATTGTTTAGGCTCGTTTTCTGGTAATTTCAGGCAAATATGGCCAAAATAACATGTACGTCAGATTTCCATTATCTTTTATAGCTAATTGATCCGCCAAAAGTCGCACCAAATGGAGTTTTTACTTAAAATGAGCGATTGGCGGGTCAATTTAGCCCTTGGACTAATGTTGTTTGGAGTTTCGTACATGTGCAGGAATGAATTCGGGTGAAAAACGCGTTTAGGGGAAATTCGGCAAATGTGCACGGGCGTTCTGGGCATTGCCGCTCGACGAACTGACCTTTGTAGGCCAGCTCGCGACGAGCTGGCCTTCATAGGCCAGCTCGCCGAGCAGGCCTCTAGGGGCCTGCTCGGGCGAGCTGGAGGCCAGCTCGCGGCGAGCTGGCTCGCCCAGCTCGGCGAGCTGACCTGCGGGAATCAGTCAAAAAGATTGATACCCAGCCCCACGAAGACATGTTGACTCCACGACTTCCCACCTGCAAAAGGACACGACTTAGGTCAGAAACAGGGCCCGAACCGCGTCTATAAATAAGATTTCCAATTGTAAATTAGATATCTTTCATTCTTGTAATTTACTTTAGCCTTCACCCTTGAAGATTCCTCTCCACCTCCTCCATCTCCTCCAACCTCCATTGAAGCACCTTCGAAGCTCCTCTCACCGAGGAATATTTAAGGTCCGTCCTTAAGACCTAGGAAGCCGGCTGCAGAGTAGACAGGTTCCCTAAAAGGGATTTTCGTATCTCCTTTTATCTTTCCTTGTTTGTACTCTTTGATACAGTCTATGAATCCTAGGCTAATTGTATCTTGTGACATTGCTCTTCGCCTTTAATAATATCTTAGCTCTTATTTTGTTCTATGGTTATTTGTTTAATCTTTGTCTTATGCTTTATTCAATTGGTTTAACTCATTCAAAAGCCCCAAAATCTAGTAGGCACATATTGTGAGCTGAATCTGACCTAGTCAGAGCCTAGGAGATTGACGACCTCTTAGTTGATTAAGCCCAAATTGCTGAGCCTTAGACCTAGTTTCGGCCTTACAAGGGAATCACGCACTAGAGACTTCAGGAGGGTAAGTAGGGTTAATCGCCTTGAATATAAGTGACTTAGATTAGGTTTTTAATCTGTTGACCTAATAATCTATCTTCATTATTATCGTTCATACCATGTTCCTTCGGGTAATTGCATTAGTGAAAGATCACCTAGGAGTAGTTTAACTTAATTAGGAGTAGAATAACTTAGTTAGGAGTAGAATAACTTAGTTCGAATTAGTATAACTTAGCTAGGAGTAGCATAATTTAACTAGGAGTAGATTAACTTAAACAAAACCAACTCAAAACCCACACAACCTAGATAACACATGAGACCAAGTAGCTCGATACTTGTGGTAAATAAGTCATGTGGATTCGATACCTGGACTTTCCAGATTTATTACTTGATAACGACGGGGTACACTTATCCCTTAGTCGGCCTCAGCAGAACCGAACGCCGCTGAGGCGCGTCAAGTTTTTGGCGCCATTGCCGGGGATTTATTTCTTTTACAATATCGAACCAAAGGTCGATTTGTTAGTTTAGGCATTCCTTGTGAATATCCTTTGTTTATAACATTTATACATGTATACTTGTTTATAGCTGTTTACATTCATACTTGTTTATAATTATACTCATCTATACATATACTTGCTTATACATACACTTGTTTATATATGATTCTTTTTGTGAATATCCCTGTTCATATCGTTTATACTTGTTTATACATATACCTGTTTATAAATACACTTGTTTATATACGATTCTTTTTGTGAATATCCCTGTTCATATCGTTTATACTTGTTTATACATATACCTGTTTATAAATACTTGTCTACTTTTATACTTGTTTATACTTATACTTGTTCATATTTTGACCCATACTTATACATACTTGTTTATCTCTACTTATTTGTACCATGTGCTTGTTTACATCAGACTATATCTGTCAAAATAAACCGATAAGAATACTTGTGTAAAATTGTGTGATCTTGTGTGATAGCATTGTAAAATGTACTAGATGTTTATACTTTCCTTCCGTGAGGAAAATTTCTGCTTTCATTTATTTCTTGTATTTATTTTTTCTCAGCATATGCCTACGCGATCAGCGGGAATACCGTGTGTCCCTCTTAACCTTGAACTTGAACGTACTCTTCGCAGGAGCAAACAGATTGGAACTATCAAGCCAGACGAGATCATTAAGCCTATCAAGATTGCCGAGACCAACCCCCCTAACAACAACCGGAATGGCGAGAATACCGGACCGGAAACTGACACTCGTTTGATGAGTGAGATTTTAGCGCCACACCGACACCAGCACCTATCCGGCATCGCTGCCCCGAATATCTCGGCCAACACATACGAAATCAAGTCAGGCATAATTCACTTGATTCAACAAACCGGACTGTTTGGAGGGGAAGCACATGAAAGCCCAAATGATCACCTGGATCGCTTCCTAATGTGCGCAGACACTGCGAGAACAAATGGGGTTCCCCAAGATACCGCTAGGCTGAAGTTGTTCCCATTTTCTCTAACTGGGAAAGCTTTGGAATGGCTAAGAACACTGGAGCCCGGGTCAATCACAACTTGGGCAGGACTGGAGGAGTTCTTGTCCTACTACTTTCCTCCCTCGAAGACAGCAATGCTCAGGGATGAGATTACCTCATTCCACCAACCCGAGCACGAAGCGCTCCACACATCTTGGACCCAATTCAGAAAAATGCTGCGCATGTTCCCTCATCATGACATACCTAAACATCAATTGGTAAGCGTCTTCTATCACGGTTTGACACCCACTAACAGAGCTACTATAGACTCCGCAGCGGGTGGAGATTTGTTCAGGAAGACAGCAACAGAGGCATATGACATGATTAATGAGCTGACTAGGAAGAGTGTGCAGTGGCAAGAGGAGAAACTCGCTGGCCCCACAAGGCAGCGGGTGTTTGCTGTGGAAGAACAAGAACAAAATCCGGTTGTTGCGGATCTAAGTAGGAAGATGGACGTCCTGTTGGCTAAATTCAGCCAACCTCCCACCTGTGTGCACTGTGGCGGCGACCACCATGGAAAGAATTGTCAGGCAGGTAGCCCTTTCACTGGAGATGGGGTGGAGATGGTTAATTATATTGGGGGGCAACCGAGATACAACCAGAACTATAACAACTACAACCCCAACAACTACAACTCCTACAACAACAACAACTATAGGAGGCCTCAGCACCCGAACCTATCCTACGGAAATTCAAACCAGAATGTGCTTAGACCTCCCAGTGGTTTTGTTCAGGAACACAGAGAGCAGGGACTTGGCATGTCCCCATATCAGTCGTAGAACTAAGGGCCAATGCAACCTTCCAAGGAATCTGACGAAGTGGTGACTCTCTTGAAAGAGATTTCGGCTAGGCTTGCTAATAACGAAGCCTTCTGCAAGGATCTGAGCAATCAGGTAGCCCAGATCAATAGGGACAGACAGGAAAGGCCACAGGGCTCTCTCCCAAGCACAACGGAGAAGAATCCGAAGATCCCGAGAAAGGTTTGAGTAAGGGGGAGAAATCGGGTTCTCCCCGGTTTAAATTCAAAACTTGAACAATTATTTTTGCAATTTTCTTTTCCTTTTTGTTAATTTTGATTGTTGTTTTCATAATTCTCATAGTCATTGTTGAATTGTCAAGTTTTGCGCCCCCATATTCTGTTAAAAAAAACATATTTTGGCCCAAGGAGGCCCAGCTCGCCGAGCTGGTCGGCCGAGCAAGCCAGCTCGGCCGACGCGGGGCCATTCGGGATCTTTTTCCCGAACAAAAAAAAAAATATATATATATATATATATATATATATATATATATATTCTTTTTAGGGGATGACTATTCATCCCTTTCCCCACTTTCTTTTTTCTTTCTTTCTTTCTTTCCTTCTCTTCTTCTTTTCCTTTTCCCTTTTTCACAAATCTAACCCCCAAATCCACAAATCTAACCCAAATTCAACAAATAAGGTATGGATTCTTACCTATTTTTGATTTCTAACATGTTTCTAGGATTAGATTTTAGTTTAGGACATTGGTTTTTGAAATTTGAGATAACCCTAGGTTTTGGGGATTTTTATCTTCTTGCTCAAATAATCACTTGTTTACTTTTATTTCTTGATCTTCTTACAATCTATGATGTCATTATAATCCATATGTGCCTTGGGTATGGTTTGAGTTCTTAATTTGTGAATTTTTGGAGGAATTGCTCAATTTGGGTAAAATCTCCATTTTAGCTCAAAAATTCAACTATTCAGTTTATAGCTGAAAACTTGTCAGTAAGACTCTATCTCACATTCTTAACACATTTTGGTCACTGGGCATCTTTGATTTTTCACGGATTTGGAATTACGGGTAAAATACTTAGGGAATGAAAACTTATACTTTTTGGTCCCTAAGTTTCTAAACTACAACTTATGCCTATAGGTTGGTTATTTAGGAATTTAGGTTCAACGATGTGAATATGTTCTAACTAGTCTGTTTGGTCTACCTCTCAGGTGCTATGGGCAGGAAAGGTAAAGCTAAGGTCGTGGTTGACAATGATGTCGACTCCGATATTGAATTCAGCGAAGCCTTACAAGCTAAGTATAATCCTCCTTTTAGATTAGTCAATGAGCGTGAGGCGTTATTATACGATCGGTTTTCTAGGCAAGACCATGCTACCCGAGTTATTATTGATCAGAAATACCTAGCGTCTCTAGGGTTGGAAAAGGATTTTAAGGAAATCCTAAAATTCCAAGGCTGGTATCACCTAGCCACAAAAAAAGACTCTAGCATATGATAATTACACCGTGGAATTTCTGACCACCTTGAAAAAGGAACTGCCTATAGGAACTAATAAATATTCCTTCAGATTGAATGGTAAACCTTTTCGTCTTAGTGAGACTGTGATAGCAGCTTGTATGGGAGTCTATAACTCCCCTGAAGCAGTCTCGGGTTTTGAGGAACCCATGACAGTGAGCAAAGCCTGGTACCAATTAACGGGGTCATCAGATTATGACTCCCGCACTGCTAGTCCGGTCTCTCTCCTAGACCCAATGTTGAACCTTGTACACAAGTTTGTAGCACACAACTTGCTAGGCAAAAACGAGAGCAACAAGGTCTCGAGCACAGAATTGCTCATATTGTGGTGCGTGGCCAACCATAAACCCGTTGATAATGTGAAAGCTATCTTTGAAGGTTTTCAGAGCCAAACAAGTAGAAAATGCGGCTCACTTGGGCTTGGATACTTGGTAACCCACTTCCTTGATGACCAATTCAAAGATGTGGACATCGAGGAAGAGGGTTTCCACCCTCAATTGCTTAACTCCAAATTTTTGGGAAGATCTACTTTTCGTACAGTTTTAAATAGGGACCCATCTGGAGGAGCAAGCTCAAGCGGAAGGGCGCAGAAACGAGCGTGGAAGCCACCACAACAGAGGGAGGAAGAGCAAGAAGAATCTGAGGAGGAAGAAGTTGCAGCTGCAGCAGCATGGGACCACACGGAATATCAAGAGCCGGGGATGCAGGCCCAATTCCAAGCAGTAAACACAATGATGGCAGAGATGAGGGACCTTAACCTCCAAACCTTTAACACTGTTCAACAAATGGACCAACGATTTACCAATTTTGAACAGAACATGGATCGGAGACTTACAGGCCTTGAGTATATAGCGAAAGACTACTATGAGCGCTACAACATGCCATGGCCATACCCCCCGGCCGATCAGTAAGTTGTCTTCTCCACCCTAACTTCTTTCACATGCGTTTTAGTGTTTTATATGCAATGTTGGAACTTATTGCATGATTTAAGTGTGAGGATGAAGGGTAGACAAACTTACAAAAATTTGTATAATTTTTAAATTTTTGTTGCGTCGTGTCTAGTTTAGTTTAGCGTTTTTGGGTTTTATCTATGTTTTTGCATGTTTAGGACCTAAAACCGTGAACCTCCTTCGAATCTAAACTTCGTTATTTTACCTTGAGGGCTGAGAACCGAATCTAAAATTGCATGACAACTAGTTTAGGTGTAGGACACAATCCTTGTATCTGTAAAAGCATGAGCTAAAGTTTGCATTTAGACCCTACTTTTGAAGAAATGCTAAAATCATTACTTAGGTAGATAACTTAAGAATTGAAGGCATGTGATATTAAACTCGAGTTTGGGGAGAACTAGTAAGCACAAAATTGAAACCCAAGAACTGTGAGTTGAATTTGAGCCTAAGAGCGAACATCAAAAAGCTATTTTTCTTGACATTTTTGTGTGAATGCTTTGACTTGTGGAAAGATTACAGATTTTGCACCTAATACCGAGTTGAACCTACATGCGATGATTTGAGATGTTAAACGATGAATCAGCCTCATTAGAATTAACCTTTTCTTTACCTTATTTTCTTTTTTTCATCTACTCTAGGAAGCCCCTTTGAGCCTGTATTTTTGTAGTTTGTAGATTTTTCTTTCGTTCTAACCCAATTTTTGCAAACCATCACTTGGTTTGTTACTTAAGCCGAGTTTTTGCAAAGCTCACATTGAGCCTTTGTTTTCTTCTAGCGCTTTATCTTTGTTTATGGCATCATAGTAGCAAGCCAAAAGGCTAAGAAGTGATTGAGCGTTACTACCCAAAAAAAAAGAGAAAAAGGAAAAACAGAAAAGAAAAAGAAAAGAGACGAACAAAAGAAGGAGAACCATATCTCCTAAGTCTTAAAACTAGAACGTCTCAGGAAAATATATATGAATAAAAAGCTCAATCACTTCCCAATTTGCTAAAGTCATTTTAAACTTTGTTTTTCTAGCGCTAGAACTCCTAACCCTTGTTGTACCTTTAACCCTCTAACCACATTACAACCCCAATTCGAGGCTGTTTTTGATATCATCGGAGTCATATATTATAGTAGAGGAACTCGGATGAACGTGCAAAATCAACGTAATCCTAAGCAAGAACATAAGCCGAGAGTAAACACTTTAGCCACCAAAATTGTGTGAATTGAGTGAACTACCTATGGTGAGGTGTTTTACTTAGCTATTCCCTTAAGCTCGTTTAATTGAACATGTGTCCTTTTTCTTAAACATATGACCTGTGATAATTGAAATGCGGCTTTTGGATATCGTGTCTCTACTTTGTATTTTCGAATGCATGTAATTACAGATGCTCAAAATTGTGTCAAGCACCTAGTCAAACCAGGAGGTTTTCTAGCTTGCTTGTGATTGCGGGTTTAGTTTTTTAGTTTACTTGGGGACAAGTAAAGTTTTAAGTGCGAGGAGGTTTGATAGGGGTCAAAACCCCCTATCTTTGGGTACGGTTTTAGGACGGTTTTTAGCGTTATTTCGTGAATAAGCGAGCAATTCTCGCATTTATATGCCTTTGTGTGAGTTAGTTAGAAATTGGAAATGTTTTATTAACTTTTTGTTGTTTAGGCTCGTTTTCTGGTAATTTCAGGCAAATATGGCCAAAATAACATGTACGTCAGATTTCCATTATCTTTTATAGCTAATTGATCCGCCAAAAGTCGCACCAAATGGAGTTTTTACTTAAAATGAGCGATTGGCGGGTCAATTTAGCCCTTGGACTAATGTTGTTTGGAGTTTCGTACATGTGCAGGAATGAATTCGGGTGAAAAACACGTTTAGGGGAAATTCAGCAAATGTGCATGGGCGTTCTGGGCATTGCCGCTCGACGAACTGGCCTTTGTAGGCCAGCTCGCCGAGCTGGCTGTGCCAGCTCACCGAGCAGGCCCTCAGGGGCCTGCTCGGGCGAGCTGGAGGCCAGCTCGGTGAGCTGACCTACGGGAATCAGTCAAAAAGACTAATTCCCGGCCCCACGAAGACACGTTGACTCCACGACTTCCCACCTGCAAAAGGACATGACTTAGGTCAGAAAGAGGGCCCGAACCGCGTCTATAAATAAGATTTTCCAATTGTAAATTAGATATCTTTCATTCTTGTAATTTACTTTAGCCTTCACCCTTGAAGATTCCTCTCCACCTCCTCCATCTCCTTCAACCTCCATTGAAGCACATTCGAAGCTCCGCTCACCGAGGAATATTTAAGGTCCGTCCTTAAGACCTAGGAGGCCGGCTGCAGAGTAGACAGGTTCCCTGAAAGGGATTTTCGTATCTTCTTTTATCTTTCCTTGTTTGTACTCTTTGATACAGTCTATGAATCCTAGGCTAATTGTATCCTGTGACATTGTTCTTCGCCTTTAATAATACCTTAGCTCTTATTTTGTTCTATGGTTATTTGTTTAATCTTTGTCTTACGCTTTATTCAATTGGTTTAACTCATTCAAAAGCCCTAAAATCTAGTAGGCACATATTGTGAGCTGAATCTGACCTAGTCAGAGCCTAGGAGATTGATGACCTCTTAGTTGATTAAGCCCAAATTGCTGAGCCTTAGACCTAGTTTCGGCCTTACAAGGGAATCACGCACTAGAGACTTCAGGAGGGTAAGTAGGGTTAATCGCCTTGAATACAAGTGACTTAGATTAGGTTTTTAATCTGTTGACATAAGAATCTATCTTCATTATTATCGTTCATACCATGTTTCTTCGGGTAATTGCATTAGTTAAAGATCACCTAGGAGTAGTTTAACTTAATTAGGAGTAGAATAACTTAGTTAGGAGTAGAATAGCTTAGTTCGAATTAGTATAACTTAGCTAGGAGTAGCATAATTTAACTAGGAGTAGATTAACTTAAACAAAACCAACTCAAAACCCACACAACCTAGATAACACCTGAGACCAAGTAGCTCGATACTTGTGGTAAATAAGTCCTGTGGATTCGATACCTGGACTTTCCAGATTTATTACTTGATAACGACGGGGTACACTTATCCCTTAGTCGGCCTCAGCGGAACCGAACGCCGTTGAGGCGCGTCAGGCTCTATTATAGGCGAGCGCCCCCTCTCTGAAGACGTGGATCTCCCATTGATAGTGGGTTTTCTTGCTATCGTTCAGCCTTGGAGCTGAGTCACAATGTCTATGAGCTAGGTCTGTTTCTCTTGGAGCCCTATGGGGTGCTCCTTGCTCGATGATTTTGCCAATCTCCTTCTGTAACTGGTTGCAGTTCTCTGTCGAGTGTCGGGAGGATTTGTGATACTTGCAGTATAGCTCTTTATCTGTGCGAGCTCTGGTAGGTCTTTCGGAAGATGAGTGCTGCTGCCCACCCCTGCGTAGAGGCGGTGGGGCTACGTAGTGTACTTCCCTACCGAAGGCTTTTTCTGACTTGTGGTTGCTCATACGATCGTTATGATCGGGCTCTCTCCGCGACTAATATGCCATGTTGCTTCCTCCTTCCTGCTCTTCGTGCTATCTTTGGGTTCTGCGGGGGCTTTGCCCTTTTCCTCTCATTTGGTCTCGCCTTTCGCCTTGTCTTTTTCTGACTCTTCGTACCCCAAAGAGCGGTCGCAATCGTCATACCAGACAAAGGTCTGTGCCATGGTCATCAGCTCCTCGACAGATCAGGGCATCTTTTGGAAGCACTTCTGCATCAGTAGTTCACATAAGGTTCCCTTCACCAGCACGTCGTGTGCGACCTCTAGATTGAGGCCCTTCACATGCGAAGCCATGTGGTGGAACCTGGATAGAAATTTTCTGAGGGGCTCAATGGGTCGCTGATGGAGGCCACTAAGATAAGAACTGATCTTGCGGACCTTCACAGCTACCGCAAATCTTCAGAGAAAAAGGTTATTTATGAGGTCGAATGAGTCGATCGATTCTGGAGCCAGCACATGGTACCATTCATGGGTGCTCCTTGATAAGGTTGTTGGAAAAACCTTGCACATAATGTCTTCGTCTTTCGAGTATAGGTTGATGGTGCTCATAAAAAAGACGTCATGGTCGTTAGGGTCCTCGATTCCAAAGTAAAACACTAGGCGGGGGGGCCTTATAGTCTCGGAGAAAACGAGTTTCGATGATGCGGTGGACAATGGGTCTTGCTGGAGGTTACATTTTTCCCCCATTACTCCATCGAGAGCTCGCTTTATCGAGGAAGCGTTGAATTTTGGCTTCCAGTAGGTCTTCAACTTCTTGGGGTGCCATACCCTAGATTTATACTCCGCTCGTAGGCAAACAAGGCCCGGACGGTGGGATGGAGCCCGTTGGGTGGTTCGGTAAAGGTGATGTTGCAGGATCTAAAGCCACCAAGCTTCCCAAGTGGGTGGAGATAGCTGCCAGTCCAGTGCCCCCTTAAGGAACTGCCAAATTTTCTCATTCTCCTCCTAGAGGCTCGCCTGTTGGTCGATGATCTTCATTTGGGCTGCCGTATAGACTGTCTGGACAACTTGGAAGTTGCAGATGACATTTATGAGCTGGATGGTGTTGCATGCTTCTTCTTCTCCCAGCTCCACCTTATCGGGGGCTAGAATCACCGGCACCATTACAGGGCTTGGCGATGGTTCTTCCCTCCCATGGTTTAAGGAAGTTCTGATGGTGGTTTCCAACATCTCATTCAATGGAGTGATTTGTGCCGAGTCTTTCATTGTATGCAGTATGCTTTAGACCGATCTGAGGTTCGCTTGCACTCCACGTTCATCGTACCAAATAATGGAAATATGGGGCAGCGGTAAGGCTTCGCGATCGAATGTCGTCATTGTGCAAGGAGCGGTCCTGGGAACACTTCGACGTCCAAGTTAGTTTTGGAATGGGTAGAGAGATAAAGTAGTAAATAAGAGAGATAAGTAGGCAGACCTTATTTAGTGGTTAGTGAGCTCCTTTTATAGATAGAGGCAGCCCCTTGGTGGGTCTTATGCTTCTAATTGGGTAGATTTGGGTTGGGCTTGACCCATATCCCTTCTCCTATTATATTTTTTATCAGTAAAAAAATGAAGAAGTGATGTCAAATTTTCTAAAATATTTATCGTGTTACAAACAGTCTGTCAGAGTATCATATAGTTATTTGATTTCTCGGTTCGAGACTAATCAAACATCCTTCAAATTAAAGCTTTCTATTACAACTCCAACTCGAGATTTAGTTTAATTAACTTGAATCCCTTAACCATCTAAAACAAACTTAATTGGTACAAGTAAATTGTTTTTAAATTAATAAGGTAATCCCAAAAAGATAAGGAAAAATTAATTTTGGGAGAAAAATAAAAATGAATTAGCCACAGAAAAATGAACAATTTTCTCCGTTTCCATAAGGCCCACAGGCAGCCCACTAATTTTCGTGAATTCCCTTATCTCCTCTAGATTTCTCAGTGGCTATGGTTGTCCACTCACAAGATAACCCCTTCTTCCTCCACCGTCCGTTCTTCCTTCTTCCACATCTCCACCGTCCAATCCTATCATATTCATAATCTTTCTTTCCTTCTTCATCATCATACCCTTATTTCATTCCTTCCTCTATCCGCCACAATTCTCTCTTTCTTCTTCTGCTCCGGCAATGGCAGCTTTGCAAAACGCCCCAATTTCTCTCCAGTCCAAAATCCCGCCGACCGCGCGCCTCTCCGGAACTATTTCATCTCAAAAACCCCTCAGCCTTTCCTTCTCCGCCACTTTTCCTTCTCTCAGCATATCCACTGCCACTAACAGCCGCGGACGCGGCGGTGCCTATGGTGCGAGAATGTCGGCGACAGCTGCAAGCAGTTACGCAGCCGCCCTAGTCGATATCGCGAGATCAAACAGCACTCTAGAGGCCACCGCTGCGGACGTTGACAAAATCGAGAAGCTATTCGAAGGTCCTGAATTGCTGGTTTTCTTCTTGAATCCTACAATCAGCATCGAGAAGAAACGGGAAGTGGTGGATGAAATTGCGAAAGAGACGGAACTTCAGCCTCACACTTCAAATTTCTTGAACATCTTGATAGACGCGAAGCGCATCGAAATAGTTCGGGA
Source organism: Euphorbia lathyris (assembly GCF_963576675.1). Classification (NCBI taxonomy): domain Eukaryota; kingdom Viridiplantae; phylum Streptophyta; class Magnoliopsida; order Malpighiales; family Euphorbiaceae; genus Euphorbia; species Euphorbia lathyris. The sequence goes on from NC_088916.1 coordinate 26,488,858, forward strand.
AATCGTGAAGGAATTCGAGATTGTGTACAATAGACTAACGGATACAGAGCTGGCGACAGTGACTTCGGTGGTGAAATTGGAATCTCAGCATTTGGCTCAGATAGCGAAGCAAGTGCAGAAGCTAACTGGAGCTAAGAATGTGAGGATTAAGACTTTGATTGACCCAAGCTTGGTGGCTGGATTCACCATAAGGTATGGACAATCTGGATCGAAGCTTATTGATTTGAGTGTGAAGAAACAGTTGGAGGAAATTGCATCTCAAATTGATTTGGGTGATATTCAATTAGCTGCTTAGATTAGATTGTGTATAAATTATAAAATGCTTTTATATTGGAAATTCTTGATGTTGAGTTTTGTAATATTGGAACGTAATTAGTGTATTTTGGTAAGGAAGAAGAAAAATGGAATTTGTTTGGAGCATCAATGCCTGTCTGCCAGGCCATAGCAATATGTTACAGAGCTTTATTATTAATTTTACGACTGAAGCACGAAGAACAAGATCGATTGCAGTTTTATTCAATCGAATTGTATTTTTCTTTCTTCTTTTTAAGCCAAACAAACAAATCTGTTAAAATCAACTCAGAGAACATTGGAAACTGCAACAGACCTTATAGAAGTTGTCCCCAAATAGTTGGATTAGGGTGAAGAGCATATCTGCTCTCTTACTCTTACTGGTTTGTTTACTCATTTTTGTGTTTTGGACAGTAAGCTTTGCTCGGAAGTAATGGAAGGTTAAATATTAAGTTAATCTTGTTTGGAAGTAAGCTTTGCTCGGAAGTAATGGAAGGTTAAATATTAAGTTAATCTTGTTTGGAAGTTATTTTTTGAGAGTAAATGGAGGTTAATGGGGTTAAATCTTTACTTCCTCTTGGAGGTTAATGGAAGTAACGTAAAGTTTTTTAAAATTTCTTATTTCTACAGCAAAGTAAATTTAACTTTCTTTCTCTTCTATATTTAAACTCTCAAACGAAGTTAAACATTTAACCTCGTTTACATCTTATAAAATCTCAAACAAGGTTAATTTTTAATTTTACTTTCCATCACTTTCCTTTTCATTACCTCATTTAACTCTCACCTCCATTAACCTCCCAACTCCAAAACAAAGGCAAGTAAACCAAATAGAAGTTCACTCTAAGTCCAAAATGTTATAAATTATTCAATATGCAATTGTATTTAATAATCCATTTTTCTTATCTTTCATTCAATAATCCTTTAACTTTTTTTTTTGAAACAGATTTTTAATAACTCTAACATTCCAAAAAGTTTCAAAAGTTTTCTAATTATTTATTTATTTATTTGGTTTTTTCTTTATCCACACCTGACGGAATATACCTCTCATATTTTACATCCAACAAATTCTATTAGAAAATAAAGAGTTATCGAATGCAATTAGATAAGAATAAAAAATTATTGAATTTTTTAAAAAATTCAGAGATAATTGAAGTTTAAGTAAAACGCAAAGTAATAGATGTATCATGCTCTTTAAAAATAATATAAACAATTGATTTTTAACTAAAATATAATCATTCCAACAATACTTTTCATACACATTTTTATTTATTTTGTATCATTAAAATGGTTATATATTTATTTTTACTTTTTTAATCAATTATCAATGATGAATTATTAATAAAATAAGAAAGACAATAAAGAGGAGGGAGAAACTAGCCGAGAGGAAGAAATTGAGACTCTTATGCAACGTTTGTTGTGGGGTTTCAGAAAATGGAAAGTGAAATAGCATATTACATATTTTTTTTAGTGTTTGTGTTACTAAATTATTGTAACATTTTTAGTGTTGAGTTTATCCTAACTATTTTTCATCTTTTATTACCCTGCAACTCTACCATCCTCCTAATTTTTTTTATTATTTTACTTATTTATTATTTTTAGACTAATTTTACTTTTGATCTTTTTACTTATTTAATTTTACATTTTTTACCTTGAAAATAGTTTTGACCAATTTTTTTTTATCATATTATTTCAGTTTTAATATTTATTTTTTTAATTATTTTAAAATAGTTATTTTTTTAAATACGATTTTTATGCAGTTCCTTTGATTAATTTGTTTTAGTTTCCTTTATTTCACCATCTTTTAATTTTAATGGTTGAAATAATTGATTTTGATTCCTATAGTTACATGTGATCAATTTATTAATGCAAAACATGTAGCTATATACAAACTATTATTAAAAAGAATCCACAACTTTGATTTACCTTTAAACCAAACCAAGCAACTATAAATAGAATCAGAAGTATATCATTCCCTTTCCACAATTGAAACAAACAGACATGGAAATTTAGGGTCATTCCTTTCGTTTCTCTTTGATCCCATTTCTGGATTCCTTTTGTTACCCCTACTTCAATCAAACGCCCCTTTAGTGATTTGAGGAGGAATTAAGAGTCTATTGGAGTTGATGCTATACATGGAAAATAGTTAAACAATGATGCACTCTAATGATACTACGACAATGATAGGTAAATTGGCCAAACACTCAATTATCCAAACAAGTATCGTACAAATTATCAACTACCTGTTTCACATCTGATTCCAACATAATATCATGCATCCCTTAACTCCTAATCCAATGAATTTGTTTCTTCCCTTCACTCGACCCCCCCCCCCCCTCCCCACACACACACTAAAAGGAATTCATCATATATTGCAACTCATCACATAAAGAAATCGGAAGGAAAAAGATAACAATAAAAAGGAATAACTTGGGCAGCCAATTTTAAGAGAACCTCTCTACCTGCTTGAGACAAAAGGCTATCATTCTGGGCGAATAAAACACTGCCAAAGACTGTCCCAAAGATGATAAAACCTGAATACTTCTTTATACTAACGAGTGATGGCAACACGGGATACCTCCATATATTTATAGTAGAATGAACATCTAAAATGCGTTGGATATCAGTTTGCAAACTATCCTCCACATTGATAGTAAAGAAAATTCCAGACTTTTGAAGATTAACTGTTTGATCCGAAATATTGTCATACTTACTTAACAGAGATTTCATCGTTAAATTCTCAGACCTACACACTTTGAAAGAAGAAGAAACTATTATCAGCAGATAATAAGTGCAAAACTTGAAGAGCATGTCTACTCACCTTACAACCATGCAAAACACTTTGAATTTCCACTTATTTTAAAAGAGCAAATAAACCTAGATAAGGTAAAGAGAGTGTCTATTTGTGCTCAAATGTTTAAGCATAAATATTTTCCAAACACAAATATTGTAAAAGCTAAATATTGTTTTTATCATAGTAAAAAAATGTAAATTTTGTTTAGAACCAGCTAAAAAAATTTGTATTTTATAATAATTTCCGAAATTGATCCAAACTTTAAAAATTATCATTTTTAAAGATTAAAAGTAAAATTATTTTTAGTTGCCAAAAGATTATACTATTTTAAGAGAAAGATTATATATTTTTGCCTTATATCTCATTATAAATAGAAATGAAGTGGGCCGTTAAATTGGGCCTGTGAGAGATGCGATAGACAGTAACCGACTATTGGAGAAGGTTCGTCGGAAGTGTATTAGGCAGCGTTTGGCCCCACAAATTTCATCATCAACCCTCCCGGGCCCTCGCATTAGTAATATCTCTCACAGTTCTGCAAGAATAATCAAATTATCAAACAAAATTTAGTTACAAAAATCAAAGAAGCCTTCGATCGTAAGGAAGCAGTTCTTGCTGGTGGATTGCGCGTCTCCAATTTTAATATTTTTTTTAATATCCTTTTAATTCAACAGAATCCGAGGTTTCTATTCCTCACTTCTTCTATTTATAATTTTACTTTAATATATAGGTTTTTCTAATTAGGAGTTTGGTTGCTCTTTTTTCCCAAAGGATCATGTCGATGCTCGATTCCTTCTTCAATAAGGGCTTTAAAGCTCCCAAATGGTAACTTTTCTAATTTCTGCTCCTTAATTCTTGTGTATTTGTATTTATTTGTTTGGAGGCTTCTGTTTAATTTGAACATTGTATTTCTACTGGGTGTTATTTGTGAGCTTATGAGATTAGTTCGATTCCTGAGAAAATGCTGGACTAGACACGGAAACATCGTTTTGGATGGTCAATTCTATGACATTATTCTTCCGATCTTTCGCAATTGAGTGAAATATTCAGAAATTGAGTTTTTATTAAACAATTAAACACCTCCATCTTTTGCATTGCAGTATTTTTTTTTAATTTGCCTGATATTTGTCTACTTCTGGTACAAGTTGGTTCACATGTGGCTTTTGATCTTGTTAGTCTCTTAAGTGAATGCTTTGATTTGTTATTTGGAGTTGATGACACGAATGTTTGGTGTTTGGTTTCCTTTGCCATTGTCTTGTTTATGTCTAGTAAAACGCTACTCAAGTTGTCTATGCCTCGGATTAAGTTGCTACGCAATAGGAGGGAGATTCAGATAAAGCAAATGCGACGAGACATTGCTAAGCTTCTTGAGACTGGCCAAGAAGCTACTGCTCGCATTCGGGTATAAGTTCCTGCTTTTAAAATTATTGTTTGTACGCTAGTAATGCTGTTCAATGAATATGAACCTCTTTTTTGGAGAAAGATTTGTACCTAGGTGTAAGATGAAAATCTCCTTATCGTTTCATAATGGCTTTTCCCCATCTGTTTCAGGTAGAGCATATAATAAGAGAAGAGAACATGATGGCTGCTCAAGAGATCATGGAGCTTTTCTGTGAGCTTATTTCTGTGCGACTTCCAATCATTGAAGCACAAAGGTTATTCCACAAATTTATATTGTCATGCTATATCTTTTCCGATAATGCTCTGTTCATGGGCTATCATATATCATATTTTTAGTACTGATGCTTCGTAAGACTAGTAGTATGAAGCAAGTTGGGATTAGATGAAATGATTTGAACTTAGTTTTAGGTGAAATTGTAGAATTATATTGAGTTGCTTGGTTTTTTTTTTTAATCATATTGGGTTTGGTCCACGAGGGCGAGCCTTGGCACAACGGTAAACGTTGTTGTCGTGTGACCAAGAGGTCACGGGTTCGAGTCTTAGGAGCGGCCTCTTGCCAAATAAATCGGCAAGGGAAGGCTTGCCCCTAGTACACCCTTATGGTGGGACCCCTCCCCGGACCCTCGCTCAGCGGGGACGCGTAGTGCACCGGGCTGCCCTATTGGGTTTGGTCCACCAGAAAAGAGAGAGAGAATAAAGGAAAGAACATAAAGGAAAAAGTCAGGACAGAAGATGCCAAGTTGTACCACCAACTATGGATTGTCATTATTGACTGGTTAGGGAGGACATTTTAGTTTCTTAACTCCCAAAAAATGTTTACTTCATCAGGTAAAGCATTTTGATTTGTTATTGGCATGTAATTCAGACGGGTGCAAGTCACATTGATGTGCCTTTACAGAGTTGAGATGTGCGTGCACGCACACACAAAGTTTTTATAGTAAAACTGCCACTATCCATAACATAAGATATGCGTGAACAAGCAATGCATCATTATCTTCTACATCCAAAATGACGATGTTAAATAGACCTAAAATGCCTTCTCCTACTAAATTTCAACAATCCGTAAAGCAACCACAAGAGTTCCTCAACATGATCTGTATCATTGTTATCATCACATTCAAAAGCTGATCATTTCCAATTTTTTTCTTTTTAATCATCATTATAGTACTCTTCTTGAAAATTATGATCCTCAACTCTTAATCTAGAATATTGGCCCTTACATAAGAAGATACTTTTTTTACCTTGTCCTTTGTCCATTGTCCTAAGGTTTGCAGCTTGTGTTGATGGGTGCAAATGACATGTTTTCTTTATATATATATATTTAACTGATCTAGCCTGATAGGGCCTGCTCTTTAACCCTACCATCTCCAGAAATCCAATATGATGTTGGTGGAAACATCATAAGCTCTTTTCATTGTTTTAATTAATGAATAGGATGCTCAAAGGATTGAATTTAATATAGCATAGTATAGTATAGGATAATGCTGAGAAGGCACGCCTTTTATGCCTTGGACTTGAGTAAAAATTGCACGCCTCATGAGTAGACCCTGCTCTTTGTAGGCTGAGGCAATGAGATTGGAACCTCACAAGTAGGGCTGTAATCGTGCCGGCCTGAGCTTTGGCCTGCTCAGGCTCGGCTCAATGTTAATGCGCTCGAGCCGAGCTTCCAACTCAGTTCGAGCTCACATTTGTGTTTGAACTCGGCTCGTTTGTTCACGAGCCAGCTCGTTTATCTTGTTCACGAGCTATGCTTGCGAGTAGCTCCTTAAGCATGTTCATGAACAAGCTCGTTTATTGTGTTCGCAAATAAAATAATAGCATGTTTAGCAATGAAATAATACAATTTTACATGCATAAACATTAAAAATCTTCTTTTAAACATTAAATAAAAAAATAGTGTGAGGAGAGGGAGGTGGAAGTGAAAAGAGGAATGGGAGGAGCAGAAGTGAACCTTAAATCCCTTCCCTATCCTAATAACCTAATTTATATTTTACTATAATATCAAATAAAAGAATTTTGGAATGGGCCATATATCAAATTATAATTATTAAATATAAATAATTTTTGATATTATTCTTGAGCTTATTCACGATCTTTTATCGAACTTGTTCACGAGCCTATAACTGAGTCTGATTGCAAGCTTCCAAACCAAGTTTCGTCGTGCTCGAGCTTGGCTCATTTACGAATAGAGCGTCTAAATCGTGTTCGTGAGTGGCTCATTTATAAATCGAGTTGAGCCGAGCCGAGCTTTTATCGAGTTGAGCACCGAGCCGCTCATGAGCGGCTCGGCTCAGCTCATTTACAGCCATACTCACAAGCCTCATCCTGAAGCCTGAGGCCTGAGGTGTGCTTATAGTAACTATGCTTCTAAATGCTATTGTTATAAGCTAAATAAGGAACAATTGCATCTGCATTTGAATTTTCGAAGGGTTCATAAATTGCACATCATTGCCATGATTTATTTGTAGAGATGGATTGGCATTATTTTCTTCCAGTTATAGGCTTTCTATTTATTCTTATAAATTGTTTTTCTTTAATTAGGTTTGTGGGGTCCCATTTCCCTATCAGAGAAAGAAAAATAAAGCCTTCAATTTTTTTTGACTAGAGTCATATAATTTGAATAATTTAAATGTTTTCTGCCAATTTCTGTTACTAAATTGTTTAGTTTCTCAGCATTAATATTAACCTTAGAACACAATAGTTGAAAAAGAAGGGGATAAAGACCAAATTTAGCTCTAACTTTTTAAGCGAAACGCAGATTTAGCCCCTACATATGAAATGATGCAAATTTAATCCTAACGTTTCCAAGCAAGATCAATTTTAGCCCTATGTTATCGAAAATTAGAAAATTGGTTTGACTGATATTTAACTGTAATTTTAGACCTTCCAAATATCAATTATGTTTAAGATATTTAGTGTATTACTAACAAAATTATAAAAATTCTGGTAAAATGCTAAAAGCTAAATCTGCTACATACAAGTTAATCACAATTTTCTTTTGTCAATATAGTTACAAAAAATCAACCAAAAATGTACTAAACTGCTTTAATTTATGGACAAACTTGTTTGGAAAATCCGATATAGCAGTTAAATAATAGTCAAACCAGTCTTTTCAAATTTTCAATAGTGCAGGCCTAAAATTGATCTTGCTTGGAAACGTTATGATTAAATTTGCACCATTTCATACGTTAGGGCTAAATCTGCACTTCATTTAAAACGTTAGGGTTTTTCGGGATAAGAAGCTTTGGGAAACTCTGAGTTGAAGGTTCGAATTCTTTCATAAATGAAATGTCTAAAAGGATAAATTTATTTCAGGGAATGCCCATTAGACCTAAAAGAAGCAATATCTAGTATATGTTTTGCTGCACCAAGATGTGCCGATCTGCCAGAGTTGCTTCAGGTGCAAATGATGTTTGCTTCCAAGTATGGAAAGGAATTTGTGGCTGCTGCAACTGAACTTATGCCTGATTGTGGTGTCAATCGACAGGTTTTATGAACTGTTTTCTTATATTTTGGTATAGTTTACATAAAGTTGACATCTACATAATAGTTTTCTATTATTTTAACTTTCTTCGTGTAAATTTAAATTGTGCAGTTAATAGAACTCTTATCTATACGTGCGCCTTCACCTGATGTAAAATTGAAGCTTTTGAAGCAAATTGCTGAAGAGCATGAATTAGATTGGGATCCAGCGGAGTCTGAAACTGCACTTTCGAAAAAACATGAAGATTTATTGGTAAGTGAGGTCATCTAGCTGGCCGGCTTATTTTTTGTTTGTTTTTTTGTCCCTTCAGCTTACATATGTGTTTGTGTTGTCAGAACGGTCCAACGGAATTTGTAAGTGGGTCTAAATTACCCCTTCCAAAGGAGAAACATGATGAAGCACTGAACTCTATGCCTGATCATGCCCGTAATGAACAGTTGGATTCTGATACAGATTCCGATGTACTAGATTTTCCGGAAGTTCCTAAGGTGACGTTACGACCAAGTAAAAATGCTTCCTCCGCACCTGAAATGTTACCTATGCCAGCTTTTTCATTTTGTACCAGTGATCATGAATCATCACATCATTCTGCTACTTCTGAAAATCTTGCACAAGAACCATACATAGAAAGTATGAATGTGACAGAAGAAAAGCCAATGGTTACCAAGGATGAAATACGCAATGTTAAAGGTACCGAGGAACAAAAACAGTTTCTGCCATTTATTTCTCCTCCATCAGTTTCTTCTACATCCTTCTCGGCAATACCAAGCAGTTCGCCTCCTATCTCAAGGACAAAAAGCAAGGCCAATGTTGATTTGCAGGATGTCTTAGCTGCTGCTCAAGCTGCTGCAGAAAGTGCTGAACGTGCAGCAGCAGCAGCTCGCTCAGCAGCTTCTCTTGCTCAGTCCAGAATTAGTGAGCTCACCAAGAAAAATAGCGAGAAGTTCCCTGATGATAGTGATGAGAATCCATTTTATACAGATATTTGTAATCAACCTGATACAACAGAAAAGCTGCATTTCAGTCATCAAGACTCCTTTGATGATCCCAATGGTGTTAAAAATTATCTGGACTCGCATCCTCATGAAGACCACCGACCATCAGATTTGCAAAACCTTTCTTCCTTCAATAAACTGAAGGTAGAATATGATTCTCCTCCTGATGAACGTGTTCGTGATCGAGGGTCTATACATCACCAGCCAGAGAGATTGCCTTCAATGGATGATGAATCGTACTTCTCGTACCCAGATTTGTTTACTCCACAGCACTCGAATCTTGGACACACTGCTCAATCTGGAGGCAGTAATATTCGCCCCACGGATTAGATTTGAATCGCCAAGTGGCTGAGCATCTATTTCCAGGTCCCGCCAGTGAGTGGATTCAGTGTTGGTTTACGGGTGTTATTATAATGTTGTATTTATCCACTTGTTATTGAACTTGTAAAGTAACAGGTCAGTAGTATTATAGAGCAAGTATAGTAATAACATGGCAGCAAATTTCTTCAGCAAGGTTTTGGATTAAAAAAACAAATCTGCGATTTGTGTGGGATCTCAGATAGTTTGTGCTGTGATGTGCCAATGAGGTTCAGGATGAATGTACAATTTGTTCTGGTAATATATATCCTTATTCATTGGGAATTTCATGGCTAAGTAATATATATCCTCTGGGTCAGTGGACGTTGACCATATGCTTAAATTGATCCATCCTGAGACGGATATCCCACTTAGGATAAGAGAGGCGGATATCTCCTAGGAGAGAAGCCCTATGGACATGCTTAAACTGATCCATCCTGAGATGGATATCCGACTTGGGATAAGAGAGGCGGGTATAGGAGAGAAGTCCTATGGACACACTATTGGCTATTAGTGCATGTTTGATACAAAGGAGACCACACCTAAGTAGCTTATGAGGATTGGTTTAGGTTTAGCCATACTTTTTGAACTGGGAATTGGCGGGACTCGTATAGGGATGAACTTCCCTTGTAATCGGTTGGTTTACTGTAGGGTCGAGGAAGTCTCGGCTCCACACGGGGATTTGGCATAGTCAAGTTTGTCCCCGTGAAATTTGGTACCATAGGACTCCTTCCATATGGGCATCCACCTATTTTATTCTATGACGGTTGCTTGCCTCCTAGTCCCCGATGGACTAGGGCGAATCAACTTAAGCCAAAGGCGGTGGAGATTCAAAGTTGAAGAGTATTTGTCTCCTATAATAATTCTTATACTGATTTGGGGTTCTATTCTAACACTTCTTGTTGAAGTTTCTTTGAAACTATTCCTAGGCCAACTACTCCCTTTACATTCCTTATTCTTCTAATTAGGTTAGATAATTAACTTTAACCTCTAAAACCCGCTACTCAAGTAGGCTTTAAAATTACAAAACAGTCCCTAATTTTTTGTTATTTAAATGAAATTGCTATTAGCACATATTAGCCGGAATAGAATAAGGGGATGGACATGCGATGGTAAAACTAAAAAGTAGATTGTTATTTGCAATGTTGTAAAAAACGCTAGGTGCTAGTTGTGTGGACAGGGCCTTAAGAGATTAATGAGGGATTAATCGGATTTGTATTTTTGTATTTTTTATTGTTACTAAAAAAATTATTATATAAATGCAATTTAACTATTTATTAAACTATTTAAAATAATAATATAAAATGATTTAATATATCTAACATGTATATTTGTTACATATATCTTTAAAAATGTGCAAATAATAATATTTCAACAATTTGATTGAAACAACTCAAACAAGTAAAATATAATTTCATTAAGTAATACAATTCACCAAAAACTATGGAACAATGTCCTTTTAAGTCTTGAATAATATAATGTAAACAAGTAGAAAACACAATTAAACAAAAATCTAAAAATAATAAACATAATTTACCAAAAACCAACAAATAATGTCCAAAAGTAAATTATAATAATAAAAAAAAAACAATAAACAATAATTAAAAAAAACGCTCTTTGTTGTTATCACCGTCTTGACAAGCGGTCTTAAGCATCATGCAGGCAGAGAGGGCTTAATTGAGAGAACTATGCAGCCATCTTTTTGAACGCTGGTTATTTGTACAGCTAAACCTAAGTTGAACTTTTTAATGTTTACTAAGCTCAATACATTTAGGGCGTTACCGTACACCGCCCCTTTTTTACAGCCCCCGCCCCTTACATACCCATTATGCCCCTTCCATTATTTTTTTAAAAAATTTGAAATCACCCTTCTCTCTCTCTCCCACACCCGAACAAAGCACGTAACAAAAAATTATGGATCCGAGAACGTCGGAATACGAAAACTCCGAAGATGAGGTAATGATTTAATATTTTTTTAAATTTTTTAAATTTAAGTTATAAATTGCTTTATTTTTTTTTAATTTTGTGAGGGGCGGGTCACGGACCCGCCCCCCTTAAGACTTGGGCGGGTCCAGGACCCGCCCCGGTTCAGACGTAGGCGGGTCCATGACTCGCCCTCGTCTTAAGGGGGGCGGGTCCGTGACCCGCCCGCGTCTGAATGGAGGCGGGTTCTGGACCCGCCTCCCTTTAAATGTTGGCGGGTCCTGGACCCGCCTGCCTATGTGCATCATTATCCCACTGTATCCGATTGCGTCATTATACAATGCTGCTGTATTCTTTTTCGGATATGGGAATGGAGGGAGCTTATTTTCATGTGGTACTGTGCTGCCACTGTATGCACCCGCAACTGCTACACGACCACAACGAGAAATTGTCATTGCTCATTTAGGTCGTCGGTGTGAACATTATATTTGGCTGGACTTATCCAGTGATTTTCCAGTGCCACCGATACTACTTAACTGGAACATATGTCGTGACAATAGTGTCGAAGGATGGGACCTTTTGTATGCAGATCGGCGAATACAGTGGGATAGATTATCAAGAGCTGCAGGATATGGCATTTAGTGTTTAATTGGAATTACTGTTTAATTGAAATTACTTAATTGCAGATTACTGTTTAATTGGAATTACTGTGTAATTGGAATGACTGTGTAATTGGAATGACTGTTTAATTGGAATTACTAATTACTAAAATAAACATACTAAAAATATACTGTCTATTACATACTAATATTACTGTTTAGTACGAATGAAACAACTAAAATAAACATACTAGTAATACTGTTTAAACATCATTAATCATTTGGCCAAATGCCAATCATGCATAAGCTTATCCACTTCCTGCGCCCACATCTCTGCCGTATCTTCATCTACGCGTCGAAGAGCTGCTAACATGCCAGTGCCCACAGTAGTCCACCGATTAACCCACCGATTAAATATATAACATTTATACCATTTTTCTATAGTAAAGTAAATTAATAAATAAAAATTATGATAAAAATGTAAATTATTTACCAGATGACTCGGCACGAGCACCCTTCCCCTTCGACGCCCGACGAATTGGGCTAGGGTCGCTCTCGGGAAGGTCCTCACCATCATCCATGGTAGCATAATCCTCATCGTCACTCATGGGCCACTGTACTGTCACGTGCGCCCTTTGAGCATCCGCCATGAGCTTCTCGGCTTCTCGGTCCCTCCGAACAGATGCTGTAACACCACGTCTAGCAGGATGGCGAGGTCCGGAACCCTCTTCAATGTCACGCTGGAAAATAAACATTCAACAGTTACTAAAAGCAATACGCTAAATACAATCCCTAAATATTTACAAAAACTACACGTTAAAGTTCTACAAAAAAAATACACTAAATATGTTCTAAAAAAATACACTAAATATGTTCTAAAAAAGATACGCTAAATATGTTCTAAAAAAACACGTTAATATTTCTAAAATAAATGCGCTAAATATTTCTAATTTTTTTTTTAGTTGTTAGTTTTCTGTCCCGAAAATCGGGACAGAAAACGACTTCGAAATTACATCGGCGGGTCCAGGACCCGCCGCTATCTCTTGACGGGCGGGTCCAGGACCCGCCACGCATATGACCATGGCGGGTCCTGGACCCGCCATGGTCGTCAAAATAAACTTTTCTGTCCCGAATTTCGGGACAGAAAACTTTTAAAAAAAAAAAATTGAAAAAAATTAAAAACAGGAAATGAGTCCGATTGACTTTCCTTTACCTCCACATCCAGCCATAATTAGTCCGGGTTTTCTTTTGGTTTGAACTAAAGTGTTTGGAAGTTAGAAATTGAATTTGAACTTAATATTGCAAATATAAGGGAAGGGGCAAAATTGTAATTTGGAAGCGGTATGTGGGAATTAAGGGGCGGCGTGAACAAATCACTATATTTATTAAGCTGTATTTGACCAAAAACTTGTACCGTACTTCCAAACTTTCAAAAGTTACAAATTCTCCCTTGGATTCAATTAGATAAAAAATAGTCTCTTTGAAATTTTTGAAAGTCCGAGGAAGCAGTACAAGGGACGATAAATGTATTAGGCCTTTTTTCTACCTTACTAAATCAACCATAACCCCCCTTTTGTATCAAAATTAAAGTGCAACTCTTGTAGAAACTCAAGCATTTTCCATCTTAGTTGTTATGTTAGTAATTCTCAAAGCAAAAGAACATCTTTAGAATTAAAAGTTGAGAATTGTAATACCATATAATTCAATCCATGCTTTAATATGTATCACATCAAACACAAATTTCATTAAGTTTGTGGTAATATATATTACAACTATAGGCATACACTCTTGGTAAAGCATAAGAGTAGAGAAAACTGCCTCTGTTCGGTCGCAATGGCGGCCGATCGATCAGCCGATAATTGATACAAACAATGCCAGGCAAGACTCATTATATGCACAAATGTAAATGAACACAATGCAGAATGAACTTGACTTCAAATTAGGACAGGACATGTTGCATCAAAAAATGTGTAAAATTGAATTATTATAAAAAATAAAATAAATTGTGAGAATTTCTTCTTTAGTTGTTACTGTGGCAGCTGGTGAGCTCACCTTGGACCAGATAACTCAACTGCATGGAGATTATCTGTTGAGTCAAGAATCCAGTCTGAATTAGAATGAGGAGCTAGCTCCACCTCTTGCCGGAGTACTTCCACCTTTTGCCACTCGTCCCATCTTTCTGCTAAGCCGTCTCCTTCCAGCATTCTCACCACTTCCGACATTTTCGGCCTCTCCATTGGTGATCCTTGAGTACACAGCAATGCTACCTGTATTAGCTGCTCTACCTCTGCTTCTACATATTTGTTTTCCAGATCTGGATCAACCAACATTTCTACCTTTCTCTCTTTCAGAAGCCCTTTTACCCAGTCCAGCAACATCACATCATCATCATTTGCAAGCCGAGCCAGGTCGAAAGCCCTCTGTCCAGTAATTAACTCTAGAAGCATAATCCCGTAACCAAAAACGTCAGTTTTTTCAGATGATTTTCCCGTAGAGAGGTATTCTGGAGCTATATGCCCAATTGTACCACGGACAGCAGTAGTCACATGAGTATCCTTGTAATCCATCAACTTAGCCAACCCAAAGTCCCCAACTACTGCCTCGAATTCCTCATCCAATAAAATGTTTGCAGCTTTTACATCACGATGAATGATCTTTGGGTCACAATGATCATGCAAATAAGATAGACCCCTAGCAGATCCTAGAGCAATTCGCTTCCGTGTTGGCCAATCAAGAGGAGGTTGTGATGGCAGGCGTTCTACACACATACAAGCATCGACGAACAATTAATGAGAAGAAAGTAATATAGAACAGAATATCAAGCTTTACCTCTTAAACAAGATGCAACACTTCCATTGGCCATGTAGGGATAAACAAGCAGTCGTTCAGTTGGTGTCATGCAAAACCCGCGTAATCTAAGTAGATTCCGGTGAACAGCCATGCTTATCATCTCTACTTCTGTTTGAAACTGCAGCTCCCCTCCAGGTGTACGCTCCTCTTTCAATCTTTTGACAGCTACCAGTGAACCATCTGCTAGACGTCCTTTGTAAACCTTACCGAATCCTCCTCTACCAAGAATATTTTTGTTGCTGAAAGTATCTGTTGCAACTTGTAATTCTCGCAGCGAAAACCTTTTAAGTTGTCCGAGATGAACTTCAGGATCCTCCTCAGCTGTCGGGAGATGATACACATGATTATTTCACTGTCAATAAAGATCAAAACAGCACGGAAATCAGTAATAACACTAACCAGGTACATCAAAGAAGAATTCCTGTGGTTTCCTACGACGCCACCAAGCAAATGCCATCGCAGGGGCAGCAAACAGTAAGGCTGCACCAGCAGCTACTCCTCCAGCAATTGCTCCGGTTGCACTATTACCTCCTGAATTTCAGCAGGATACATGGAGAACTATAATCATCAGCAAAAAAGTTATAGTACTTTCAATAAGAAGCTACAATGAGAAAATCCGTCTATACAAGGTAAAAAGTCCTTTGCAAATGAAGTCAAAAGAAACTGTAGTTGAAAAACCAACAATGACCAAGGACAAAGGCACAAGATCTTTAGCCACATTTAGGTAAGTAGCAATTACTACCACAACAACCCGGCCTCTCTATATTGACAACAAAGCAACTCTCAAAATTGCGAGTCTCGTAAAATCAATTGTGCTGGCTAAATAAAATTCCAAAATAAAAACCAGCTACATCACATGAAAGAAAGCTTAGGTAAATGTTTTATATTCATAAGCATCATATACAAACCGTAAAATAAGCATCAACAAAAGATTACCTGGTGAAGAGACCGGGGGTGCTGGAACAAATGGAGGTGGAGGTGAAAATGGAGGAGACCCGGGGCATGGATGTCCAGTAACAGGCCCACAAAGATCCAAGTTGTTAGCAAAACTGCAAGGCAAACAGGCCTTTTAGAAGATATCCCGGAATTGCCTTGAGGTATGTTAGGTCTATTTATTAGCAAACAACCTGATGGGAGTGAAAAGTGAAAAGGAACCATTATCTGGAACAACTCCAGAGAGACGGTTGTTTGACAGGTCCCTGCATCACAAAGTACAGTAAATAGACAAATTAATCAAGCATCAAGTGTTATTATTATGTGTGCATGTGCACACACAAAAGCACGCTTGTCCAAGAATTTTTCCGAGCAATATAACTAGATGAGCTAAGCCAACTCACAGAACTTGAAGCGATGAGATATTAGTCAATAACATTGGAATGTCACCAGTCAAACTGTTGTTGTTAAGCCGGCTATTCTTGCATAGAAGTCGACAATAACAAATATTTTAAAAAAATTATATCTAAAACCAATCAAGAGATAGCAATAAAATATAATCATGAATAAACACGTAGTAAATGGTATATTAGACCTTTATACTTATAAGAAGATGCATGTAATGAAAACATAGCCTCCTCTTTGGTTTGGGAGTTCATATTTATGTATAAACATGTGCAGCTCTATGCGGTGATGGGAATAGACTGGACATATTTGAGTGTGTGCACCTAGAAAGAAAAGGATAACATGCACCGATTTTGAACTTAATTTAATACATTATTTTATAAACATTGAATATTCCTACTTCCTCTTCATTGCACAAATTTCAACACAACAGGATACATGACATTGACAACAAATATTACAATCTGCAATATGAAGTACATAAAAGAGCTGCAACCAATGTCAACAGCCTATGTTGCACGGACACTTCTTTTTAGTAGAAGTTTCGTGTCCGTCTCCGTTTTTGTTTGAAGGCTATTTTATAAAGGTTATGGTTTAGCAATAACGTTTTCAGTGTCCGTTTCCGTACCTGAGCAGCAATATCATATCAATTTGGCATGCGTGCATTAAACATGGAAATCATATATTCTAGCTGCAAAGGAAGCATACTTACAGAAACCGCAATTTTGAGAGTTTGCCTAAACTTTCCGGGATGGGACCAGTAAAACTATTCAAGTAAAGATCCAAGCTCACCAAGTTAGTCAGATTCCCAAGATCTCTAGGAATTGGTCCAGTTATGTTATTACTGTATAGTTCCCTGTCATAAGTAATTAGCTTATGATTCAAGCAAGAAAAGGTTCAAGAAATGGCATAATATAATAGTGTTCACGAAATTTCTACTAAATAAATAACACATTTTTAAGCAAGAGAGCATATTTTTCTAAAGAACTTTAGAACCAGAGATACTAACTTACAAGTATTGCAAGTTTTTAAGCAAGCCAATCTCTCGAACAAGCTGACCAGACAAAGCAGCATTCCCAAGATCACTAAGACATAAAGAAGATATTTGAGTAAGACAATTACGCAATTCATAAGAAGTGTGTGCTTCAAAGATGTGAAAGAGCAAGAGTATTACACTCGTATCACACTGTTATCGTTGTTACATGTGACATGAAACCACGTGCACGGGTTTACGAGGGTAGGATCCCAACTCTGTAAGACATTATTAGGATCAATCAAGTTGCTTCTAAGGCTGTGCAAAGCATCACCTGTTAAATTCAAGTGGGAATGCATCACTAAACAGTGTATTAACAAGGAAAAATTGAATACCACCCAATGCTACAAATAGATGATAAACTTCTACAAAGATTATTCTTTTTTTTTTTTTTTGAGGAAACTACAAAGATTCAACGTTCAAATTGGGGAAGAAAGGCATTTTAATTCAACAAAATTAAGAAACTAAAGCATAAGGTACAACTTGGGAACTAGTCTCAACCAACAGTGTCATACACCTAATACTGGAATCAGTTGACTAAATACATTTGAATCATGGGAGGTTTTCCTGTTAATTAGCAAAAGCCATTTTGACTTGAGCCCTGATATTACCATATACTATTAAGCTGAAATAAGTAAATGAAAAACAAGACAGGGTCAAAATTCAATAGGGAAAGCAATAAAAGCTTGCAAATAGTGAATTGTATAGCATTACTAACAGCCATTAATAGGAAGAGAAAACAGATACTCATTTCCATAAATTGAAAAACCAAGACCAAATTCATCAAATTTTAAAAGAGGAATAGAGGAAAAAAGCATTAAATAGAAGACAGACCTTCCATATTTCCCAAAACCAGCCATAACGGATGCAACAACAAGATCAACCACTTAAAATCAAAGATTCTAGCTTTATTCTCCATTACTCTCTAAACAATCTCCTTTGAACTTTAACTTGTCAATCTCCGCAGATCCAAACAACAACACACCAAAACCCAGCTCACCATTACCTAGAGAACCCCCAAAACAGAGAAAGAAATAGAAATAGAAAAAATGAACCCAACAAACCCTTGTTTTTTTCTAAAACTTAATGAACAAATCCACCATTCATTAACCAAGTTAAAAAAGAACAAGTACAACGAAGCCCCTGATCTAGACCAGTGTGGTTAAGTAGCTCCAAAAAGGGCGCAAGAAAAAACCAAAAATAAGAAACAAATTTAAAACATTATCACTGGTGCTGCTACCCTTTTAGCTGTAGCTCGAACTGAAAAAAGGAAAGAACTTTCCACATTTTAGGCATCACTTTAATAAGTGAAGTGTGTGCGAGCGAGCGAGCTCTCGAAACCAGAGAGAGTGTGCCGAGTTATCTATTTATTTAATAAGAAAGAGGAAGTGTGTATTTAAAGCTACCCGGACGGAGGGAAACTGCTTGACCGCTGCCCAAAACGCAGTCAAAAACTCAAATGCATTCGCGCTATGTCGTGGAAAGTGACGTGACCCCGTAATAACTGCGTTTAAAGGGTCCCTTCCTAAATCTTTATTATTGGATTACGGTTTTATATAGGAGAGACGAGGCACCGCCTACATGAATGGATTTGACACATTTTTTTTGGAATTAAATTAATAAATAGTAGTATACGTTTTCTATTATAATTATGATTAATTTAATTGAATATAAAAATTAATCTACATATAATTTGTTAATGCAAGTTTATGAAAAAAGATATCAAGTTTGATTCAAATTTTCTATATAAAAAAAGTTTTGATTCAAATTCAACACATTCGTATAGATGGTGTTAAGCCACAACCGTTATCAAATTTTACAAAATTTCCACATTGAAAATACTTAGGTCCTGTTTGAGAATTAGTTGTTAGCTGTTAGCTGATTATATTAGCTGTTAATTGTTAGCTGATTACATTAGCT
Organism: Euphorbia lathyris; assembly: GCF_963576675.1. Lineage (NCBI taxonomy): Eukaryota > Viridiplantae > Streptophyta > Magnoliopsida > Malpighiales > Euphorbiaceae > Euphorbia > Euphorbia lathyris. The sequence continues at coordinate 26,507,837 of NC_088916.1, forward strand.
GATTTGACTAGTTGTTTGTGTAGACTTATTTGGTAAAAACTAGCTGATTGATAATAGCGGTTTGTACAAAAAGACGAATAAGGGCATTTCTTTTTTTAATACATAAAAATATACATAAAATAATTAGGGTTAAAGAATTCCATTAATTTTAATATTGCAAAACACTAATTGAAAAAAGAGCTTTTTCTAAATTAACGTTTTCATCCCAAACATCTCTCCACCAAACATTCCAATCAGCGGTTTCAATGGTCAAACCGCTAAAATTGGTCAAAACCGCTCTTTTTATCGCAAAGCACTCTTTACCAAACAGGGCCTTATTATTTATATAATGGTAGATTTGATCATTTCTCATTTATCTGGAGTATATTTTTTTTTCTACGTATGGAAAGTATTTTTCCTAGGATGTTATCTCTTTCTCTACATATATACTAGTCATATATATATAGTTACTCAACTAAGGCCCTGTTCTTTTTTACTTAATTTCAGCATAAGTCAGTTCAGTTCACTTCAGTTCAGCAGCATTCAGTTCAGTTCAGTTCAGTTAAGTTAAGTTCAGTTAATTTAATTTCAGTAATTACATTATTTATTATAATTATAATTATTTATATATAATTTATTTTTATTTATATATAATTTATATTTTAGTATTATTTATATATAATTCATCATTATTTATTATAATGATAACTACTTATATATAATTTATTATTATTTATTATAATTTATAATTTTAATATTATTTATATTTATCATTATTTGTTATAATTATAAGTATTTATATATAATTTAATATAATTTAGTATTATTTATATATAGTTCATCATGAATTGATAGTTAGTTAGTGTAGCCGAAGACGCTGCTAGGGTTTTCGAGGCTCTAATAAGTTTTTGATCTGACGCCGCCGCTGGTTTCTCTACCGCCGTCGCGTTTCTTCCCCTCACCGCCGGGTTCTTATTATGTGCAAAGGATTTCTCTGATCTCTCTCGTCGCCGCTCTCCTCTTTCGACGCCGCCGCGCTTTCTCTCGCTGCCGATTTTCTTTATTGGAGCAAGGTTTTTCGCCGATCTGGTCGTCGGTTTGCTTTATTCGCGAATCTTTCCTTCGCCGCGATTTCGCCGCCTCCGCCGTCCGTGCCGTCTGCTCGCGGATCTGCTCTGGTTGTCGCGCGCGGCTGCGTCGCCGCCTGCCGCCGCCGCCTGCCGCCTGCTACCTGCCGTGTTTTATTTAATAATAATCTGCACCTTACTCTAATATATCCAACCTGAAATAAATCCATAAATCCATAATGAAATAATTAATTAATAAGTGGTTTGTGATGGTTTAATTGAATTGTTTTTGAAAAGGGTTTGTCGTTTTGGAGATTTGGCGTTGCTAGGATTTTGGCTCTTTCACCGCCGCCCTTTCGCCACCACTGTCGTCTTTGGTTGCTTGGTCGGCTCTCGTAGATCTGATGGAGATGGATTGCTCAATTGCTCATCTTTTTTCTAGATCCTCTTTCTTGAAACATGCCTTGCCTGAATCTCGTGATGCTGCGATTTGTCCTTCTTCGCGTCCCGGGCCTTCTGCTGGACCTAGATCCTATGCGGCTACGCTTGCTGGTGCTGCTCCTTCTGCGGCTATTTCTCCTGATGTTCCTCCCCCCGTGGATCGATCTCTTATATCTGAAGAAGGCGGCTTTAAAGCCGTCAAAATATAGCAGGATATTTACAATGAAAGGCTCAATCTTTGTAAGCACTCTATTATAGGGCGTATCACTCTTGCTAAAGGGGAATCTCCTTGGAAACAGCCGGACTTGAAAGCAAAACTTTCAGCTATTTGGGGTTGCTCTCTTAATTGGAGATTGATTTCTCTGGGTAGAGGTTTTTACCACATCATTCTTGCATCCGCAGAGGCTCTCCAACCTGTCTGGAGTCGGGGTGCCATTGCTCTCAGGCCTGGGATTATGCGTTTCATTCCTTGGAGTCCGGGCTTTAATCCGGACTCTCACAAATCCACTTCTGCTCAAGTCTGGGTCCGATTCTACAATCTTCCTTGGGAATTCTGGGATAAGCGGATCATGGCAAGCATTGCAAGGGCGATTGGGGTGCCCCTTCATTTTGACAAAAATACTGTGGAGGGTGAAATGGGTCATTATGCTCGTATCGTGATTGATGTGGAGCTTTCTAAGGAAATTCAATACAAACTAAGGGTGGATACTGACACCTCAATACATTGGATTTCCCTTGAATATGAAAGGCTTCCTGACTTATGCTCCATTTGCCATTCCATTGGTCATTCTGCTGGAGCTTGTAGGAGGAACCTTCGTCGGGAGGATCATGTTGACATAAAGCAAAGAAATGGGAAGCAAAAGATGGGATCTCCCGAGCCCCGAGGTAGGTCTGTTACTCGGATTTGGAAGAAGAAGCCAGGAGTTCACATTGAAACTGGTGAAACATCTAAAGGGGCTCCTGCCAAAGGAGAGTCTGACAAGCCTAACAATTGTGACTTACAGATGGTACTTCATAGTGTTGGGGTTTAGTGTCCTATAGACAATTGTTCTAGGATACAAACTTAATGTAAATGAATTGTTCTTTATATCATTTGTTTTAATGAGATATATGTTTTATAACTATATAAAGGCAATCCCTTTTAAGCACTAAATAAAGTCTAATAAAAGAAAATCCGTAAATTTATTTAAAGTGATTATAAAGTGTTCATACAAGCATGAAGTGAGACAAAACTTTATAATAAACTGATAAACTTAAAACCACCCCAAGTCAAGTGATATGTTTAGGATTGATATATCACTGTTGAGACTTGCATGTAACAATGTCTTCTGTCCGATAGAAAGCTGATCTCACAAGCTTCATATGTACAGATATCTGGACAGTTACATGGATCCGATGAAAAGTAGTTCATTAGGATTGGGGATCCGATTTGAGATAACAGGATGGGTAGATTCATCCTTGTCACCTATTCATCTCATTGGTATTAATAGGTATAACTAATCCTCAGATTCAAAGGAATATTAATTGGTATTCTGGATTACGGAATGTGACGCTTTGACTCTGGTGTAACACGATCCTTAACAGAGATGACTCTGGAGTGTGAACAGTAGACGTTGGGTATCACAGGAAGTGATTGCAGGATCGTTATATATTGGATTGAGCATTTATGACTCCCGATAAATGGGAGATACATCTAAGGATCGCTTGTGGAAGACTCGACTCTAAATCCTTGCAAGGTGATAGCTTAAGACTTGAAATACAGATTTCACTTAACCTATCTATTTGAGTTGACTCAGCCTGTACAAGTAAAACGAACGTCTCGCTATATGTGACTTGACATCATCCATAGACATAAGATTCAGTTCAAGGATATAGTTGATAAAGGATCGAATTATACTGTAACTAATACGGAAAGGTTAACGACAGAATCAACCTGTCTTCTTATAGCTCTGGGGGAATGATTACGGACTTGCTAATCACATACTCTGTACATCATTCTGCTATGCAAAGATTAAATATAATTCTTTGAAAATTATTTAATAACGTTGCATACGGCTAGAAGCAATAAGAACCTAATGGGTCACACATAAGACTTGGAACCTAAAAGAGAGATAGATGTTAATTAATTGATGGAAGCCCAATTGAGCCCAATAAGGCCTATGGACCAAAGGGGGGTCGAAATTCATGTAGTGAAATACATGAATAATTAATTTGATTTTGTTAATCCTAATTAGATTAGGATTATGAATTAAATTAATTAAGAGATAAATAAGTTAGGAGTTTTAATTAGATTATAATACTCCTATTATTATCCAATAAGGTTATTATTATTATCATTAATATATTAAATATATAATGAGATAATAATTAGGAATTCTATTCCGAATTGAATTCCTATTCAGTAACCTAATTCTATCTAACTAGGGATTAGATACAAGAGATTATAAATAACCCTCCCCTAGGATTTTCGAAACCCACTAGTGCAAACCCTAGAGTGATTTTCGAAATCCCTATAGTGCAAGAGAGAGAAAATTTCGACACCCCCAGTTCGAGGACGAGATTTTCTACGCCTTCCTTCCGATCAATTAATTTCATCTATTTCTTTTATCCTTGATCTTGTGTTGATTAATTAGAGGCAATCTACTTTGGTTGCTATTCAACGGTTGATTCTAAATTAATCTTCCCGTGTTTTATTTCGTGCTTGGGAACTCGGAGAAGAGTTGTGGGCACTTCATTAACAACGGTAGATTGATCATCAAAAGGTAATTCTTCTTATCCCTCTTTATATGAAATAACGATTAACGGATCCTAGGGTTAATGGAAATAGGTTAAAAAATTTATATTTCCGCTGCTATACCTTAGCCTAATTTCCAACAGTGGTATCAGAGACATCGTTAAATCCGTTATTTCATATATGAAAATTTAGAAGTTTTTCAATAGGATTGAATAAATATGTATAGTTAGGATTAATTAACAAATTGTTTTGATTAATTGATTCTAAAGATAAATAAGTTTTAATTAATTGTTAATTAAAATAGATTATGCGTATGTTCCTAATTATTTTGGTTGATAATCATTATAATGAAATCTATTAGTTTTATAGTTAGATTGATAAAATCAGTTTTATTAATTCTAAAGATAAAACGGAAATCTATAGTAGTTTTCCTATTTTCTGAAAATCGTTTTAAAATCGTTTTAGAACTGATATATATATATTTAAAATTGTTATTATATAAAAAAAATACGACAGCATCCCGAGTCGCGCCTCGCGGCGCGACTGGCCGCTGTGTCGCGACGCCTGGCTTGCGGCAGCGGCGGTTCAGCCGTCCTAGGGCTGCTGCCAATCGGCAGCAGCCCACTCTCGGGCCCGGCCCGAGACCCACTTGAATTTTAAATTGTTTAAAATCGGTTTTTATATATTTTAAATATATATGTTTCAGAAATTGATAGTTTTCTGTTTTGATTATCGAATGAAAATTTGTTTAAAAGTTGTTTTACCAATTTGTAAATCAAAATGTTAAATGAATTAAAATCAAAATAATTGGGACGTGCATAATTAAAGTTTTGTATAGTTATATTAATCTAAAAATTAATATAAAAGATACGAAACTATTAGAAGTAAAATTGGATGAAAGTTAATTTGATAAGTTAATGTGATTAAAATAAATATTACATAAGATAGTTATGTAATCAACCAATTAAATTTATTTAATTGAGTCTATGCATGTTTGGAGTTATGGACATATTTGGACCCTCTTTTAGTCTTTTAGTATTTTTGAAATAGGGCCTGCGAGTCCTGCCTTTCTACTATCTATTGTAATTTCTCCTCTCATCTGATTCCCTTCAATTCAATTGAAGTTTTCTTTAGTAGTATAGAAATTAATATGTAATTTCAAGGCGCCATGGAAAAGACGGAGGACCTAAAGAGAAATATGTAATAGTTAGTATTTCCTTAGGTTTGCCCTTTTATTCCGTCTCTGGCTCGACGGAATAATTTAGATGATATGTCCATAACGCCAATGTATGTGAATGTATGTGTCTGATGTATGCTAAAGCAAATCAAGACTAAGTTAGATTATGAGACCTAAAATAAAATCCCTCATTAAAAAGTTAAGTAAATAAACAAGTTATTAAAATCGGTTGCCCCTCCCTAATATTATAATTCAGCCGGCAGTACTGGGGGCCTTTGGGTTGTTGAGCAAACTCAAGCTCGGGGTCTTACGGTAACACCTGAATTATCGAAAATTACTTTTCATGAATATGGGGTAATACTTAAATTAGATTATGATAATTGGATGAGCAAACTCATGTTCTCATAAACTAATGGGCAAGATGGTTGGGATTAATGTGAATAGCATATTAGTTACTAATGTGGTTAGTAACCCAATAACCTAGGAATCACATTAAAGATGTGATTGATTACATGAATCTACCTAACGAATGAGACTAGCTTGTTGAGCAAACTCAAGGCGAAATCTCAGGAGTTAGGATCCTAGCTCACTAAAGGATTTGTGAAATTCTTCGAATTAATATGGAGGGCTATTAATTTGGCAAAATAGTGGGAGCAATCTAAAATAAACTAAAAGGCCTATAATTTTAGATTGATATACTTTAAGCAAATGAATGACATATGTTTACTCTTTCTCACTCTCAGGTTTAATTAAACACACTATTAAAATCATGACTAACACTAATCTGCAAAACATTCTTACCGATAACAAATTGAATGGTTCAAACTTCACCGACTGGTATCGCAACCTCAAAATTGTTTTGAAGTTCGAGAGGAAAGGGTATGTACTTGATACACCGATACCCCCTTACCCAATGGATGATGCTCCCTACCAAGAATTTTATGCTTACTTGAAGCATAAATCTGATGACGATCAAACGGGAGACATCATACTTGCATCATTGACACCGGAAGTAAAAAGGCAACTACATTCAGATATGGATGCCTATTCCATGGTCAAGCACCTAAAAGAGTTATTTGTGAATGAAACTCGGTGCGAGCGCTTCGAAATAACAAAGGAGTTATATAAAAGCAAGATGCAGGTGGGCACATCTGTAATGGCACATTGTGCCAAGATGATCAGCCTTATCACCAAGTTTTCTTGTATTGGAGATGCGATGGACCATAAACTAAGTGAAAACTTACTTCTTCAGTCCCTCCCCGAGAGTTACTCACAGTTCATCATGAACTACCAAATGAGTGGCTTGCAAACCTCTCTTGTAGAGCTTGCACATATGCTCGAGTCAGTCGAGCCCATTATAAAATAAAACGAGGAGATACTGGCCCTTGCTATTGAAGGATCAAGAAAAAGGAAAGGGATCTCTCCCAATCCAAATCATCTTGATAAAGGAAAGGAGGCTATGCTCACCGAAACGAAGGGAAAGGAATTAAAGAAGCCCAAAGGAAAGTGCTACTATTGTGGTGACTTGGGGCATTGGAAGAGGAACTGCATGGAGTACCTAATCTTCCACGAGAAGGAAAATGACGGTGCTTCAGCATCTGGTATGTTTTATATTGACATAAATACAATTTCACAATCTGAATCTTGGGTACTTGATACCGGATGTGGATCTTATATTTGTACAAATATGCAGGAGCTAAAACAGACTAAGGAACTAAAGAAAGGAAGCATAAACTTGTGAGTGGGAAATGGAGCAAGAGTTGCCGCCCTCGCAATTGGAGATTATGTTTTGAATTTGCCCTCTAGGCTTGTAATAGAATTAAGGAATTGTTTATACGTTCCGCAAATGTCTCGTAACATTATTTCTATTAGTCGTTTTGTTGACGACGGTTTTCATATTTCAATAAAAGACAAGAGTTGCAATTTTTATAAAGATTCGATCTTTTATTTTTCAGGAATATCACAAAATGGGATTTATGTGTTAGATGACAAAATTCCTGTTTTTGCAATTGATACCAAAAGACATAAGCTAGATAATTCAACTTACTTGTGGCATTGTCGTTTAGGCCATATAAACAAGAGACGCATGCTAAAGCTACATTCAGATGGGCTTATAGATCCAATCGATCCCGAATCATTGGAAACATGTGAATCATGTTTAAAAGGTAAAATGACAAAGACACCCTTTAGCAATAAAGGTGAGCGTGTATCAGACACTCTAGGACTCATTCATTCAGATGTATGCGGTCCTATGTCAGTCCAAGCAAAAGGAGGATTTAGATTCTTCATAAGCTTCATAGATGACCATACCCGATATGGTTACATCTACTTGATGAAGCACAAATCAGAAGCTTTTGAGAAATTCAAATGCTTCAAGATTGAAGTAGAAAATCAATTAGGAAAGAAAATAAAGACGCTTCGATCTGATCGAGGTGGCGAATATCTTTCAGATAATTTTCTGAATTATCTAACTGAATGTGGGATATGCTCACAATGGACACCTCCCTATACACCACAACACAATGGTGTATCCGAGAGGAGAAACCATACCCTACTAGATATGGTACGATCCATGATGAGCATGGCCTTACTTCCAAAGACGTTCTGGGGCTTTGCCTTAGAAACTGCCCTCTTCACCCTAAACCGAGTACCAACTAAATCCGCTAGTTCCACACCATATGAATTGTTCGTTGGTAGGAAACCTGTGTTCTCATTCATGAGAGTATGGGGTTGTTCAGCATTTGTCAAACGCATTGCGTCCGACAAACTAGATTCGAAATCTGATAAATGTTTCTTCATTGGATACCCTAAGGAAACTGTGGGATATTACTTCTATCATCCAGATGATCAGAAAGTGATAGTATCCAAACAAGCAACCTTCTTAAAGAAAGAGTTTCTCGAAGAAACATAAAAGGGAAGCATGATTGAACTTGACGAAGTTCAAGAAGAAGAAACACCGACTGAAACAACGGAGGCGGTTGAGGTACCCGAAGTAGTCCCATTAGATGAGACTCCAGTGCCACCTATTCGTAGATCACAAAGAGTTCGTGAACTCCCAGTTAGATATGGTTTTCTAGTGGGAGATGATAATGAAGTTCTCGTGTTAGACGACGAACCCGAAAACTACGAAGAGGCTCTTACTAGTCCAGATTCTAAAGCATGGCTTGAGGCCATGGATTCTGAAATGGATTCCATGTATACTAACCAAGTATGGACTTTGGTTGATCCACCCGAAGGGATAAAACCCATTGGGTGCAGATGGATCTTAAAAAAGAAGACAGACATGGATGGAAAGGTTAGCACCTACAAAGCTAGGTTAGTAGCGAAAGGATATCGTCAGAAGCAAGGAATTGATTATGACGAAACTTTCTCTCCTGTGGCTATGTCCAAATCAATCAGAATCATGCTTGCAATTGCCGCTCACTTCGATTATGAGATTTGGCAAATGGATGTGAAAACAGCTTTCCTAAACGGAAACCTGCTTGAGGATGTATATATGATGCAGCCTGAAGGTTTCATATCGAAGGATGCAAATAAAGTTTGCAAACTTCAGATATCCATTTATGGACTCAAGCAAGCATCAAGAAGCTGGAATAAGCATTTTGACGAAACCATAAAACAATTTGGTTTCGAACAAAATTGCGAAGAAGCTTGCATTTACAAGAAAGCAAGTGGGAGCTCTATAGCATTTCTCATACTATATGTGGACGATATATTATTAATGGGAAATGACATTGCTCTACTACAGTCGGTAAAAGTATGGTTATCTGGTAACTTCTCAATGAAAGACCTTGGTGAAGCAGCTTATATACTTGGTATAAAGATCTACAGAGATAGATCGAGAAGACTGCTTGGTCTTTCACAGGCTACATACATTGAAAAGGTGCTAAATCGGTTTAGCATGCTTGAATCGAAACGAGGTAACTTACCCATGCTACATGGAGTAAAGTTAAACAATCATCAATGTCCTAAAACCGATGATGACAAAAGACGCATGGCTGTAGTCCCGTACGCCAGCACAATCGGTTCGATTATGTATGCTATGTTATGCACTAAACCTGACGTAGCGTTCGCGTTATCTGTAACGAGTCGTTACCAAGGAAATCCGGGAGACGAGCATTGGATTGCCGTCAAGAACATTCTTAAGTACTTGAGAAGAACTAAAGATATGTTCCTAGTGTACGGAGAAGGTGATCTGAAAATAGAAGGATTTTCAGACGCAAGTCATCTCACAGATGAGAATGATTTTAAATCCCAATCAGGATACCTGTTTATTTTGAATGGGGGCGCGGTCAGTTGGAAGAGTTCCAAGCAGGGAAGCGTAACTTTCTCTACGCCCGAGTCAGAGTATATCGCAGCTGCAGAAGCAGCAAAGGAAGCGGTTTGGATTAGAAAGTTCATTACAGAACTTGGTGTGGTGCCTGACATTGTAAATCCCATTACATTGTATTGTGATAACAATGGAGCCATTGCGCATGCAAAGGAACCACGGTCTCATAATGCGTCCAAGCATTACCTTAAGCGATACCACATCATAAGAGAGATTGTGGCTAGAGGAGATGTGAGAATAGAAAGAGTACCTACAGAGGACAACGTTGCAGATCCGTTGACAAAGCCCTTAACCCAGAGAGTACATGATCATCATTTAACTTCTACTGAGATAAGTTTTAGAAACAATTGGCTTTTTTAGAAACAATTGGCTTTAGTCCAAGTGGGAGTATGTTGGGGTTTAGTGTCCTATAGACAATTGTTCTAGGATACAAACTTAATGTAAATGAATTGTTCTTTATATCATTTGTTTTAATGAGATATATGTTTTATAACTATATAAAGGCAATCCCTTTTAAGCACTAAATAAAGTCTAATAAAAGGAAATCCGTAAGTTTATTTAAAGTGATTATAAAGTGTTCATGCAAGCATGAAGTGAGACAAAACTTTATAATAAACTGATAAACTTAAAACCACCCCAAGTCAAATGATATGTTTAGGATTGATATATCACTATTGAGACTTGCATGTAACAATGTCTTCTGTCCGACAGAAAGCTGATCTCACAAGCTTCATATATACAGATATCTGGACAGTTACATGGATCCGATGAAAAGTAGTTCATTAGGATTGGGGATCCCATTTGAGATAACAGGATGGGTAGATTCATCCTTGTCACCTGTTCATCTCATTGGTATTAATAGGTATAACTAATCATCAGACTCAAAGGAATATTAATTGGTATTCTGGATTACGGAATGTGACGCTTTGACTCTGGTGTAACACGATCCTTAATAGAGATGACTCTATGGTGTGAACAGTAGACGTTGGGTATCACATGAAGTGATTGCGGGATCGTTATATATTGGATTAAGCATTTATCACTCCCGATAAATGGGAGATACATCCAAGGATCGCTTGTGGAAGACTCGACTCTAAATCCTTGCAAGGTGATAGCTTAAGACTTGAAATACAGATTTCACTTAACCTATCTATTTGAGTTGACTCGGCCTGTACAAGTAAAACGAACGTCTCGCTATATGTGACTTGACATCATCCATAGTCATAAGATTCAGTTCAAGGATGTAGTTGATAAAGGATCGAATTATACTGTAACTAATACGGAAAGGTTAACGACAGAATCAACCTGTCTTCTTATAGCTCTGGGGGAATGATTACGGACTTGCTAATCACATACTCTGTACATCATTCTGTTATGCAAAGATTAAATATAATTCTTTGAAAATTATTTAATAACGTTGCATACGGCTAGAAGCAATAAGAACCTAATGGGTCACACATAAGACTTGGAACCTAAAAGAGAGATAGATGTTAATTAATTGATGGAAGCCCAATTGAGCCCAATAAGGCCCATGGACCAAAGGGGGGTCGAAATTCATGTAGTGAAATACATGAATAATTAATTTGATTTTGTTAATCCTAATTAGATTAGGATTATGAATTAAATTAATTAAGAGATAAATAAGTTAGGAGTTTTAATTAGATTATAATACTCCTATTATTATCCAATAAGGTTATTATTATTATCCTTAATATATTAGATATATAATGAGATAATAATTAGGAATTCTATTCCGAATTGAATTCCTATTCAGTAACCTAATTCTATCTAACTAGGGATTAGATACAAGAGATTATAAATACCCCTCCCCTAGGATTTTCGAAACCCACTAGTGCAAACCCTAGAGTGATTTTCGAAATCCCTATAGTGCAAGAGAGAGAAAATTTCGACACCCCCAGTTCGAGGACGAGATTTTCTACGGCTTCCTTCCGATCAATTAATTTTATCTATTTCTTTTATCCTTGATCTTGTGTTGATTAATTAGAGGCAATCTACTTTGGTTGCTATTCAACGGTTGATTCTAAATTAATCTTCCCGTGTTTTATTTCGTGCTTGGGAACTCGGAGAAGAGTTGTGTGCACTTCATTAACAATGGTAGATTGATCATCAAAAGGTAATTCTTCTTATCCCTTTTTATATGAAATAACGATTAACGGATCCTAGGGTTAATGGAAATAGGTTAAAAATTTTATATTTCTGTTGCTATACCTTAGCCTAATTTCCAACACATAGTTCTGTCAAGATTAATGAGTCGGTTCTTGATTCTGATTCGGACACGGCCCCTGCCTCTCCTTCTCTTGGCTTTCCAGCTTATCAACTTGATAAAGAGCTGGGAAGCTTGGGTTGGCACGCCTCTCACCCCATTCCTCAGGTTTCTGAACTTCCTATTTTGCAAAACATTGCGAATTCAGAAAACAGAGACTGTTTGCAGGTGGTTAATGATCCAGAGGAAAAGACTTGGTCTAAAGTCCAGAAAAGGAAGAAGCACAAGGATAACAACACTCCCCTTGAAGTCAGTGGTAAACGGCATAGCAAGCCGCATGTGCGGTTTCAATGATTGTGTTATTTTGGAATTGTAGGGGCATCGGTAATGATTGCACTCAACGAGCCCTGAAACTTCTGTGCCAACACCATCGTCCTGATTTCTTGTGTCTTGCAGAACCCCTTGTTTGTTTTAGTGACACTTCTGATCGGTTTTGGAGATCTTTGGGTCTATCTCTCTTTGCCTGGAATGATAAGGATTCGCCGACTCTTTGGCTTCTTTCTAGGGATGCTTCTTCTCTTTCTCTTCATTCTTCTCATTCCCAACATGTTACTGTTCAACACAAGCTGGGTGATAAGTCTTTTCTGCTTTCTTTTGTCTATGGTAGTAACTTGGTTTCGGAAAGAAGGGAGTTGTGGTCCTCTCTTTATAGTTGTGCCTTTCCTCATAATAATTGGTTGGTGTTTGGGGATTTCAATGCTATTACGGGCTCTCATGAGAAACTTGGTTCCCCTCCTGCTGCTGGATCCTGCAGGGAATTCAGGAATTTTATTGATGATTGTGATCTTATTGATATTGATACTTTAGGACAGAGGTTTACTTGGTCCAATGGTCGGTATGGGGCGGCTCATGTTGAATGTCGCATGGATAGAGCTTTGGTGTTAGAGGGATTTTTAGATTCTTGGGACTCTATCTATTGCACGGCTTTGGCAAGGTATAGTTCTGATCATTGCCCGATGCTCCTTCAATGCAGAACTGGGGATCCAAGGATTGCTAGGTTCAGATTCCATGCCATGTGGACCACTAATGATTCTTTAAAAGGGGTAATTACTAATCACTGGACAACATCACGCATCTCTCTCCCTCCTGCACAACTATTATGTCATAAACTTCGCACTCTTAGGCCTATTCGCAGGGATTGGAATAAAAACGTGTTTGGCAGAATTGATTCTAATATCCATCTGGAAGAAGTTCATCTTACTGATATTCAAAAGCAAATTTCAGAGCAAGGTGATTCTCCTGAGTTGAGTGGTGCTGCTTCTGCCGCCTGCTCCAACCTTGATTTACAACTTCTTCGACAGGAGATGATGTACAGAGAGCAAAGCCGTGTTAATTGGATTAAAGAGGGGGATAGGAATACTAGTTTTTTCTAAAGGTCTTCTAAAGTTAGAAAAACTTGGGCCGGCATTCATCATTTAAGGATCGGCGATGGGGATCCCACTTCTGACACGGTAAGATTATCTGATCATGTAATTGAGTATTTCTCTAATCTCTTCTGTAGTTCTAGGGAGCATATTGATCTTTCTCCAATTAATGAGGTAATTCCCAACTTAGTAACTTCTTTGGAAAATGAGGAATTAATTTCTAAACCTTCCATTGAAGCTATTAAAAACACGGTATTTTCCATGGATCCTGACAGTGCCCCTGGCCCTGATGGTTTTGGGGGAATCTTTTATCGTTTCTTTTGGGATATTGTTGGGAAGGATGTTTTCAATATGGTTCAGGCTTTCTTTGATCATGGGTGCATCCTACCTGGTTTAAACTCTAGTATTATGGCTCTAATTCCTAAAGTGGCTGAAGCTGACAGAATTGAGAATTTTCGTCCAATTGTGATGAGTAACTTTGGTTTCAAAATCATCTCAAAAATTCTTGCAGATGGCCTTGCAGTTATTGCTGCAAGGATTGTCTCTCCCAACCAGTATGGTTTCCTTAAAGGTAGAAGCATTCATCAGTGCATTGCCTTAGCTTCCGAGGGAGTTAATATGCTTGACAGAAAACGTTTTGGTGGACACATGGCCTTAAAAATTGATATCCGTAAGGCTTTTGATACTTTAGATTGGAACTTTCTCTTAGCTGTGTTAGATTCCTTTGGTTTTTCTCTCACTTTCAGAGATTGGATCCTTAACATTCTGGCATCTGCTCGTATTTCTGTGATGATTAATGGTTCTCCAAAGGGTTACTTTTCTTATTCTAGAGGGGTAAGACAAGGGGACCCCCTCTCTCCTATGCTATTTGACATTGCTGAGGATTTTTTCTCTCGTTCGCTTACTAAGATGGTGATGGAGGGTACTTATTCTCCTATGTATTATTCTGGCGGAACTTCCTTTCCTTCTCATCTTCTTTTTGCTGATGACATACTCATTTTTGGAGTGGCGTCCTTGAGCAATTTGCATGCTCTCAATGATTTCTTCCTGCTCTATGGACGGATATCCGGTCAGCAGGTTAGTTGGGATAAATCTGCTATCTTTTTTGGTTCTCAGGTGAGTCCCACGAGGAGGGTTCGACTTACTCACTGTCTTGGCATCCGTTTGGAGTCTCTCCCTTTTAGTTACTTAGGAGTCCCTCTATTTAAAGGAGCTCCTAGGGCTCGTCATCTCAGTTGCCTTGCAGACAAATTTCTATCTCAATTTAGCAAGTGGAAAGGTAGCTCTCTCTCCTTTGCAGGGCCTTTAACTCTAATTAAGTCGGCTATTACTGGCTCTCTGGTTCACTCATTCTTGGTCTATAAGTGGCCAGTGGGATTGTTGAAAAAGCTCAATAGAAGCGTTAAGAATTTCCTTTGGACGGGTTGTATTGATCAGAGGAAGTTAATCACGGTTCCCTGGCAAACTTGTTGCAAAAGTTTGGAGGGTGGAGGATTGGGCATTAAGGATTTTAGGATCTTTAACCAAGCTCTCTTGGGTAAGATGTGTTGGGATTTAATTCAAGGCACTAGTCTTGCTATTTCTCTGATGAAGTCTAGATTTATGGCTGTCTCTGGTTTGCCTAAAGCTACCATTGCTCCTTCCTCGATTTGGTCTTCTTGTAAGTTTGTTTATTCTTCCATTTAGGACCAGACCTTCTGGTGGATTGGCTAGTCTTCATCGCTCAATTTCTGGACTGATAGGTGGATTATTCCATCGGTGGCGGATAGATTGGGTCTTGATCCTCACGATAAGCGTTCACGCTTTAACTCTGTTGATGATTTTTTGGTAAATTCGGAGTGGCTTGACTTAGGCACTCTTCCCGTAGTTGTTCAAAACAGTATTTGATCTATTCACATGGGTAGAGATGATTTTGATTTCTGCGCTTAGTAGCCCTCTACGAAGGGTATTTTCTCTGCCAAAGAGTTCTATTCGATTATCAGTCCTCGTTCCTCCTCGGTGGACTGGTATAAATTTTTTTGGAATGCTCACACTCCCCCTTCTCATTCCTTCACTTCCTGGAGAGTTTTGCATGGCCGGGTTCCGACTCACGACCTCCTGCAGCATCTAGGCTTCTATTTTACCTCTCGTTGTGTTCTATGTGGTAGAGATGCTGAGTCCATTAACCACTTATTAATTAGCTGTTCTTTTGCAGATTCTCTTTGGAGAGCCCTTGAGATTCATTTTGACTGCGCTTTGCCTCGTCATTTCCAATTCATCCACTTCTTCAGCACTCTTCGTAGCATTCATTTTGGCTCTCAGGTATCGATGATCTGGCGTGTTGCCGCTGTTTCTTGCATCTGGTTAATCTGGCATTGCAGGAATGAAGCACCCTTTAAGGAAGTTTCTCCTTCTATTCAACACTCTAAGATCACCCTATTTTGAATGATTCGAGAGTCCTTTGCCTCTTCTAAAGGTTTTTGTCCTAGGCCGCCTCCGGCTCCCAACATTATTTCGGTTCATTGGCTTAAACCTCCTCCGGGCTGGGTTAAAGTCAATGTGGACGGCTCTGCTTTTGGCACTCATGGCGAGGCGGGAGCGGGAGGTATCTTTCGCAACTATCGAGGCTTTCCCAAAGGTTGTTTCGCTTTTTCTACCCCACCTTCTTTTGCTTATATGGCTGAATTGAGAGCCGCTATTTTCGCAATTGAACTTGCTTGGGAGAAAAATTGGCATCAGCTTTGGGTTGAGTCAGACTCCATGTACGTAGTTAATCTGCTTCGACATCGTTCCATGGATGTTCCTTGGAGTATTCGACAAAAGTGGTTGCATTGTCTCAGCATTTGCTCTAGGATGAACATTCTTTTTACTCACATCTTTAGGGAAGGAAATAGAGTTGCTGATGCATTGGCAAAATTTGGAGTCTCTTCCTCAGTGATCAATTGGTGGCCTTCAGCTCCTGCTTTTTGTCACAGGTTTATCAATGATGACATCTGTAATATTTTTCATTTGCGTTTTTCTTGACCTTTCCTAAACTTTTCTACTCCCCCCCTTCTTCTTGTTTGTTCTCCTTTCTCTTCTCTTGTTCAAACATTCACCTTTTTTTTAATATATTGCGGGTTTGTCAGTTCTTGGGCCATAGGTGCTCACCCCGCCCAAGTTCTGTCTCGTCCCCATTTCTATCAAAAAAAAAAATAGTTCATCATTATTTATAAATAATGTATTATTATTTATTATAATTGATATCTAATTTATAATTTAATATAATTTATATATAATTCATCAATATTTATTATAATTATAATTATTTATATATAATGTATTATTATTTATTATGATTTTTATATAATTCATCATTATTTATTATAATTATAATTACTTATATATAATTTATAATTTTTTTATTTATAATTATAATTTTTTATATATAATTTATCATTATTTATTGTAATTATAATTATTTATATATAAAATATATCATTATATATAATTTATTATAATTATAATTATTTGATGCAGTTAAGTTAAGTTTAATTCAGTTCAGTTCAGTTCAGTAGCATTCAGTTCAGTTCAGTTAATTTAATTTCAGTTAAGTTAATTTAATTTAATTTCAGTAAAAAAGAACAGGGCCTAACTGATTGTCCTTTAACTTTAAGTTGTATGATTGAGTTAACTATATTAACTAACTATTTGTTTAATCTGTTTATCATCAATATTTCCTCATGATGGAAAGTACATAAATGTCTGTTATATGCAAAGTCGATGTAGTATGTTGAAGAAGTTGAAGAACTCAAGCTTGCCTAAAGGCTTTTGTCAAAATGTCTGCCAAATGATGTGAAGTTCGAACATGAAGTAAATGTATGGCTCTAGCTAGTAATTTGCTTCTAAACAAATGACAATCTATTTTTATATGTTAAGTTCTTCCATGAAAACTTGGATTATGTGCATTGTAGATTGCAGATTTGTTATCACAATATAGATGCTAGATGGTCGATGTTGGCTGAATCCAACATCTTGTAACACGAAATCATTTGATTTCACTCATTGTCATTGTTAAAGCTCTACACTCTACTTCACTAGAGCTTCTTCAGATAAAGCCATGTGTGGTAAAGAGCTTTCTGAAGTAAAATTAGAGGTTTGAGTCACTTTAGAGGTTTTGACTAGTCAAACATCTAATAGTGTTGTTTGATGAAAAGATGTTTGAAAGAGCTTATTTTTGAAACACCTTTCCACAAGATTTTGATTTGACAAAATCATTTAAGTTTAATCCATGATTAAGAGACAATTAAATTTAAGTGCTTTGATTTAATTGTACTAATCTGTTTGTTCAATATTGAGTAATATGAATGCAAAAAGAAATAAAGATTAAGACAGGACAAAGTCAGCATGAGAACACAACACAAGCTGAGTGAAGAGAACTCAGCATAAGAGAAGATAAGCCATCTTCAGAACAACAGCTTCAGAATAAAGCATGATCAAAGAAGCTGAGTGAAACGAAGCTCAGCACAGAAGAAGTCTGCTCCAAGAAATAGATTCTACAGAACGAAGCTGACCATGGAAGCTGAGTGGAAAAAGAACTCAGTATGAGTATTGGTGAAAATCAAAGACAATGATTTTCGAAGTGAAGCTGAGTGATCTTCAGGACAGCTTGAATGATCCGTTAGCTAAAAGACAAATTCGACAACTGTCTGCACCAATAATAGAAGCCTTGAATTACGCAAAAGCCAAATTCCAAGATGCATGGGTCAACTGTTCGATGCTATAAGATAAACTGCTGCAAGAAGACAAAGTCTGTAGGAAGAAGACAAGTCTGATGTCTGAAGAATTCAGAAGACAGGATTGGCCTGCACATCTGAAGCTGACCAGAAGTTTGTCCCCCAAAAGAGCCGTTTTGGACTCAACGGACAAATCAATTTCAAATGATTTGTTCCTCACATTTCAACTATAAAAGGGACAAAGATATCATTTGGAAGATTGTCGATTCACAGAAAATTACAAGTGAGAAAGATACAAATTAAAAGCACTCAAAAACAAGAAAGAAAACTTACACCAACCTTCTATTCTTTGTGTAAATGCTAGATTGATTGTTTGTAATCATCTAAAGTGTTCTTTATCTTAAAAGGAACAAATTTGTGATCAATTGTAATATTGAGAGTGTGTATGCTGAGTACTTGGTATTAAGTACTTAGTGGTAGAGAAATCTAAGTGCTGGGTTGTAGCGCTTAGTAGGAGTTGAGTAGACGAATAGAGGAAGGTACTCTTGCATATTCAACTGCCTGTAATCGGTTTGTGCTCTACCTTTAAAGAGCTCAGTATTGGATTCTAAAAGCCCGGAGGATTTTGGGGACTAGACGTAGGCGGAGAGGCCGAACCAGGATAAGTGATACTGAGTAATTTCTAACTCTCTTAAATATATATATGTGAATGTGTTGCTTGTTATATTTACTCAGCATATAAACTGGTTGAAGCTGACACTGAGTAAATTGGAGTGCTGAGTTGGAAGCTGACCACAAAAGTGTCAATTCCCAACTCTCAAGTGAAACAGTCTTAGTCATCATCTGACTAAAGTTGTCTTACATTAAGATCGGCCAAGCTGACCAAAGCTGAGTTAATAAACTCACCAAAATTATTAAGTCAGCAAGATTAATTAGCGAAAAATTTATATTAGTTCTTAACCCCCCCTTGGAACTAATCACACGGGACCAACAAGTGGTATCAGAGCCTAAGCTCACTACTCAAAGATATAACTATCTTGAGCTGATCCCGATAAATGGCTGAGAACAGCACTCGTTTCCTTCTCGGGAACCAAACAACACAGATACTCCCTGAGGGATTATCAATTAGTCGGCCTCCCCTATTCTTTGGATCTAACTATACATTCTGGAAGAATAGGATGAAGAACTTTATCCAAGCCACAAACATGATTGCATGGCTTGCAATAGTTCAAGGCCCATACGTGCCATATAAAACTGTTAACAATGAGAAAGTTGTTAAGGGTGAAACTGAATGGTCAGAAGATGACCTTAGAAAACTTCAAAATAATGCTTCGGCTATCAATATGCTTCACTGTGCTTTAGATGCTGCAGAATACAATAAGATTTCAGGTTGTGAGTCAGCACAGGAAATTTGGAAGAAGCTTGAAGTGACCTACGAAGGCACAAGCAAGGTCAAGGAATCAAAAGTAAATAAGCATATGAGACTATACGAGCTGTTCGAGATGAATGATAATGAGGACATCTCGGGAATGAATGCTAGATTTACCAACATTATAAACGAGCTGAAAAGACTTGGAAAGAACTTCACTGAGGAAGAACAGGTGAAGAAGATCTTAAGAAGTCTCCCCAAAAGCTGGCAGGCCAAAAACACTGTAGTGGAGGAAGCTCAGAACCTTACTACTTATAAGTATGATGAGCTGATCAGATCCTTGCTGACTCATGAGATATCAATGAAAAACTTTGAAGAAAAAGAGAAGTCAGAAGACAAGAAACAAAAATCACTTATCATGAAAGCTGACTCCACCGAAGCTGACTCGTCAGATGATGAGGAGATGGCCATGTTCATAAGAAAGATGAAGAAACTATTCAGGAAGAATGACAGGAACAACAAAAGGCCATACAAAAGAAGCGACGGGTACAAAGCTGAGTCCAGTGAGAAATACAAGAAGGACAGCTCCAAGCCTGTCACATGTTTTGAGTGCCACCAAACTGGGCACATCAAGTCAAGCTGCTCGAACCTCAAGAGAGACAAGAAGGGAAACAAGAAGGCAATGGTAGCAACATGGAGTGACAGTGATGAGTCAACATCATCCGAAGCTGATGCAAATGAAATGGCAAACATATGCTTCATGGCCGATGATGCTGACCACTCTCAATCCGAGCAAGCTGACCTCTCTGATGAAACTGACCAGGAGGCACACAACAATGAGGTAACATCCTTACTTTTTCTTAGAAATGAGATGATAAATGCCCTGAGTGATTTATATGCGCTAACTAAAAAGTGCAATAAGAAAGTAAAGGCACTCAGCAGGCGGTGTGATGAGATTGAATAGGTCAAGCTGAGTGACCTCCGATATCTTCTCTAAGACAACTCAACTCTGCATAGCAACATGGAAATTATGCACAAGTTTGTCTCAGAGGTCCAATCAGATTCAAAGAAACTGAAAAAGGATGTCACTACCCTACAGAGCCAAATAAGAGGCTCAAATAAAAACAAATCCCATATTGAGTACTCAAGTACTAGTCAGCATAAACAATTCACACAGTGTGACTGTTGCGGGAAAAAGGGGCACACAAGAGAAGTGTGTTGGTACAATAAGCGGACTGTCCAATGTGACTTCTGCGGAAAGAAAGGACATACCACTAAGGTATGTTGGCATGCTCAGCACAATAATGCTGACCACACTCAACATCACCCTCAAAGGGTAATTCATTGTGACTTTTGTGGTAAAAGTGGCCACACTATCAAAGTATGCCATCACAAATTAAAATACGACTTTGCACCTGTTTATGCTAACAAACGAGGACCCAAAAAGAATTGGGTACCTAAAGATGAATAGTCTAAAATGCAGGTGAGCCTGAGATGCGTGGAGAAATCAAAACTATGGTATATAGACAGCGCATGCTCGAGGCACATGACTGGTGATGAAACTCAGTTCATCACACTAGAGCTTAAACGAGGTGGAAGTGTAAGCTTTGGAGACAATAAGAAGGGTAAGATAGTCGGCTCATGTACTATTGGAGGTAACCCAACTATTGAGTCAGTCTCCTTAGTTAAAGGTCTCAAATACAATCTGCTGAGTGTAGCTCAGCTTTGCAAGAGCGGCAGAAAGGTTGTATTTGATGATACTCAGTGTCAAATAATCGAGGGAAAAACAAACGAATTGATTTTAACTGCCCCTCATGTGGACAATGATACATGCTGAGTTTAGAAAAACAGTTTTCTAAAAATATATGCTTAGTGTCTAAAGAGGATAACTCCTGGCTATGGCATAGAAGACTTGGTCATGTAAGCATGGACCTTCTTGCCAAATTAGCTAGAAAGCAACTAGTTGAGGGATTACCCAAACTTAAATTTGAAAAAGATCAATTGTGTAATGCTTGTCAGCAAGGCAAACAAACTAAGAAGTCATTTCAAAGTAAAAATATTGTCTCAACCAAGAGACCATTGGAATTACTACACTTGGATATTTTCGGACCTATCCAGCCACTCAGCTTGGGAGGTAAAAAATTTTCCTTAGTCATTGTAGACGATTTCTCTCGGTACACTTGGATCATCTTGCTGAGCAGCAAGGATGAAACATTTGAGATGTTCACCACATTGATTAAAAAGCTTGAAAATGACAAAGACCTAAGAGTAGCTCATATTAGAAGTGACAATGGTGGAGAATTAAAAAACCAACAGTTTGATGAATTCGTGAAACCAGTGGTATCGACCATAATTTCTCTGCTCCTAGAACACCTCAACAAAATAGGGTTGTTGAAAGGAAGAACAAAACAATTGTCGAAATAGCTAGGACAATGCTGAGTGAAAATAGGCTTCCAAAGTATTTCTGGGGTGAAGCTGTCCACACAGCATGCTACATTCTAAATAGGGCTTTAGTTAGACCTATTCTTAAGAAAACCCCATATGAACTTTGGAAAGGACGAAAGCCCAACATTGGCTATTTTCGTGCCTTTGGGTGTAAATGTTTTATACTCAACACAAAAGATAATCTTGCAAAATTTGATGCCAAAGCTGACGAAGCGATCTTTTTAGGGTACTCAACTAACAACAAAGCATATAGGGTATATAATAAACGAACTCAGGTTGTAGAAGAGTCTGTCCATGTTGAGTTCGATGAAGCTGACCCTGCAGGAAAGTCAACTCAGCTCACTGAAGATGAATCAAGCTCAGCTTCCGCTGATCAAAATGGAGCCTCTGAGTCATCAATACAAGGGATGACCAAAGGTAAGCAAGAAATTGAAATAACCTTTGCTGACCAATCTATTCCTGCAGAGATTGTAGAAACACCTGTTCCAAACAACTCAACATTACCCAAAGAAATAAAAATTCCAAGATGACACTCGGAGAAGTCCATTCTTGATGCTGCTGACAACAAACTGATGATAAGAGATCAGCTTAGGAAGTATCTCAGCAATGTTGCCTTCGTCTCAGTGCATGAGCCAAAGAATTTTGCTGATGCTGAGCACGATGAATATTGGATCAATGCTATGCAAGAAGAGCTTGATCAATTCACAAGAAATGAGGTATGAGATTTAGTACCTAAACCTAGGAATCAAAAGACCATAGGAACTAAGTGGGTCTTTAGAAATAAACTAGATGAGCTAGGCAACGTAGTCAGAAATAAAGCCCGACTTGTAGCCCAAGGCTATAGTCAACAAGAGGGCATTGACTGCGGTGAAACCTTTGCACCCGTTGCTAGGTTAGAAGCTATATGTATACTGTGTGCCTATGCAAGTTTTATGAACTTTAAATTATATCAAATGGATGTTAAGAGTGCATTTCTTAATGGTTTTATAAACGAAGAGGTGTATGTTAGTCAGCCTCCAGGGTTTGAAGATCCGAAATTTCCAAACCACGTTTATAAACTCAAAAAGGCCCTATACGGCCTAAAGCAAGCTCCAAGAGCTTGGTATGAGAGGTTGACCAACTTCCTACTGACCAGGAACTATGTCAGAGGCAAAGCTGACACAACCTTGTTTATTAAGAAAAAGGGTAAAAATACCCTACTTGCACAAATTTACGTAGATGATATAATTTTTGGTGCTACTGATGATTCTATGTGCAAAGAATTTAGCAAACAGATGCAAACTGAGTTTGAAATGTCTATGATGGGCGAACTCAACTTCTTCCTTGGACTTCAAATCAAGCAAGGTAAGAATGACATCTTCATAAGTCAGTCCAAGTACGCCAAAGAAATGTTAAAGAATTTTGATATGGAAGAATGTAAACCCATATCAACCCCAATGGGTACTGACATGGTCCTTTGTGCTGACGAAAAAGGTAAGTCAGTAGACAACAAGCTATATCGAGGTATGATAGGCTCTCTACTCTATCTTACTGCCAGTAGACCTGATATTCAGTACTCAGTATGTTATTGCGCAAGATATCAAGCTGACCCCAGGGAATCTCACTTAATAGCTGTAAAAAGAATTTTCAGATATTTACAGAGCTCAGTTAATGCAGGTTTATGGTATCCAAATACAAGTGACTTCACACTGATTGGATATACTGATGCTGACTATGGATGAGATAAGCTAGAACAAAAAAAACACTTCAGGAGGATGTCAATTCCTAGGAAGCTGTCTGGTTTCGTGGTTTAGTAAAAAGCAGTCATCAGTAGCCCTGTCAACTGAAGCTGAGTACGTTGCTGCTGGAAGCTGTGTGGCCCAAGTCCTATGGATTAAGCAACAACTTGAGGATTATGGCGTCAAAACAGAAACAATAGAATTCAAATGTGACAACAAGAGTGCCATTGACTTATCCAAGAATCAAATCCAACACAGTAGGATGAAGCATGTCAGCATAAGACACCACTTCATCAGAGATCATGTACTCAAGGGTGAGATCAAGCTGACCTGCGTATCAACAAATGAACAGCTTGCGGATATCTTTACGAAGCCCTTAGCTCGTGAGAAATTTAACATACTAAGGGAAGCTATCAGTATATCTAATCCTCTTCAATAAATTCTATGTGCTAAATTGAATGTTGAGTGATTACCATGCTGAGTGATTTGTGATAATTTAGTAACTGTTGCATGTTGAGTTAAGAATGACATGAAATCACCCTAAGCTGAGTAGACATACATGCTGAGTGATTTTTTCCTAAGCTGAGTTACTAAGTCCACAAACAACTATCCTACGTAAAACTGACTACTCAGAATCACAAACGGTTGATATTCTTCATGCTGAGTAAAAACCATTTAAAACATTAAATGCTAGCATGCGCATTAATAGCCACCTAGGATAACGTAAGCAATAATGAGAAAACTCATGCGCCAAACGTGTCATAAATGCCAGAATCTCTGTTGGTTGATAATCTCGAGGTTAAACGGCTAGTTCAACGAATAGGATCAATTAGCACCTCTATAAATAGTGGAAGTATTCTCACTTATCACTCTTTACACTCGAAATCCTTGGTATTCAAATCTTTCTCTCTGAATCCCAGAATCCTATCAAAGAATTCGTAATCATGGCAAAACCCCAAAATCCTTCCGGTGTCGGAAATAACGACGACCACACCGATGAAAACCCTAAGTCTCCTCCTCAACAAGGTCAGCATGACCTAACTCCAAACAAAAACCCCAAAACCGACCTAGCAACCTCTTCAAAGAAAAAGAAGAAGGACAAGTAGCCGAATGAGAAGTTCTTCGTCAAGGTGTACCCAAGCGTCAAGAATCATGAGGTTCTTAGATGTAGATGGTTCTCCCCAAGCTTCATAACACATGAGCAACCATTTTGTGAATGGATTGCGAAAAACGAATGGGCTGGACTCTTTTCGCTTGCTGGAAGAACCTACCCTAGGTTAGTACGTGAATTCTACTCCAACCTCTGTGTTGATGGAAGTGATGCTGACCATCTAGTCACTCACGTTAAAGGTAATAAGCTCACCATTACCCTTTCCTATCTCGCAACCTTGCTAAACCTTCCAAACACCGGAAAGGAATTCAGGACCACTAAGGAAAAGCTTGACCACACAGCCACTTTCTGTAAACCTGCGGGACACAAAGGGGAAATACCCAGCACGTGCATGGGGCAAAACCAAAAAATGGCGCACTATATACTAACCAACTTCATCTTCCCAAAATTCAACGCAGCATCATCCGCTTCAAACTTCGAGCAGTGCTTCATTTGGCATATGCTGACCTACAACCCCCTCAACATGCCTGTATTTCTGGCAGGAGCACTCCAACAGAGTACTATCAAGCTCAGGCTGGGTTCTCTTATTACCCGAATCCTTGAAGATCACCAAATTGACTTGATAAATGAAACAGAAACGGTGGGAACTGAAATTACGGCTGCATTGTTGTTTGGGTTAGTATACAACCAACCTATCAAGCCCAAGAAGGGAAAAGGGGTTATAGAGGCAGCTCAGGGGGAAGCTGAGGGGGAAGCTCAAGAGGAAGATGATGCTGAGCTACCTCAGGAAGAAAATATCAATGTAGCCGAAGCTGCTGTCCAAACCAAGCGAGAAAAGAAACGCAAGGCAATCCAAACCAGCTCAAAGGATGTTGATGTTGTCCCGAAGAAAATTCAGGTTGTCTCTAAGGGCAAAAAAATTGATGCTGACCAAGGTAAGTCAGCAGAGAAAAGAAAGAGGCAAGATGAGCCTGAGGAGCTAGAAAGTGAGGAAACCCCTCTGAAGAAGAAGAAGAAAACTGCTGAGCTGAGTCCAGTTGAAGCTTTTCCTCTTGGATTTGCGGTTCCTGATGATTCTCACTTTATCAGAAGCTAAGAGATTGACCTTGAGCAAACTCCTACTGATCAAGAAGCAGAAGAACTAAGCAGTGATGAAGATCAGCATAATACTGATGAGGATATTGAGCAATATCAAGAAGCTCATACTGAGCATGAACAAACAGGGAATCTTGAGCAAGTTGACAGTCCTGCCGTACAGGATGAGATAGGTGAAGCTGAGCTCCCAGAGCAAGAAATGGTCATGGAAGGGCTCGACACTGATCTCAGAATAGAATCATCTCCTGATTCCATTCCTGCTGACC
Organism: Euphorbia lathyris; assembly: GCF_963576675.1. Lineage (NCBI taxonomy): Eukaryota > Viridiplantae > Streptophyta > Magnoliopsida > Malpighiales > Euphorbiaceae > Euphorbia > Euphorbia lathyris. The sequence continues at coordinate 26,533,911 of NC_088916.1, forward strand.
CATCACCTCCAAAGACCAGAAAGTTAAGAAGGCTTAAGAAGAAGGCCTACAAATCTCCAGCTATTGACCTCCTGGATGATTCGCCTCCGAGGGATAAAATCATGGATCTTACAACTACTCACTTTAAGTTCTTCTCATCACATCTTGAGCCCTCCATATAGGAAAACCAAGCCTCTGTTACTCATACCGAGCAACACGCCAAGACTCCAGAAAATCCAAACCAAGCCGAGCAAGAACTCGAAGTCCTAGCTGCTCAAGGAGACAAGCAAGCTAAGGAAAATCCTACTCAACCTGAGGTGCCTCTTCCTGCACCAACTCAAGTCCATATTGAGCAGGTAACTATCTTTGCCGATCCACCTCCTTCCCATCCTATTTTGCAGAACATTGAGCAGTCAGCTCCTGCTGCTCATCCACATCAAAGTCCAGCTGCTGACCATACTGGCACTTCTACTAAAGGATAGCACCAAACACCTCCACATCAAAGTCCAAGTGCTACTACAATTCCGGCCACTGAGGTAAATCCTGAGGCACAATTTGCCTATCTCCATGCAACTGAGTCCGGACGTCGCATCATTAACTTGGCTCAACATCTTCTCCAGGATTTAAATAACTCTCATGCCGATGCTGCTGGGTCCGCAAATGCTGAATCACAAGAGTTTTCTTCTGTCACTCAGCTTCTCAATGAGATCAAGAATCTCAAAGATTTAGTAAGTGTCATGACCTCAGTCCAAACCCAGCAACCCAAGCAAGAATCCTTTGTCAAGCTAACTGAGCTGATATTAATGATAGTGAATCACATGAATTCACTTCAAGGACAGATCAATGCCTTACCTACCATCAACACGGGCTATGCTACCTCTGCTGAGTTAGATCATTGCTTTACCAAGTTGTCTTCTGAGCTGACTGGTACTCGTGATCTTCTCTCTTCATCTTCCGAATGCACGATGGATGAAATTAGTGAAGCTGTCCGTTTTCTGAATCTGAGCAAAGAGGAGATGGAAACTGATGTGGTCAAAACCAATACTATCCTTCAGACTACTCAGAGCTTATTTAGACATGTGCGTCACACAAATGCCCAGCGTGACATTTACGACAAGGCTGTGCTTAAAATGTACCATCAATCGTATGCCCAGCTAGCAGAAGCAATATCTTGGCTAACTAAGTCACAGGAATACATGCTCAGCATGATCAGCTCAACTATTCGCATCCCTGGTGCAGTTCTGGATGATGGAGTCCCAGTACTTGATGGGTTATTTGAAAGCACAAAGTGCCCCAAAGCCTATTCAGTCAAGCTGACTCGTGCTGCTCTTAATGATACCTTCATCCCTCCTCCGACTGATGGTGGCAAAACGGGGGAGAAAAGACAAGCTGATGGAACTCAGCAAGACACAGGTGAAGCTTCAGGCAGTAAGCAGCGGAAAGAAAAAGGCAAAGGAAAATTGTATCAAGCTGCTCATCAAGCATAAGTTAATAGGAAGCAATAGCTTAGTCACTTAGGACTTAGCTTACCCTGTATTTATGCTTGATGACTCAAATATATGTTAAGTATCCTTTCATTCAATTTGACTTAACTATATACGATGCTTATTAATTTATGATATATGCTGACCTGTCTAAAAATTGAACAAACAAATAACTTCAAATTAAAAATACTCAGTACACACTAACTCTGATACCAAAACTATTCATTATATCAAACTGAGTAAACATTGAACTCTTCTGAAAATTGACCTAGGTTCATCTGAAGTGAATCTTAGAAAGTCTAGGATTGAACTAAGTCAGTATAAAACATGAATTCTCTAATTACTCAGAAAGCTTAGAGTTAAGTTAAGACAATATATGCAATCCTTACGGGGGAGTAATTTTAGAAGAATAAAATGTAATTCAATCATGGGGAACTTCAATACTGAGTTCCATAAATTAAATATTTTGCCAACATCAAAATGGGGGAGTTTGTTGAAACACCTTTCCACAAGATTTTGATTTGACAAAATCATTTAAGTTTAATCCATGATTAAGAGACAATTAAATTTAAGTTCTTTGATTTAATTGTACTAATCCGTTTGTTCAATATTGAGTATAAATATGAATGCAAAAAGAAATAAAGATTAAGACAGGACAAAGTCAGCATGAGAACACAACACAAGCTGAGTGAAGAGCAACTCAGCATAAGAGAAGATAAGCCATCTTCAGAACAACAGCTTCAGAATAAAGCATGATCAAAGAAGCTGAGTGAAACGAAGCTCAGCACAGAAGAAGTCTGCTCCAAGAAATAGATTCTACAGAACGAAGCTGACCATGGAAGCTGAGTGGAAAAAGAACTCAGTATGAGTATTGGTGAAAATCAAAGATAATGATTATCGAAGTTAAGCTGAGTGATCTTCAAGACAGCTTGAATGATCCGTTAGCTAAAAGACAAATTCGACAACTGTCTGCACCAATAATAGAAGCCTTGAATTACGCAAAAGCCAAATTCCAAGATGCATGGGTCAACTGTTCGATGCTATAAGACAAACTGCCGTAAGAAGACAAAGTCTGTAGGAAGAAGACAAGTCTGACGTCTGAAGAATTCAGAAGACAGGATTGGCCTGCACATCTGAAGCTGACCAGAAGTTTGTCCCCCAAAAGAGCCGTTTTGGACTCAACGAACAAATCAATTACAAATGATTTGTTCCTCACATTTCAACTATAAAAGGGACAAAGACATCATTTGGAAGATTGCCGATTCACAGAAAATTACAAGTGAGAAAGATACAAATTAAAAGCACTCAAAAACAAGAAAGAAAACTTACACCAACCTTCTATTCTTTGTGTAAATGCTAGATTGATTGTCTGTAATCATCTAAAGTGTTATTTATCTTAAAAGGAACAAGTTTGTGATCAATTGTAATATTGAGAGTGTGTATGCTGAGTACTTGGTATTAAGTACTTAGTGGTAGAGAAATCTAAGTGCTGGGTTGTAGCGCTTAGTAGGAGTTGAGTAGACGAATAGAGGAAGGTACTCTTGCATATTCAACTGCCTGTAATTGGTTTGTGCTCTACCTTTAAAGAGCTCAGTATTGGATTTTAAAAGCCCGGAGGATTCTGGGGACTGGACGTAGGCGGAGAGGCCGAACCAGGATAAGTGATACTGAGTAATTTCTAACTCTCTTAAATATATATATATGTGAATATGTTGCTTGTTATATTTACTCAGCATATAAACTGGTTGAAGCTGACACTGAGTAAATTGGAGTGCTGGGTTGGAAGCTGACCACAAAAGTGTCAATTCCCAACTCTCAAGTGAAACAGTCTTAGTCAGCATCTGACTAAAGCTGTCTTACATTAAGATCGGCCAAGCTGACCAAAGCTGAGTTAATAAACTCACCAAAATTATTAAGTCAGCAAGATTAATTAGCGAAAAAGTTATATTAGTTCCTAACCCCCCCCATTGGAACTAATCACACGGGACCAACACTTATTAGGTCCAAAAAGCTCATTTTAGGAACTTTTTCAATTAGCTTATTGTTCCTTCTCTTTTTATGGATATTTTTACTCCTAATTAATATTCTTTAATCCCAAACAAATGCTTTACAATGTCCTTATTTGTCATTTTACACAAACATCTATTAGCAATCAGCTAAGTTTTACCAAACAAGTTCATACAATCCGCTAGTTAAATCCGCTAACAAAAAAGGTAATCAGTTAACATCTTATGTAATCAGCTATTATGCGTTTCATTCCTTGGAGTCCGGGCTTTAATCCGGACTCTCACAAATCCACTTCTGCTCAAGTCTGGGTCCGATTCTACAATCTTCCTTGGGAATTCTGGGATAAGCGGATCATGGCAAGCATTGCAAGGGCGATTGGGGTGCCCCTTCATTTTGACAAAAATACTGTGGAGGGTGAAATGGGTCATTATGCTCGTATCGTGATTGATGTGGAGCTTTCTAAGGAAATTCAATACAAACTAAGGGTGGATACTGACACCTCAATGCATTGGATTTCCCTTGAATATGAAAGGCTTCCTGACTTATGCTCCATTTGCCATTCCATTGGTCATTCTGCTGGAGCTTGTAGGAGGAACCTTCGTCGGGAGGATCATGTTGACATAAAGCAAAGAAATGGGAAGCAAAAGATGGGATCTCCCGAGCCCCGAGGTAGGTCTGTTACTCGGATTTGGAAGAAGAAGCCAGGAGTTCACATTGAAACTGGTGAAACATCTAAAGGGGCTCCTGCCAAAGGAGAGTCTGACAAGCCTAACAATTGTGACTTACAGATGGTACTTCATAGTGTTGGGGTTTAGTGTCCTATAGACAATTGTTCTAGGATACAAACTTAATGTAAATGAATTGTTCTTTATATCATTTGTTTTAATGAGATATATGTTTTATAACTATATAAAGGCAATCCCTTTTAAGCACTAAATAAAGTCTAATAAAAGGAAATCCGTAAGTTTATTTAAAGTGATTATAAAGTGTTCATACAAGCATGAAGTGAGACAAAACTTTATAATAAACTGATAAACTTAAAACCACCCCAAGTCAAGTGATATGTTTAGGATTGATATATCACTGTTGAGACTTGCATGTAACAATGTCTTCTGTCCGATAGAAAGCTGATCTCACAAGCTTCATATATACAGATATCTGGACAGTTACATGGATCCGATGAAAAGTAGTTCATTAGGATTGGGGATCCGATTTGAGATAACAGGATGGGTAGATTCATCCTTGTCACCTATTCATCTCATTGGTATTAATAGGTATAACTAATCCTCAGATTCAAAGGAATATTAATTGGTATTCTGGATTACGGAATGTGACGCTTTGACTCTGGTGTAACACGATCCTTAACAGAGATGACTCTAGGGTATGAACAGTAGACGTTGGGTATCACAGGAAGTGATTGCAGGATCGTTATATATTGGATTGAGCATTTATGACTCCCGATAAATGGGAGATACATCTAAGGATCGCTTGTGGAAGACTCGACTCTAAATCCTTGCAAGGTGATAGCTTAAGACTTGAAATACAGATTTCACTTAACCTATCTATTTGAGTTGACTCAGCCTGTACAAGTAAAACGAACGTCTCGCTATATGTGACTTGACATCATCCATAGACATAAGATTCAGTTCAAGGATGTAGTTGATAAAGGATCGAATTATACTGTAACTAATACGGAAAGGTTAACGACAGAATCAACCTGTCTTCTTATAGCTCTGGGGGAATGATTACGGACTTGCTAATCACATACTCTGTACATCATTCTGCTATGCAAAGATTAAATATAATTCTTTGAAAATTATTTAATAACGTTGCATACGGTTAGAAGCAATAAGAACCTAATGGGTCACACATAAGACTTGGAACCTAAAAGAGAGATAGATGTTAATTAATTGATGGAAGCCCAATTGAGCCCAATAAGGCCCATGGACCAAAGGGGGGTCGAAATTCATGTAGTGAAATACATGAATAATTAATTTGATTTTGTTAATCCTAATTAGATTAGGATTATGAATTAAATTAATTAAGAGATAAATAAGTTAGGAGTTTTAATTAGATTATAATACTCCTATTATTATCCAATAAGGTTATTATTATTATCATTAATATATTAAATATATAATGAGATAATAATTAGGAATTCTATTCCGAATTGAATTCCTATTCAGTAACCTAATTCTATCTAACTAGGGATTAGATACAAGAGATTATAAATACCCCTCCCCTAGGATTTTCGAAACCCACTAGTGCAAACCCTAGAGTGATTTTCGAAATCCCTATAGTGCAAGAGAGAGAAAATTTCGACACCCCCAGTTCGAGGACGAGATTTTCTACGCCTTCCTTCCGATCAATTAATTTCATCTATTTCTTTTATCCTTGATCTTGTGTTGATTAATTAGAGGCAATCTACTTTGGTTGCTATTCAACGGTTGATTCTAAATTAATCTTCCCGTGTTTTATTTCGTGCTTGGGAACTCGGAGAAGAGTTGTGGGCACTTCATTAACAACGGTAGATTGATCATCAAAAGGTAATTCTTCTTATCCCTCTTTATATGAAATAACGATTAACGGATCCTAGGGTTAATGGAAATAGGTTAAAAAATTTATATTTCCGCTGCTATACCTTAGCCTAATTTCCAACAGTGGTATCAGAGACATCGTTAAATCCGTTATTTCATATATGAAAATTTAGAAGTTTTTCAATAGGATTGAATAAATATGTATAGTTAGGATTAATTAACAAATTGTTTTGATTAATTGATTCTAAAGATAAATAAGTTTTAATTAATTGTTAATTAAAATAGATTATGCGTATGTTCCTAATTATTTTGGTTGATAATCATTATAATGAAATCTATTAGTTTTATAGTTAGATTGATAAAATCAGTTTTATTAATTCTAAAGATAAAACGGAAATCTATAGTAGTTTTCCTATTTTCTGAAAATCGTTTTAGAACTGATATATATATATATATATATATATATATATATATTTAAAATTGTTATTATATAAAAAAAATACGACAGCATCCCGAGTCGCGCCTCGCGGCGCGACTGGCCGCTGTGTCGCGACGCCTGGCTTGCGACAGCGGCGGTTCAGCCGTCCTAGGGCTGCTGCCAATCGGCAGCAGCCCACTCTCGGGCCCGGCCCGAGACCCACTTGAATTTTAAATTGTTTAAAATCGGTTTTTATATATTTTAAATATATATGTTTCAGAAATTGATAGTTTTCTGTTTTGATTATCGAATGAAAATTTGTTTAAAAGTTGTTTTACCAATTTGCAAATCAAAATGTTAAATGAATTAAAATCAAAATAATTGGGACGTGCATAATTAAAGTTTTGTATAGTTATATTAATCTAAAAATTAATATAAAAGATACGAAACTATTAGAAGTAAAATTGGATGAAAGTTAATTTGATAAGTTAATGTGATTAAAATAAATATTACATAAGATAGTTATGTAATCAACCAATTAAATTTATTTAATTGAGTCTATGCATGTTTGGAGTTATGGACATATTTGGACCCTCTTTTAGTTTTTTAGTATTTTTGAAATAGGGCCTGCGAGTCCTGCCTTTCTACTATCTATTGTAATTTCTCCTCTCATCTGATTCCCTTCAATTCAATTGAAGTTTTCTTTAGTAGTATAGAAATTAATATGTAATTTCAAGGCGCCATGGAAAAGACGGAGGACCTAAAGAGAAATATGTAATAGTTAGTATTTCCTTAGGTTTGCCCTTTTATTCCGTCTCTGGCTCGACGGAATAATTTAGATGATATGTCCATAACGCCAATGTATGTGAATGTATGTGTCTGATGTATGCTAAAGCAAATCAAGACTAAGTTAGATTATGAGACCTAAAATAAAAGCCCTCATTAAAAAGTTAAGTAAATAAACAAGTTATTAAAATCGGTTGCCCCTCCCTAATATTATAATTCAGCCGGCAGTACTGGGGGCCTTTGGGTTGTTGAGCAAACTCAAGCTCGGGGTCTTACGGTAACACCTGAATTATCGAAAATTACTTTTTATGAATATGGGGTAATACTTAAATTAGATTATGATAATTGGATGAGCAAACTCATGTTCTCATAAACTAATGGGCAAGATGGTTGGGATTAATGTGAATAGCATATTAGTTACTAATGTGGTTAGTAACCCAATAACCTAGGAATCACATTAAAGATGTGATTGATTACATGAATCTACCTAACGAATGAGACTAGCTTGTTGAGCAAACTCAAGGCGAAATCTCAGGAGTTAGGATCCTAGCTCACTAAAGGATTTGTGAAATTCTTCGAATTAATATGGAGGGCTATTAATTTGGCAAAATAGTGGGAGCAATCTAAAATAAACTAAAAGGCCTATAATTTTAGATTGATATACTTTAAGCAAATGAATGACATACGTTTACTCTTTCTCACTCTCAGGTTTAATTAAACACACTCTTAAAATCATGACTAACACTAATCTGCAAAACATTCTTACCGATAACAAATTGAATGGTTCAAACTTCACCGACTGGTATCGCAACCTCAAAATTGTTTTGAAGTTCGAGAGGAAAGGGTATGTACTTGATACACCGATACCCCCTTACCCAACGGATGATGCTCCCTACCAAGAATTTTATGCTTACTTGAAGCATAAATCTGATGACGATCAAACGGGAGACATCATACTTGCATCCTTGACACCGGAAGTAAAAAGGCAACTACATTCAGATATGGATGCCTATTCCATGGTCAAGCACCTAAAAGAGTTATTTGAGAATGAAACTCGGTGCGAGCGCTTCGAAATAACAAAGGAGTTATATAAAAGCAAGATGCAGGTGGGCACATCTGTAATGGCACATTGTGCCAAGATGATCAGCCTTATCACCAAGTTTTCTTGTATTGGAGATGCGATGGACCATAAACTAAGTGAAAACTTACTTCTTCAGTCCCTCCCCGAGAGTTACTCACAGTTCATCATGAACTACCAAATGAGTGGCTTGCAAACCTCTCTTGTAGAGCTTGCACATATGCTCGAGTCAGTCGAGCCCATTATAAAATAAAACGAGGAGATACTGGCCCTTGCTATTGAAGGATCAAGAAAAAGGAAAGGGATCTCTCCCAATCCAAATCATCTTGATAAAGGAAAGGAGGCTATGCTCACCGAAACGAAGGGAAAGGAATTAAAGAAGCCCAAAGGAAAGTGCTACTATTGTGGTGACTTGGGGCATTGGAAGAGGAACTGCATGGAGTACCTAATCTTCCACGAGAAGGAAAATGACGGTGCTTCAGCATCTGGTATGTTTTATATTCAAATAAATACAGTTTCACAGTCTGAATCTTGGGTACTTGATACCGGATGTGGATCTTATATTTGTACAAATATGCAGGAGCTAAAACAGACTAAGGAACTAAAGAAAGGAAGCATAAACTTGTGAGTGGGAAATGGAGCAAGAGTTGCCGCCCTCGCAATTGGAGATTATGTTTTGAATTTGCCCTTTAGGCTTGTAATAGAATTAAAGAATTGTTTATACGTTCCGCAAATGTCTCGTAACATTATTTCTATTAGTCGTTTTGTTGACGACGGTTTTCATATTTCAATAAAAGACAAGAGTTGCAATTTTTATAAAGATTCGATCTTTTATTTTTCAGGAATATCACAAAATGGGATTTATGTGTTAGATGACAAAATTCCTGTTTTTGCAATTGATACCAAAAGACATAAGCTAGATAATTCAACTTACTTGTGGCATTGTCGTTTAGGCCATATAAACAAGAGACGCATGCTAAAGCTACATTCAGATGGGCTTATAGATCCAATCGATCCCGAATCATTGGAAACATGTGAATCATGTTTAAAAGGTAAAATGACAAAGACACCCTTTAGCAATAAAGGTGAGCGTGTATCAGACACTCTAGGACTCATTCATTCAGATGTATGCGGTCCTATGTCAGTCCAAGCAAAAGGAGGATTTAGATTCTTCATAAGCTTCATAGATGACCATACCCGATATGGTTACATCTACTTGATGAAGCACAAATCAGAAGCTTTTGAGAAATTCAAATGCTTCAAGATTGAAGTAGAAAATCAATTAGGAAAGAAAATAAAGACGCTTCGATCTGATCGAGGTGGCGAATATCTTTCAAATAATTTTCTGAATTATCTAACTGAATGTTGGATATGCTCACAATGGACACCTCCCTATACACCACAACACAATGGTGTATCCGAGAGGAGAAACCATACCCTACTAGATATGGTACGATCCATAATGAGCATGGCCTTACTTCCAAAGACGTTCTGGGGCTTTGCCTTAGAAACTGCCCTCTTCACCCTAAACCGAGTACCAACTAAATCCGCTAGTTTCACACCATATGAATTGTTCGTTGGTAGGAAACCTGTGTTCTCATTCATGAGAGTATGGGGTTGTTCATCATTTGTCAAACGCATTGCGTCCGACAAACTAGATTCGAAATCTGATAAATGTTTCTTCATTGGATACCCTAAGGAAACTGTGGGATATTACTTCTATCATCCAGATGATCAGAAAGTGATAGTATCCAAACATGCAACCTTCTTAAAGAAAGAGTTTCTCGAAGAAACACAAAAGGGAAGCATGATTGAACTTGACGAAGTTCAAGAAGAAGAAACACCGACTGAAACAACGGAGGCGGTTGAGGTACCCGAAGTAGTCCCATTAGATGAGACTCCAGTGCCACCTATTCGTAGATCACAAAGAGTTCGTGAACTCCCAGTTAGATATGGTTTTCTAGTGGGAGATGATAATGAGGTTCTCGTGTTAGACGACGAACCCGAAAACTACGAAGAGGCTCTTACTAGTCCAGATTCTAAAGCATGGCTTGAGGCCATGGATTCTGAAATGGATTCCATGTATACTAACCAAGTATGGACTTTGGTTGATCCACCCGAAGGGATAAAACCCATTGGGTGCAGATGGATCTTAAAAAAGAAGACAGACATGGATGGAAAGGTTAGCACCTACAAAGCTAGGTTAGTAGCGAAAGGATATCGTCAGAAGCAAGGAATTGATTATGACGAAACTTTCTCTCCTGTGGCTATGTCCAAATCAATCAGAATCATGCTTGCAATTGCCGCTCACTTCGATTATGAGATTTGGCAAATGGATGTGAAAACAGCTTTCCTAAACGGAAACCTGCTTGAGGATGTATATATGATGCAGCCTGAAGGTTTCATATCGAAGGATGCAAATAAAGTTTGCAAACTTCAGATATCCATTTATGGACTCAAGCAAGCATCAAGAAGCTGGAATAAGCATTTTGACGAAACCATAAAACAATTTGGTTTCGAACAAAATTGCGAAGAAGCTTGCATTTACAAGAAAGCAAGTGGGAGCTCTATAGCATTTCTCATACTATATGTGGACGATATATTATTAATGGGAAATGACATTGCTCTACTACAGTCGGTAAAAGTATGGTTATCTGGTAACTTCTCAATGAAAGACCTTGGTGAAGCAGCTTATATACTTGGTATAAAGATCTACAGAGATAGATCGAGAAGACTGCTTGGTCTTTCACAGGATACATACATTGAAAAGGTGCTAAATCGGTTTAGCATGCTTGAATCGAAACGAGGTAACTTACCCATGCTACATGGAGTAAAGTTAAACAATCATCAATGTCCTAAAACCGATGATGACAAAAGACGCATGGCTGTAGTCCCGTACGCCAGCACAATCGGTTCGATTATGTATGCTATGTTATGCACTAAACCTGACGTAGCGTTCGCGTTATCTGTAACGAGTCGTTACCAAGGAAATCCGGGAGACGAGCATTGGATTGCCGTCAAGAACATTCTTAAGTACTTGAGAAGAACTAAAGATATGTTCCTAGTGTACGGAGAAGGTGATCTGAAAATAGAAGGATTTTCAGACGCAAGTCATCTCACAGATGAGAATGATTTTAAATCCCAATCAGGATACCTGTTTATTTTGAATGGGGGCGCGGTCAGTTGGAAGAGTTCCAAGCAGGGAAGCGTAACTTTCTCTACGCCCGAGTCAGAGTATATCGCAGCTGCAGAAGCAGCAAAGGAAGCGGTTTGGATTAGAAAGTTCATTACAGAACTTGGTGTGGTGCCTGACATTGTAAATCCCATTACATTGTATTGTGATAACAATGGAGCCATTGCGCATGCAAAGGAACCACGGTCTCATAATGCGTCCAAGCATTACCTTAAGCGATACCACATCATAAGAGAGATTGTGGCTAGAGGAGATGTGAGAATAGAAAGAGTACCTACAGAGGACAACGTTGCAGATCCGTTGACAAAGCCCTTAACCCAGAGAGTACATGATCATCATTTAACTTCTACTGAGATAAGTTTTAGAAACAATTGGCTTTTTTAGAAACAATTGGCTTTAGTCCAAGTGGGAGTATGTTGGGGTTTAGTGTCCTATAGACAATTGTTCTAGGATACAAACTTAATGTAAATGAATTGTTCTTTATATCATTTGTTTTAATGAGATATATGTTTTATAACTATATAAAGGCAATCCCTTTTAAGCACTAAATAAAGTCTAATAAAAGGAAATCCGTAAGTTTATTTAAAGTGATTATAAAGTGTTCATGCAAGCATGAAGTGAGACAAAACTTTATAATAAACTGATAAACTTAAAACCACCCCAAGTCAAATGATATGTTTAGGATTGATATATCACTATTGAGACTTGCATGTAACAATGTCTTCTGTCCGACAGAAAGCTGATCTCACAAGCTTCATATATACAGATATCTGGACAGTTACATGGATCCGATGAAAAGTAGTTCATTAGGATTGGGGATCCCATTTGAGATAACAGGATGGGTAGATTCATCCTTGTCACCTGTTCATCTCATTGGTATTAATAGGTATAACTAATCATCAGACTCAAAGGAATATTAATTGGTATTCTGGATTACGGAATGTGACGCTTTGACTCTGGTGTAACACGATCCTTAATAGAGATGACTCTATGGTGTGAACAGTAGACGTTGGGTATCACAGGAAGTGATTGCGGGATCGTTATATATTGGATTAAGCATTTATCACTCCCGATAAATGGGAGATACATCCAAGGATCGCTTGTGGAAGACTCGACTCTAAATCCTTGCAAGGTGATAGCTTAAGACTTGAAATACAGATTTCACTTAACCTATCTATTTGAGTTGACTCAGCCTGTACAAGTAAAACGAACGTCTCGCTATATGTGACTTGACATCATCCATAGTCATAAGATTCAGTTCAAGGATGTAGTTGATAAAGGATCGAATTATACTGTAACTAATACGGAAAGGTTAACGACAGAATCAACCTGTCTTCTTATAGCTCTGGGGGAATGATTACGGACTTGCTAATCACATACTCTGTACATCATTCTGTTATGCAAAGATTAAATATAATTCTTTGAAAATTATTTAATAACGTTGCATACGGCTAGAAGCAATAAGAACCTAATGGGTCACACATAAGACTTGGAACCTAAAAGAGAGATAGATGTTAATTAATTGATGGAAGCCCAATTGAGCCCAATAAGGCCCATGGACCAAAGGGGGGTCGAAATTCATGTAGTGAAATACATGAATAATTAATTTGATTTTGTTAATCCTAATTAGATTAGGATTATGAATTAAATTAATTAAGAGATAAATAAGTTAGGAGTTTTAATTAGATTATAATACTCCTATTATTATCCAATAAGGTTATTATTATTATCCTTAATATATTAGATATATAATGAGATAATAATTAGGAATTCTATTCCGAATTGAATTCCTATTCAGTAACCTAATTCTATCTAACTAGGGATTAGATACAAGAGATTATAAATACCCCTTCCCTAGGATTTTCGAAACCCACTAGTGCAAACCCTAGAGTGATTTTCGAAATCCCTATAGTGCAAGAGAGAGAAAATTTCGACACCCCCAGTTCGAGGACGAGATTTTCTACGGCTTCCTTCCGATCAATTAATTTTATCTATTTCTTTTATCCTTGATCTTGTGTTGATTAATTAGAGGCAATCTACTTTGGTTGCTATTCAACGGTTGATTCTAAATTAATCTTCCCGTGTTTTATTTCGTGCTTGGGAACTCGGAGAAGAGTTGTGTGCACTTCATTAACAATGGTAGATTGATCATCAAAAGGTAATTCTTCTTATCCCTCTTTATATGAAATAACGATTAACGGATCCTAGGGTTAATGGAAATAGGTTAAAAATTTTATATTTCTGTTGCTATACCTTAGCCTAATTTCCAACACATAGTTCTGTCAAGATTAATGAGTCGGTTCTTGATTCTGATTCGGACACGGCCCCTGCCTCTCCTTCTCTTGGCTTTCCAGCTTATCAACTTGATAAAGAGCTGGGAAGCTTGGGTTGGCACGCCTCTCACCCCATTCCTCAGGTTTCTGAACTTCCTATTTTGCAAAACATTGCGAATTCAGAAAACAGAGACTGTTTGCAGGTGGTTAATGATCCAGAGGAAAAGACTTGGTCTAAAGTCCAGAAAAGGAAGAAGCACAAGGATAACAACATTCCCCTTGAAGTCAGTGGTAAACGGCATAGCAAGCCGCCTGTGCGGTTTCAATGATTGTGTTATTTTGGAATTATAGGGGCATCGGTAATGATTGCACTCAACGAGCCCTGAAACTTCTGTGCCAACACCATCGTCCTGATTTCTTGTGTCTTGCAGAACCCCTTGTTTGTTTTAGTGACACTTCTGATCGGTTTTGGAGATCTTTGGGTCTATCTCTCTTTGCCTGGAATGATAAGGATTCGCCGACTCTTTGGCTTCTTTCTAGGGATGCTTCTTCTCTTTCTCTTCATTCTTCTCATTCCCAACATGTTACTGTTCAACACAAGCTGGGTGATAAGTCTTTTCTGCTTTCTTTTGTCTATGGTAGTAACTTGGTTTTGGAAAGAAGGGAGTTGTGGTCCTCTCTTTATAGTTGTGCCTTTCCTCATAATAATTGGTTGGTGTTTGGGGATTTCAATGCTATTACGGGCTCTCATGAGAAACTTGGTTCCCCTCCTGCTGCTGGATCCTGCAGGGAATTCAGGAATTTTATTGATGATTGTGATCTTATTGATATTGATACTTTAGGACAGAGGTTTACTTGGTCCAATGGTCGGTATGGGGCGGCTCATGTTGAATGTCGCCTGGATAGAGCTTTGGTGTTAGAGGGATTTTTAGATTCTTGGGACTCTATCTATTGCACGGCTTTGGCAAGGTATAGTTCTGATCATTGCCCGATGCTCCTTCAATGCAGAACTGGGGATCCAAGGATTGCTAGGTTCAGATTCCATGCCATGTGGACCACTAATGATTCTTTAAAAGGGGTAATTACTAATCACTGGACAACATCACGCATCTCTCTCCCTCCTGCACAACTATTATGTCATAAACTTCGCACTCTTAGGCCTATTCGCAGGGATTGGAATAAAAACGTGTTTGGCAGAATTGATTCTAATATCCATCTGGAAGAAGTTCATCTTACTGATATTCAAAAGCAAATTTCAGAGCAAGGTGATTCTCCTGAGTTGAGTGGTGCTGCTTCTGCCGCCTGCTCCAACCTTGATTTACAACTTCTTCGACAGGAGATGATGTACAGAGAGCAAAGCCGTGTTAATTGGATTAAAGAGGGGGATAGGAATACTAGTTTTTTCTAAAGGTCTTCTAAAGTTAGAAAAACTTGGGCCGGCATTCATCATTTAAGGATCGGCGATGGGGATCCCACTTCTGACACGGTAAGATTATCTGATCATGTAATTGAGTATTTCTCTAATCTCTTCTGTAGTTCTAGGGAGCATATTGATCTTTCTCCAATTAATGAGGTAATTCCCAACTTAGTAACTTCTTTGGAAAATGAGGAATTAATTTCTAAACCTTCCATTGAAGCTATTAAAAACACGGTATTTTCCATGGATCCTGACAGTGCCCCTGGCCCTGATGGTTTTGGGGGAATCTTTTATCGTTTCTTTTGGGATATTGTTGGGAAGGATGTTTGCAATATGGTTCAGGCTTTCTTTGATCATGGGTGCATCCTACCTGGTTTAAACTCTAGTATTATGGCTCTAATTCCTAAAGTGGCTGAAGCTGACAGAATTGAGAATTTTCGTCCAATTGTGATGAGTAACTTTGGTTTCAAAATCATCTCAAAAATTCTTGCAGATGGCCTTGCAGTTATTGCTGCAAGGATTGTCTCTCCCAACCAGTATGGTTTCCTTAAAGGTAGAAGCATTCATCAGTGCATTGCCTTAGCTTCTGAGGGAGTTAATATGCTTGACAGAAAACGTTTTGGTGGACACATGGCCTTAAAAATTGATATCCGTAAGGCTTTTGATACTTTAGATTGGAACTTTCTCTTAGCTGTGTTAGATTCCTTTGGTTTTTCTCTCACTTTCAGAGATTGGATCCTTAACATTCTGGCATCTGCTCGTATTTCTGTGATGATTAATGGTTCTCCAAAGGGTTACTTTTCTTATTCTAGAGGGGTAAGACAAGGGGACCCCCTCTCTCCTATGCTATTTGACATTGCTGAGGATTTTTTCTCTCGTTCGCTTACTAAGATGGTGATGGAGGGTACTTATTCTCCTATGTATTATTCTGGCGGAACTTCCTTTCCTTCTCATCTTCTTTTTGCCGATGACATACTCATTTTTGGAGTGGCGTCCTTGAGCAATTTGCATGCTCTCAATGATTTCTTCCTGCTCTATGGACGGATATCCGGTCAGCAGGTTAGTTGGGATAAATCTGCTATCTTTTTTGGTTCTCAGGTGAGTCCCACGAGGAGGGTTCGACTTACTCACTGTCTTGGCATCCGTTTGGAGTCTCTCCCTTTTAGTTACTTAGGAGTCCCTCTATTTAAAGGAGCTCCTAGGGCTCGTCATCTCAGTTGCCTTGCAGACAAATTTCTATCTCAATTTAGCAAGTGGAAAGGTAGCTCTCTCTCCTTTGCAGGGCCTTTAACTCTAATTAAGTCGGCTATTACTGGCTCTCTGGTTCACTCATTCTTGGTCTATAAGTGGCCAGTGGGATTGTTGAAAAAGCTCAATAGAAGCGTTAAGAATTTCCTTTGGACGGGTTGTATTGATCAGAGGAAGTTAATCACGGTTCCCTGGCAAACTTGTTGCAAAAGTTTGGAGGGTGGAGGATTGGGCATTAAGGATTTTAGGATCTTTAACCAAGCTCTCTTGGGTAAGATGTGTTGGGATTTAATTCAAGGCACTAGTCTTGCTATTTCTCTGATGAAGTCTAGATTTATGGCTGTCTCTGGTTTGCCTAAAGCTACCATTGCTCCTTCCTCGATTTGGTCTTCTTGTAAGTTTGTTTATTCTTCCATTTAGGACCAGACCTTCTGGTGGATTGGCTAGTCTTCATCGCTCAATTTCTGGACTGATAGGTGGATTATTCCATCGGTGGCGGACAGATTGGGTCTTGATCCTCACGATAAGCGTTCACGCTTTAACTCTGTTGATGATTTTTTGGTAAATTCGGAGTGGCTTGACTTAGGCACTCTTCCCGTAGTTGTTCAAAACAGTATTTGATCTATTCACATGGGTAGAGATGATTTTGATTTCTGCGCTTAGTAGCCCTCTACGAAGGGTATTTTCTCTGCCAAAGAGTTCTATTCGATTATCAGTCCTCGTTCCTCCTCGGTGGACTAGTATAAATTTTTTTGGAATGCTCACACTCCCCCTTCTCATTCCTTCACTTCCTGGAGAGTTTTGCATGGCCGGGTTCCGACTCACGACCTCCTGCAGCATCTAGGCTTCTATTTTACCTCTCGTTGTGTTCTATGTGGTAGAGATGCTGAGTCCATTAACCACTTATTAATTAGCTGTTCTTTTGCAGATTCTCTTTGGAGAGCCCTTGAGATTCATTTTGACTGCGCTTTGCCTCGTCATTTCCAATTCATCCACTTCTTCAGCACTCTTCGTAGCATTCATTTTGGCTCTCAGGTATCGATGATCTGGCGTGTTGCCGCTGTTTCTTGCATCTGGTTAATCTGGCATTGCAGGAATGAAGTACCCTTTAAGGAAGTTTCTCCTTCTATTCAACACTCTAAGATCACCCTATTTTGAATGATTCGAGAGTCCTTTGCCTCTTCTAAAGGTTTTTGTTCTTCGCGGAGAGATGTTGTTATCTTATCCCATCTTCTAGCTTCTCCTAGGCCGCCTCCGGCTCCCAACATTATTTCGGTTCATTGGCTTAAACCTCCTCCGGGCTGGGTTAAAGTCAATGTGGACGGCTCTGCTTTTGGCACTCATGGCGAGGCGGGAGCGGGAGGTATCTTTCGCAACTATCGAGGCTTTCCCAAAGGTTGTTTCGCTTTTTCTACCCCACCTTCTTTTGCTTATATGGCTGAATTGAGAGCCGCTATTTTCGCAATTGAACTTGCTTGGGAGAAAAATTGGCATCAGCTTTGGGTTGAGTCAGACTCCATGTACGTAGTTAATCTGCTTCGACATCGTTCCATGGATGTTCCTTGGAGTATTCGACAAGAGTGGTTGCATTGTCTCAGCATTTGCTCTAGGATGAACATTCTTTTTACTCACATCTTTAGGGAAGGAAATAGAGTTGCTGATGCATTGGCAAAATTTGGAGTCTCTTCCTCAGTGATCAATTGGTGGCCTTCAGCTCCTGCTTTTTGTCACAGGTTTATCAATGATGACATCTGTAATATTTTTCATTTGCGTTTTTCTTGACCTTTCCTAAACTTTTCTACTCCCCCCCTTCTTCTTGTTTGTTCTCCTTTCTCTTCTCTTGTTCAAACATTCACCTTTTTTTTAATATATTGCGGGTTTGTCAGTTCTTGGGCCATAGGTGCTCACCCCGCCCAAGTTCTGTCTCGTCCCCATTTCTATCAAAAAAAAAAAAAATAGTTCATCATTATTTATAAATAATGTATTATTATTTATTATAATTGATATATAATTTATAATTTAATATAATTTATATATAATTCATCAATATTTATTATAATTATAATTATTTATATATAATGTATTATTATTTATTATGATTTTTATATAATTCATCATTATTTATTATAATTATAATTACTTATATATAATTTATAATTTTTTTATTTATAATTATAATTTTTTATATATAATTTATCATTATTTATTGTAATTATAATTATTTATATATAAAATATATCATTATATATAATTTATTATAATTATAATTATTTGATGCAGTTAAGTTAAGTTTAATTCAGTTCAGTTCAGTTCAGTAGCATTCAGTTCAGTTCAGTTAATTTAATTTCAGTTAAGTTAATTTAATTTAATTTCAGTAAAAAAGAACAGGGCCTAACTGATTGTCCTTTAACTTTAAGTTGTATGATTGAGTTAACTATATTAACTAACTATTTGTTTAATCTGTTTATCATCAATATTTCCTCATGATGGAAAGTACATAAATGTCTGTTATATGCAAAGTCGATGTAGTATGTTGAAGAAGTTGAAGAACTCAAGCTTGCCTAAAGGCTTTTGTCAAAATGTCTGCCAAATGATGTGAAGTTCGAACATGAAGTAAATGTATGGCTCTAGCTAGTAATTTGCTTCTAAACAAATGACAATCTATTTTTATATGTTAAGTTCTTCCATGAAAACTTGGATTATGTGCATTGTAGATTGCAGATTTGTTATCACAATATAGATGCTAGATGGTCGATGTTGGCTGAATCCAACATCTTGTAACACGAAATCATTTGATTTCACTCATTGTCATTGTTAAAGCTCTACACTCTACTTCACTAGAGCTTCTTCAGATAAAGCCATGTTTGGTAAAGAGCTTTCTGAAGTAAAATTAGAGGTTTGAGTCACTTTAGAGGTTTTGACTAGTCAAACATCTAATAGTGTTGTTTGATGAAAAGATGTTTGAAAGAGCTTATTTTTGAAACACCTTTCCACAAGATTTTGATTTGACAAAATCATTTAAGTTTAATCCATGATTAAGAGACAATTAAATTTAAGTGCTTTGATTTAATTGTACTAATCTGTTTGTTCAATATTGAGTAATATGAATGCAAAAAGAAATAAAGATTAAGACAGGACAAAGTCAGCATGAGAACACAACACAAGCTGAGTGAAGAGAACTCAGCATAAGAGAAGATAAGCCATCTTCAGAACAACAGCTTCAGAATAAAGCATGATCAAAGAAGCTGAGTGAAACGAAGCTCAGCACAGAAGAAGTCTGCTCCAAGAAATAGATTCTACAGAACGAAGCTGACCATGGAAGCTGAGTGGAAAAAGAACTCAGTATGAGTATTGGTGAAAATCAAAGACAATGATTTTCGAAGTGAAGCTGAGTGATCTTCAGGACAGCTGGAATGATCCGTTAGCTAAAAGACAAATTCGACAACTGTCTGCACCAATAATAGAAGCCTTGAATTACGCAAAAGCCAAATTCCAAGATGCATGGGTCAACTGTTCGATGCTATAAGATAAACTGCTGCAAGAAGACAAAGTCTGTAGGAAGAAGACAAGTCTGATGTCTGAAGAATTCAGAAGACAGGATTGGCCTGCACATCTGAAGCTGACCAGAAGTTTGTCCCCCAAAAGAGCCGTTTTGGACTCAACGGACAAATCAATTTCAAATGATTTGTTCCTCACATTTCAACTATAAAAGGGACAAAGATATCATTTGGAAGATTGCCGATTCACAGAAAATTACAAGTGAGAAAGATACAAATTAAAAGCACTCAAAAACAAGAAAGAAAACTTACACCAACCTTCTATTCTTTGTGTAAATGCTAGATTGATTGTTTGTAATCATCTAAAGTGTTCTTTATCTTAAAAGGAACAAATTTGTGATCAATTGTAATATTGAGAGTGTGTATGCTGAGTACTTGGTATTAAGTACTTAGTGGTAGAGAAATCTAAGTGCTGGGTTGTAGCGCTTAGTAGGAGTTGAGTAGACGAATAGAGGAAGGTACTCTTGCATATTCAACTGCCTGTAATTAGTTTGTGCTCTACCTTTAAAGAGCTCAGTATTGGATTCTAAAAGCCCGGAGGATTTTGGGGACTAGACGTAGGCGGAGAGGCCGAACCAGGATAAGTGATACTGAGTAATTTCTAACTCTCTTAAATATATATATGTGAATGTGTTGCTTGTTATATTTACTCAGCATATAAACTGGTTGAAGCTGACACTGAGTAAATTGGAGTGCTGAGTTGGAAGCTGACCACAAAAGTGTCAATTCCCAACTCTCAAGTGAAACAGTCTTAGTCATCATCTGACTAAAGCTGTCTTACATTAAGATCGGCCAAGCTGACCAAAGCTGAGTTAATAAACTCACCAAAATTATTAAGTCAGCAAGATTAATTAGCGAAAAATTTATATTAGTTCTTAACCCCCCCTTGGAACTAATCACACGGGACCAACAAGTGGTATCAGAGCCTAAGCTCACTACTCAAAGATATAACTATCTTGAGCTGATCCCGATAAATGGCTGAGAACAGCACTCGTTTCCTTCTCGGGAACCAAACAACACAGATACTCCCTGAGGGATTATCAATTAGTCGGCCTCCCCTATTCTTTGGATCTAACTATACATTCTGGAAGAATAGGATGAAGAACTTTATCCAAGCCACAAACATGATTGCATGGCTTGCAATAGTTCAAGGCCCATACGTGCCATATAAAACTGTTAACAATGAGAAAGTTGTTAAGGGTGAAACTGAATGGTCAGAAGATGACCTTAGAAAACTTCAAAATAATGCTTCGGCTATCAATATGCTTCACTGTGCTTTAGATGCTGCAGAATACAATAAGATTTCAGGTTGTGAGTCAGCACAGGAAATTTGGAAGAAGCTTGAAGTGACCTACGAAGGCACAAGCAAGGTCAAGGAATCAAAAGTAAATAAGCATATGAGACTATACGAGCTGTTCGAGATGAATGATAATGAGGACATCTCGGGAATGAATGCTAGATTTACCAACATTATAAACGAGCTGAAAAGACTTGGAAAGAACTTCACTGAGGAAGAACAGGTGAAGAAGATCTTAAGAAGTCTCCCCAAAAGCTGGCAGGCCAAAAACACTGTAGTGGAGGAAGCTCAGAACCTTACTACTTATAAGTATGATGAGCTGATCAGATCCTTGCTGACTCATGAGATATCAATGAAAAACTTTGAAGAAAAAGAGAAGTCAGAAGACAAGAAACAAAAATCACTTATCATGAAAGCTGACTCCACCGAAGCTGACTCGTCAGATGATGAGGAGATGGCCATGTTCATAAGAAAGATGAAGAAACTATTCAGGAAGAATGACAGGAACAACAAAAGGCCATACAAAAGAAGCGACGGGTACAAAGCTGAGTCCAGTGAGAAATACAAGAAGGACAGCTCCAAGCCTGTCACATGTTTTGAGTGCCACCAAACTGGGCACATCAAGTCAAGCTGCCCGAACCTCAAGAGAGACAAGAAGGGAAATAAGAAGGCAATGGTAGCAACATGGAGTGACAGTGATGAGTCAACATCATCCGAAGCTGATGCAAATGAAATGGCAAACATATGCTTCATGGCCGATGATGCTGACCACTCTCAATCCGAGCAAGCTGACCTCTCTGATGAAACTGACCAGGAGGCACACAACAATGAGGTAACATCCTTACTTTTTCTTAGAAATGAGATGATAAACGCCCTGAGTGATTTATATGCGCTAACTAAAAAGTGCAATAAGAAAGTAAAGGCACTCAGCAGGCGGTGTGATGAGATTGAATAGGTCAAGCTGAGTGACCTCCGATATCTTCTCTAAGACAACTCAACTCTGCATAGCAACATGGAAATTATGCACAAGTTTGTCTCAGAGGTCCAATCAGATTCAAAGAAACTGAAAAAGGATGTCACTACCCTATAGAGCCAAATAAGAGGCTCAAATAAAAACAAATCCCATATTGAGTACTCAAGTACTAGTCAGCATAAACAATTCACACAGTGTGACTGTTGTGGGAAAAAGGGGCACACAAGAGAAGTGTGTTGGTATAATAAGCGGACTATCCAATGTGACTTCTGTGGAAAGAAAGGACATACCACTAAGGTATGTTGGCATGCTCAGCACAATAATGCTGACCACACTCAACATCACCCTCAAAGGGTAATTCATTATGACTTTTGTGGTAAAAGTGGCCACACTATCAAAGTATGCCGTCACAAATTAAAATACGACTTTGCACCTGTTTATGCTAACAAACGAGGACCCAAAAAGAATTGGGTACCTAAAGATGAATAGTCTAAAATGCAGGTGAGCCTGAGATGCGTGGAGAAATCAAAACTATGGTATATAGACAGCGCATGCTCGAGGCACATGACTGGTGATGAAACTCAGTTCATCACACTAGAGCTTAAACGAGGTGGAAGTGTAAGCTTTGGAGACAATAAGAAGGGTAAGATAGTCGGCTCATGTACTATTGGAGGTAACCCAACTATTGAGTCAGTCTCCTTAGTTAAAGGTCTCAAATACAATCTGCTGAGTGTAGCTCAGCTTTGCAAGAGCGGCAGAAAGGTTGTATTTGATGATACTCAGTGTCAAATAATCGAGGGAAAAACAAACGAATTGATTTTAACTGCCCCTCATATGGACAATGATACATGCTGAGTTTAGAAAAACAGTTTTCTAAAAATATATGCTTAGTGTCTAAAGAGGATAACTCCTGGCTATGGCATAGAAGACTTGGTCATGTAAGCATGGACCTTCTTGCCAAATTAGCTAGAAAGCAACTAGTTGAGGGATTACCCAAACTTAAATTTGAAAAAGATCAATTGTGTAATGCTTGTCAGCAAGGTAAACAAACTAAGAAGTCATTTCAAAGTAAAAATATTGTCTCAACCAAGAGACCATTGGAATTACTACACTTGGATATTTTCGGACCTATCCAGCCACTCAGCTTGGG
This sequence comes from Euphorbia lathyris, assembly GCF_963576675.1. NCBI lineage: Eukaryota > Viridiplantae > Streptophyta > Magnoliopsida > Malpighiales > Euphorbiaceae > Euphorbia > Euphorbia lathyris. Next base: position 26,557,308 of record NC_088916.1, read on the forward strand.
AGGTAAAAAATTTTCCTTAGTCATTGTAGACGATTTCTCTCGGTACACTTGGATCATCTTGCTGAGCAGCAAGGATGAAACATTTGAGATGTTCACCACATTGATTAAAAAGCTTGAAAATGACAAAGACCTAAGAGTAGCTCATATTAGAAGTGACAATGGTGGAGAATTCAAAAACCAACAGTTTGATGAATTCGTGAAACCAGTGGTATCGACCATAATTTCTCTGCTCCTAGAACACCTCAACAAAATGGGGTTGTTGAAAGGAAGAACAAAACAATTGTCGAAATAGCTAGGACAATGCTGAGTGAAAATAGGCTTCCAAAGTATTTCTGGGGTGAAGCTTTCCACACAGCATGCTACATTCTAAATAGGGCTTTAGTTAGACCTATTCTTAAGAAAACCCCATATGAACTTTGGAAAGGACGAAAGCCCAACATTGGCTATTTTCGTGCCTTTGGGTGTAAATGTTTTATACTCAACACAAAAGATAATCTTGCAAAATTTGATGCCAAAGCTGACGAAGCGATCTTTTTAGGGTACTCAACTAACAGCAAAGCATATAGCGTATATAATAAACGAACTCAGGTTGTAGAAGAGTCTGTCCATGTTGAGTTCGATGAAGCTGACCCTGCAGGAAAGTCAACTCAGCTCACTGAAGATGAATCAAGCTCAGCTTCCGCTGATCAAAATGGAGCCTCTGAGTCATCAATACAAGGGATGACCAAAGGTAAGCAAGAAATTGAAATAACCTTTGCTGACCAATCTATTCCTGCAGAGATTGTAGAAACACCTGTTCCAAACAACTCAACATTACCCAAAGAAATAAAAATTCCAAGAGGACACTCGGAGAAGTCCATTCTTGATGCTGCTGACAACAAACTGATGATAAGAGATCAGCTTAGGAAGTATCTCAGCAATGTTGCCTTCGTCTCAGTGCATGAGCCAAAGAATTTTGCTGATGCTGAGCACGATGAATATTGGATCAATGCTATGCAAGAAGAGCTTGATCAATTCACAAGAAATGAGGTATGAGATTTAGTACCTAAACCTAGGAATCAAAAGACCATAGGAACTAAGTGGGTCTTTAGAAATAAACTAGATGAGCTAGGCAACGTAGTCAGAAATAAAGCCCGACTTGTAGCCCAAGGCTATAGTCAACAAGAGGGCATTGACTGCGGTGAAACCTTTGCACCCGTTGCTAGGTTAGAAGCTATATGTATACTGTGTGCCTATGCAAGTTTTATGAACTTTAAATTATATCAAATGGATGTTAAGAGTGCATTTCTTAATGGTTTTATAAACGAAGAGGTGTATGTTAGTCAGCCTCCAGGGTTTGAAGATCCGAAATTTCCAAACCACGTTTATAAACTCAAAAAGGCCCTATACGGCCTAAAGCAAGCTCCAAGAGCTTGGTATGAGAGGTTGACCAACTTCCTACTGACCAGGAACTATGTCAGAGGCAAAGCTGACACAACCTTGTTTATTAAGAAAAAGGGTAAAAATACCCTACTTGCACAAATTTACGTAGATGATATAATTTTTGGTGCTACTGATGATTCTATGTGCAAAGAATTTAGCAAACAGATGCAAACTGAGTTTGAAATGTCTATGATGGGCGAACTCAACTTCTTCCTTGGACTTCAAATCAAGCAAGGTAAGAATGACATCTTCATAAGTCAGTCCAAGTACGCCAAAGAAATGTTAAAGAATTTTGATATGGAAGAATGTAAACCCATATCAACCCCAATGGGTACTGACATGGTCCTTTGTGCTGACGAAAAAGGTAAGTCAGTAGACAACAAGCTATATCGAGGTATGATAGGCTCTCTACTCTATCTTACTGCCAGTAGACCTGATATTCAGTACTCAGTATGTTATTGCGCAAGATATCAAGCTGACCCCAGGGAATCTCACTTAATAGCTGTAAAAAGAATTTTCAGATATTTACAGAGCTCAGTTAATGCAGGTTTATGGTATCCAAATACAAGTGACTTCACACTGATTGGATATACTGATGCTGACTATGGATGAGATAAGCTAGAACAAAAAAAACACTTCAGGAGGATGTCAATTCCTAGGAAGCTGTCTGGTTTCGTGGTTTAGTAAAAAGCAGTCATCAGTAGCCCTGTCAACTGAAGCTGAGTACGTTGCTGCTGGAAGCTGTGTGGCCCAAGTCCTATGGATTAAGCAACAACTTGAGGATTATGGCGTCAAAACAGAAACAATAGAATTCAAATGTGACAACAAGAGTGCCATTGACTTATCCAAGAATCAAATCCAACACAGTAGGATGAAGCATGTCAGCATAAGACACCACTTCATCAGAGATCATGTACTCAAGGGTGAGATCAAGCTGACCTGCGTATCAACAAATGAACAGCTTGCGGATATCTTTACGAAGCCCTTAGCTCGTGAGCAATTTAACATACTAAGGGAAGCTATCAGTATATCTAATCCTCTTCAATAAATTCTATGTGCTAAATTGAATGTTGAGTGATTACCATGCTGAGTGATTTGTGATAATTTAGTAACTGTTGCATGTTGAGTTAAGAATGACATGAAATCACCCTAAGCTGAGTAGACATACATGCTGAGTGATTTTTTCCTAAGCTGAGTTACTAAGTCCACAAACAACTATCCTACGTAAAACTGACTACTCAGAATCACAAACGGTTGATATTCTTCATGCTGAGTAAAAACCATTTAAAACATTAAATGCTAGCATGCGCATTAATAGCCACCTAGGATAACGTAAGCAATAATGAGAAAACTCATGCGCCGAACGTGTCATAAATGCCAGAATCTCTGTTGGTTGATAATCTCGAGGTTAAACGGCTAGTTCAACGAATAGGATCAATTAGCACCTCTATAAATAGTGGAAGTATTCTCACTTATCACTCTTTACACTCGAAATCCTTGGTATTCAAATCTTTCTCTCTGAATCCCAGAATCCTATCAAAGAATTCGTAATCATGGCAAAACCCCAAAATCCTTCCGGTGTCGGAAATAACGATGACCACACCGATGAAAACCCTAAGTCTCCTCCTCAACAAGGTCAGCATGACCTAACTCCAAACAAAAACCCCAAAACCGACCTAGCAACCTCTTCAAAGAAAAAGAAGAAGGACAAGTAGCCGAATGAGAAGTTCTTCGTCAAGGTGTACCCAAGCGTCAAGAATCATGAGGTTCTTAGATGTAGATGGTTCTCCCCAAGCTTCATAACACATGAGCAACCATTTTGTGAATGGATTGCGAAAAACGAATGGACTGGACTCTTTTCTCTGCTGGAAGAACCTACCCTAGGTTAGTACGTGAATTCTACTCCAACCTCTGTGTTGATGGAAGTGATGCTGACCATCTAGTCACTCACGTTAAAGGTAATAAGCTCACCATTACCCTTTCCTATCTCGCAACCTTGCTAAACCTTCCAAACACCGGAAAGGAATTCAGGACCACTAAGGAAAAGCTTGACCACACAGCCACTTTCTGTAAACCTGCGGGACACAAAGGGGAAATACCCAGCGCGTGCATGGGGAAAAACCAAAAAATGGCGCACTATATACTAACCAACTTCATCTTCCCAAAATTCAACGCAGCATCATCCGCTTCAAACTTCGAGCAGTGCTTCATTTGGCATATGCTGACCTACAACCCCCTCAACATGCCTGTATTTCTGGCAGGAGCACTCCAACAGAGTACTATCAAGCTCAGGCTGGGTTATCTTATTACCCGAATCCTTGAAGATCACCAAATTGACTTGATAAATGAAACAGAAACGGTGGGAACTGAAATTACGGCTGCATTGTTGTTTGGGTTAGTATACAACCAACCTATCAAGCCCAAGAAGGGAAAAGGGGTTATAGAGGCAGCTCAGGGGGAAGCTGAGGGGGAAGCTCAAGAGGAAGATGATGCTGAGCTACCTCAAGAAGAAAATATCGATGTAGCCGAAGCTGCTGTCCAAACCAAGCGAGAAAAGAAACGCAAGGCAATCCAAACCAGCTCAAAGGATGTTGATGTTGTCCCGAAGAAAATTCAGGTTGTCTCTAAGGGCAAAAAAATTGATGCTGACCAAGGTAAGTCAGCAGAGAAAAGAAAGAGGCAAGATGAGCCTGAGGAGCTAGAAAGTGAGGAAACCCCTCTGAAGAAGAAGAAGAAAACTGCTGATCTGAGTCCAGTTGAAGCTGTTCCTCTTGGATTTGCGGTTCCTGATGATTCTCACTTTATCAGAAGCTAAGAGATTGACCTTGAGCAAACTCCTACTGATCAAGAAGTAGAAGAACTAAGCAGTGATGAAGATCAGCATAATACTGATGAGGATATTGAGCAATATCAAGAAGCTCATACTGAGCATGAACAAACAGGGAGCAAGTTGACAGTCCTGCCGTACAGGATGAGATAGGTGAAGCTGAGCTCCCAGAGCAAGAAATGGTCATGGAAGGGCTCGACACTGATCTCGGAATAGAATCATCTCCTGATTCCATTCCTGCTGACCCATCACCTCCAAAGACCAGAAAGTTAAGAAGGCTTAAGAAGAAGGCCTACAAATCTCCAGCTATTGACCTCCTGGATGATTCGCCTCCGAGGGATAAAATCATGGATCTTACAACTACTCACTTTAAGTTCTTCTCATCACATCTTGAGCCCTCCATATAGGAAAACCAAGCCTCTGTTACTCATACCGAGCAACACGCCAAGACTCCAGAAAATCCAAACCAAGCCGAGCAAGAACTCGAAGTCCTAGCTGCTCAAGGAGACAAGCAAGCTAAGGAAAATCCTACTCAACCTGAGGTGCCTCTTCCTGCACCAACTCAAGTCCATATTGAGCAGGTAACTATCTTTGCCGATCCACCTCCTTCCCATCCTATTTTGCAGAACATTGAGCAGTCAGCTCCTGCTGCTCATCCACATCAAAGTCCAGCTGCTGACCATACTGGCACTTCTACTAAAGGACATCACCAAACACCTCCATATCAAAGTCCAAGTGCTACTACAATTCCGGCCACTGAGGTAAATCCTGAGGCACAATTTGCCTATCTCCATGCAACTGAGTCCGGACGTCGCATCATTAACTCGGCTCAACATCTTCTCCAGGATTTAAATAACTCTCATGCCGATACTGCTGGGTCCGCAAATGCTGAATCACAAGAGTTTTCTTCTGTCACTCAGCTTCTCAATGAGATCAAGAATCTCAAAGATTTAGTAAGTGTCATGACCTCAGTCCAAACCCAGCAACCCAAGCAAGAATCCTTTGTCAAGCTAACTGAGCTGATATTAATGATAGTGAATCACATGAATTCACTTCAAGGACAGATCAATGCCTTACCTACCATCAACACGGGCTATGCTACCTCTGCTGAGTTAGATCATTGCTTTACCAAGTTGTCTTCTGAGCTGACTGGTACTCGTGATCTTCTCTCTTCATCTTCCGAATGCACGATGGATGAAATTAGTGAAGCTGTCCGTTTTCTGAATCTGAGCAAAGAGGAGATGGAAACTGATGTGGTCAAAACCAATACTATCCTTCAGACTACTCAGAGCTTATTTAGACATGTGCGTCACACAAATGCCCAGCGTGACATTTACGACAAGGATGTGCTTAAAATGTACCATCAATCGTATGCCCAGCTAGCAGAAGCAATATCTTGGCTAACTAAGTCACAGGAATACATGCTCAGCATGATCAGCTCAACTATTCGCGTCCCTGGTGCAGTTCTAGATGATGGAGTCCCAGTACTTGATGGGTTATTTGAAAGCACAAAGTGCCCCAAAGCCTATCCAGTCAAGCTGACTCGTGTTGCTCTTAATGATACCTTCATCCCTCCTCCGCATGATGGTGGCAAAACGGGGGAGAAAAGACAAGCTGATGGAACTCAGCAAGACACAGGTGAAGCTTCAGGCAGTAAGCAGCGGAAAGAAAAAGGCAAAGGAAAATTGTATCAAGCTGCTCATCAAGCATAAGTTAATAGGAAGCAATAGCTTAGTCACTTAGGACTTAGCTTACCCTGTATTTATGCTTGATGACTCAAATATATGTTAAGTATCCTTTCATTCAATTTGACTTAACTATATACGATGTTTATTAATTTATGATATATGCTGACCTGTCTAAAAATTGAACAAACAAATAACTTCAAATTAAAAATACTCAGTACACACTAACTCTGATACCAAAACTATTCATTATATCAAACTGAGTAAACATTGAACTCTTCTGAAAATTGACCTAGGTTCATCTGAAGTGAATCTTAGAAAGTCTAGGATTGAACTAAGTCAGTATAAAACATGAATTCTCTAATTACTCAGAAAGCTTAGAGTTAAGTTAAGACAATATATGCAATCCTTATGGGGGAGTAATTTTAGAAGAATAAAATGTAATTCAATCATGGGGAACTTCAATACTGAGTTCCATAAATTAAATATTTTGCCAACATCAAAATGGGGGAGTTTGTTGAAACACCTTTCCACAAGATTTTGATTTGACAAAATCATTTAAGTTTAATCCATGATTAAGAGACAATTAAATTTAAGTTCTTTGATTTAATTGTACTAATCCGTTTGTTCAATATTGAGTATAAATATGAATGCAAAAAGAAATAAAGATTAAGACAGGACAAAGTCAGCATGAGAACACAACACAAGCTGAGTGAAGAGCAACTCAGCATAAGAGAAGATAAGCCATCTTCAGAACAACAACTTCAGAATAAAGCATGATCAAAGAAGCTGAGTGAAACGAAGCTCAGCACAGAAGAAGTCTGCTCCAAGAAATAGATTCTATAGAACGAAGCTGACCATGGAAGCTGAGTGGAAAAAGAACTCAGTATGAGTATTGGTGAAAATCAAAGATAATGATTATCGAAGTGAAGCTGAGTGATCTTCAAGACAGCTTGAATGATCCGTTAGCTAAAAGACAAATTCGACAACTGTCTGCACCAATAATAGAAGCCTTGAATTACGCAAAAGCCAAATTCCAAGATGCATGGGTCAACTGTTCGATGCTATAAGATAAACTGCCGTAAGAAGACAAAGTCTGTAGGAAGAAGACAAGTCTGACGTCTGAAGAATTCAGAAGACAGGATTGGCCTTCACATCTGAAGCTGACCAGAAGTTTGTCCCCCAAAAGAGCCGTTTTGGACTCAACGAACAAATCAATTACAAATGATTTGTTCCTCACATTTCAACTATAAAAGGGACAAAGATATCATTTGGAAGATTGCCGATTCACAGAAAATTACAAGTGAGAAAGATACAAATTAAAAGCACTCAAAAACAAGAAAGAAAACTTACACCAACCTTCTATTCTTTGTGTAAATGCTAGATTGATTGTCTGTAATCATCTAAAGTGTTATTTATCTTAAAAGGAACAAGTTTGTGATCAATTGTAATATTGAGAGTGTGTATGCTGAGTACTTGGTATTAAGTACTTAGTGGTAGAGAAATCTAAGTGCTGGGTTGTAGCGCTTAGTAGGAGTTGAGTAGACGAATAGAGGAAGGTACTCTTGCATATTCAACTGCCTGTAATTGGTTTGTGCTCTACCTTTAAAGAGCTCAGTATTGGATTCTAAAAGCCCGGAGGATTCTGGGGACTGGACGTAGGCGGAGAGGCCGAACCAGGATAAGTGATACTGAGTAATTTCTAACTCTCTTAAATATATATATATGAATATGTTGCTTGTTATATTTACTCAGCATATAAACTGGTTGAAGCTGACACTGAGTAAATTGGAGTGCTGGGTTGGAAGCTGACCACAAAAGTGTCAATTCCCAACTCTCAAGTGAAACAGTCTTAGTCAGCATCTGACTAAAGCTGTCTTACATTAAGATCGGCCAAGCTGACCAAAGCTGAGTTAATAAACTCACCAAAATTATTAAGTCAGCAAGATTAATTAGCGAAAAAGTTATATTAGTTCCTAACCCCCCCCATTGGAACTAATCACACGGGACCAACACTTATTAGGTCCAAAAAGCTCATTTTATGAACTTTTTCAATTAGCTTATTGTTCCATCTCTTTTTATGGATATTTTTACTCCTAATTAATATTCTTTAATCCCAAACAAATGCTTTACAATGTCCTTATTTGTCATTTTACACAAACATCTATTAGCAATCAGCTAAGTTTTACCAAATAAGTTCATACAATCCGCTAGTTAAATCCGCTAACAAAAAAGGTAATCAGTTAACATCTTATGTAATCAGCTATCAACTACTCTGTGCGTTCCACAATACATGTCTTTTAAGGTTAATGCACACTAATTAAGAAATGCAATTAATTTTAAGTAAAAAACTTTGTTACCTTTGTATTAATTGCATTCACTAGTAACTTTATCTATTCCCAAAGCAAAAAGTCAACTTAAATAGGGGTATACAGTAAAACCTCTATAAATTAATAATGTTGGGATCATGGAATTTTATTAATTTAGAGAGTTATTAATTAATCGATAAATTAATAATTATTAATTTATAGAGTGATTTTAATTTTTTTTAAAATAAAGTTTACTAATTTAAATAAAGTTTTTATCTAAAATCAATGAATAAATAAGATTAAATGTGCATTATATAAGTTAATTGAACTTGTAAGTTCATTGTATTTATGTTAAAAATATTCAATGTATCATAGTTAATGAATTACTATATAAATTTATACGGAATGTTGTTTCAAATCATACCAAAAATAGACTTTTTATGAATCTGTCACAACCAATTTAGAGGAAGCAACCACTGAAGACATTCATAAACTTGAGGGAATGATTGGTCAGCTTGGTTACCGCAATCAATGAATGTCAATCAAATATTGGATTATCTAGGCGAAAACAATGAATGCTCAAGTTTAGAAGAAATTTTGTCGAGAAACCAATCACAAGAAAGGAAACAACTATAGCATCATCAACTCTTTACAAAAAAAAAAAATTACAATTTGACAAGGATACACCGAAACTTTTGAATGCACTGAGAATAGTTAGAGATGAAATTCAACTAGATTTAAATTTCAAGAAAAAACAAAATACTATAGATTTATATTTTTGCTAAATTATCCTAAGTATGTATATCTATATATATTTCACATATGTATTTGAGAAATTATTAATTTATAGAGGTAATAATACAATGTATTTATAAAGGTTTGCTCCAGAAAATTATTATCTTATTAATTTATTAAAATCAAGGTTATCAAACCCGGCCCGGCCGGTTCAACCGGGTTGAACCGGACCCGGTAGGTATTCCGGTCCGGAAGTGGCCATTTTATTACATCTTAGAAAACCGGTGACCCGACCGGTTGAACCAGCGACCCGAAAACCCGATCACGGTTTTTACGGTCCAAACGGTTCAATGTTTGTACTGTAACTTTTTAAAAAATAAATAAAAAATTTAGAGTTCAATTAAAATTAACTAATCCAATTAAGAAAAAATTAACTTAAATTTCATTTAAAAAAATAATTTTCAAATTATTATTAACGTAGTACTGAAATATTTGTTAATGGTTTGATATTCATGCTTTCATTTGATTATCAATAAGTCTCTGTCGATGATTGATTTTTGTTTGTTCACAAAGAATAAACCATTAAATTAAATCATGCTTGAATTCAATCATGCTTGATGGATATGTAGTAAAAAAATATTAATAATATATGTACTGAAATCAAGTTATATTACTATTTAATTTTATATTATATATCATAATATAAAATTTATAATCAATCAAGTTAAGTTTTTGTTACATTTAGAATATGCAAGTTATAATTCGTCATGATAATTAAGTTATATATTAGGATATAAAATTCAAATTAACATTTTTATTGTGTTTGAAGGTGTAAATAAAATTAAAATTATTATTTTTTAAGATTATTTGAACCTCGGTTCAACCCTGGTTAAACCTTAAACCCTTCACCCTTTAGCTCTTCCGGTTCTTTGACCGGTCCGGTTTTGATAACCATGATTAAAATTGATCATTTTTTTAACTGGCCCAAGTCGGGACCAGAAGAAATTATTATTTTAAAGAGTTTATTAATTTATCGAGTATTAATTTATAAAGGTTTTACTGTATTTGGTAAAAGTGAATTAATGTGCATAGATTGAAGCAAAATGTCATGCATTGTGGAACAAAAAAACTTCTCTAGAAAGACATATATTGTGGAACGGAGGGAGTAATAGCTAACAACTAATTGTCAAACAAGGCCAATATATTACTTTTTGCTTTTTCATGAAATCAATGACTTCTCTAGAAAAATTGGATATCCTGTGACATGTCTCCTTATATTAGGATACAGTAAACCTCTATATAGGAATACACTTGGGACCAGACTATTTGTATAACAATTCGGAGGTTATTACTAAATAGAGTTTGGTAATAGAGGTTATTACCAAGTTGGGACCGAACTTTTTTATAACAAAACAGATATTATTCCTATATAGAGATTTTACTGTAACATATTCAATCTGAGCAACTATAAGCTTTTAATTGAATCTCTAAAAGATGCTTATTGATGAACATCTTTTGCATTTGCCAAAAATTGGCTTAGTTTATTGATTATATAAGTGATTTTAGGTCTACACTATGCAATTTTCTTATTAAGATGATACATGATATATAACAAACATTTTTTCCTGTCATTTGATAGTTTTTCGTGACAGTTTATCAAATTTCTGTCTTCTAATAACTTAAGTGCAAAAAATCTTAAATTAAGTGTGGTTTTATGATGACACATATCCATCATCTCATAAAAACCTGATTTTAACCAAAAAATTTCCATCATTTTCAGATAACACTTCTGAAATTGCACTTTCATTGTTGTGGTAATAAAAAGTACAATAAATAATCAAATGATCAATTAATTTATAAAATAAGTAAACAAACTATGATTTAGTTAATTTAAAATCTATATTAGAAATTACTAACCAAGAGAAAGCGGGACTCTGAGAAACAGAAAATAGGAAAAATATGTGTAGAGTTCACCAGCAAGAGGGAGGACTTCTTTTCTTTCCTTCCTTCTTAGTGTCCAGTTCAACAGTAAAACAAAAGAAATAGGGATAATGGACGAGAAACAGAAAGAGTGAGAGATGTAAGTTGTTTGAGGGTTGAAACTTGAAATTACAAAGCTGGATTCCAGCTTTTTAGTTTCTTTTGCCTGTTAAGGCCCATTATGGTGTTGTTTTGGCCTTATCACTGGAAAAAACTGAATTGAACTGAACTCAACTAAATGCTACTGAATTAAACTAAAATGAATTTATCTAAATTCTACTGAACTTAACTGAATTCTACTGAACTTAACCGAACTTAATAATAATGATAATATTAGACTTTAAAATAAATTTAATGATAATATTAGACATTAATAAGCTTATAATAATAATAACAATAATAAATAAAGATAGGGTAAAGTTCAAATAAAACCCCTGTGGTTTCACTAATTTTCAGATAAAGGACTGTGGTTTACTTTTTGTCAAAACAAGGATTGAGGTTTCAAACTTGGATTAATGCTATTAAAACCATCTTTAACGGCCTGAAAATGAAAATTTTCAAGAATTAAAGTTGTTCAATGTCATATTTTCTATGGAACTGCATTTTCGATTTTCGAAAATCATCTTTTTTGGAACTTTCTCTCTCTAAACATTAACTTTCTCTCTCTTTATCAAACATCATCTAAACAATCTCAAAATAAAAAAGTTGAAGAATTAAAGTTGCTTAAAATATTAGTAGTTCTTAAAATATGTCATTTTTGAAGTCGTCAAAGGTGATTTTAATACTATCAATTGAAAAAGTCCTTATTTTGTTAAAGTTAAAAACCTCAATCCTCGTTTTGACAAAAAGTAAACCACAGTCCTTTATCTGAAAATTAGTGAAACCACAGGGGTTTTATTTGAACTTTACCCATAAATATATTATTAAACCTAAATTGAATATCAAATAAAAGCTCGGCTCGATATAAGCCTAGAAAATTAAATAAAAATGATTTTAATTTAAACTAAAAATACAAATTACATACAAACACAAATTTACATACAATTTAAAATCTATTAAATTAAATACAAATAAAAAATTTCATATGAACACAAATTTACACACAAATACATATTTACATACAAATACAAATTTTCATATGAATACAAATTTTCATTCAAATACAAATTTACACACAAATAAAAATTTAGCAGTGCGGAATGGTATAGCGCAACGGATTTGGCAATCACGTCTAGCTGAGAATGAAGTGGGAACAGAGAATGAAAATGACGATGATGAAAAAGTTAACGAAGATGATTAAAAACAATAAATTATATATAAATAAGTATAATTATAATAAGGGTAAATTTCAAATAAAACCCCTGTGGTTTTACTAATTTTCAGATAAAGGACTGTGGTTTACTTTTTGTCAAAACGAGGATTGAGGTTTCGCACTTGGATTAATGCTATTAAAACCATCTTTAACGACCTGAAAATGAAAATTTTCAAGAATTAAAGTTGTTCAATGTCATATTTTTTATGGAACTACATTTTTGATTTTCGAAAATCATCTTTTTTAGAACTTTCTCTCTCTAAACATTAACTTTCTCTCTCTTTACCAAACATCATCTAAACAATCTCAAAATAAAAAAGTTGAAGAATTAAAGTTGTTTAGAATATTAGTAGTTCTTAAAATATGTCATTTGAAGTCGTCAAGGGTGATTTTAATAGTATCAATTGAAAAAGTCCTTATTTTGCTAAAGTTGAAAACCTCAATCCTCGTTTTGACAAAAAGTAAACTACAGTCCTTTATCTGAAGATTAGTGAAACCACCGGAGTTTTATTTAAAGTTTACCCTTATAATAAATAATAATAATAGTAAATTATATATATATTATAAACAATAATAATAAATTATATATAATAATAATTATTATAATAAATAACGATAAATTACTGAATGCTGAACTGAACTGATTATAATTATAATAATAAATAATAATAATAAAAATTATATATATTATAAACAATAATAATAAATTATATATAAATAATAATAACTATAATAAATAATGATAAATTACTGAATGCTGAACTGAATGCTGAACTGAACTGATTGCTACTGAACTGAACTGATTGATACTGCAATTAAGTAATAAAGAACATGGTATTAATAGACTAAACCATTTTGGTCCATGAAGGGTCTAAAATTTGGTCCCTTTTGAGCCAAATATTAATTGAGATAGCCTAGCCAATATAGGCTACCTATTTCTACAATGGTGCTAATTTAGCACCCCCAACCAAAATCTTTACTTATATGGGGTCCGGAGGGGCCTAGGCCCCATGTCTCTGCTCCTGATCACATCATATGTGCATGCTTCATAAGAATCTATCAGATTTCATGTAGCACATAAGTTATATTAATCTTATGAGTATCACATGTATAAAGTGAAAGTGTTTGAATAATACTAAATATATTCAACGAATAATCAAGAGTACAACATTGTATATATAATACATCTCTAGTGAGAAGTCCTAAATAGAAAAGAAAACAAATATAAGAGTGTTTAGGAAACCCACACAACCTTAATCCTCATAAGGATGGGAGTCTAAATCGAGACAATTATATCATACCCCCACAAGTTGAGCATGTGAAGAAACTATTATCAACTTGGATCGAAATTCTTAAAACCATCCATATGATAAATCCTTTGTCAAAACATCTGCAATTTTGCTCGCGGGGCACACATAACGCACACGAAGTCGTTTTCGAGCAACATAGTCCCGTACAAAATGAAACACAATTTCCAAATGTTCGCTATGTTAGTGGAAAATGGGATTCATAATAAGGTATGTAGCATTGCGATTATTACACTACAGGGTTGGAGAAGGGGCACCAAAACCAATTTGAAAGAGCCATTGTTCCAACCGTAACACTTTTAAAGAAATAGTAGCCAATATAGTATATCTGACCTTAGTAGATGACCGTGATGATGCATTGTTTATGTGAACACTAAGAAATCAGATTAGGTCCAAGGTAGATAGATAACCCAATTGTTGATTTCTAATCATCTAGCGAACGAGCTCAACTCGTATTAGAGTAAATTTGCTATTGAAGATTAGTTGAGCTATGGAAAAATTGAAAGCCATATGATGGCGTGCCTTTAAGGTAATAAAGTATGTATTTGACAACTACCCAATGAACATGTTTTAGGGTACTGACAAATTGAGAGACCTTGTTTACAGCCAGGGCAATATGAGGATGGGTAATGGTAAGATACTGAAGAGCCATTGTACAATGGCAAAAGAAAGAATCATTAAAAGGTTCACCAAGTAGATTATGCCAAATAAAGAAGAAGATGAGTTAAACAATGTTGAATAAAAAGGGAATTTGGAGTTCTTTCATCTTCGCTGCTGTTCAACAGATATGGGTCTTGTCATCTAACAAGTTTGGCTTTGTCTTGTTCTTTGACAAGTTTCTTCTTTTCTTTTCAATTCTTGCATCAAAAGTCCGTTTTCCATACGTGACATCATCAAGTAATCACTTTGGAGAATGCATTCTAGCTAAGATGGGGACTTTTCAAGAAAATCTCAGTCCTCAGCTAGCCGAGACCATGGCTATCAAAGAAGTTTTAAGTTGGATTAAGATGCATCGCCCCAGTGAGAAAATTCAAATTCAGTCCGATTGTCTCGTCATAGTCAAGACAATTCAAATGAAATTAGAAGGTCATTCGTATTTAATTGACATTATTTCTTATTATATTCATTTATTACGAGATTTAGAGTTGTGTTCTATCTCCTTTATTAAGCGTTCAACGAATTCAGTTGCGCATGCTCTAACAAAAGCGGTTAATTCTGTATATGTTCGAACTGCTTTTATAATTCAGTAACAATTCCCTTTATTGCAATGGAATTATTACAGTGACTATGAGGTCAACAACATAAATAAGATAGTAGAGTTTGATCGAATCATGACAAATAATACAACAAAAAAAAATTAGACTTAAAACCTCGAAAACTAAGCTTGAATAGCGCAAATATCAAACACTTATACCACATTCTGTGTTATTGCTTGAGGCCATAAATAAAGCGATATAACTAACGAACATGATCTATATAGTGAGGATTTATATGCTGTCGCACCCTGACAAAGATAACTAAATTAATTTGAATTGATGTGAAAAATGGGTATCTACACATGTGTTGGTGGTTGTTCCATGTATTTTTTCCACAAGGTGCCCATGTATATTGTTTATTAGAAGAATGGTTAGGTTGTTTTTTTTTTGAAATTGGTTAGGTTGTTGATATTAGCTAAGAGTATTTATATAATGATATTTGGTATTGCAAAAAGAAAATAGATCACAATATATGCATATGTTTTCTGAAACGAGAAAGTGGGCTTAGGTTTGTGAGGCCCATACTAGTGCTTCATTTTGGGCCTATTAGTCTATGGCCTTTCAGGGTTTGGCCCACTATTTCTTTTCTTATTATTATAACTGATTTTTCTTTGAAGTAAAAATTACAAAACTTAAAACCCAAAAATAATGATTCCGGAATTACAATTCCAACCTTTTACACCAAAAACGAAAGGTTAGATAAAACTCATTATGGTATAAAAGTATACAACATATAAATTGATTCTTTTAATGTTAAGAACTCCAAAACCTATATTGAATAATTCACACATGCCTTAGATTTTGGTGGAATTAATATTTTCTCAATTAAGATATTCACCCTAAGAAAATAACTGTAATAATAAAAAGAGTATAATGATAACATGAAAACAGTAAAGAATAAAACCTGACATAAGTACAAGTTATGTCTAATATTTATCTATAAAGACAAGAAATAAACTGCAAAGAGTAAAAAAAACCATTAAAGGTACCGCTAACATAAACAATAAATAGAACCTATACTGCTCGTTATTCCAATTTCGCAAAGAAGCAATTGTATTCATGACTTCTTCATTTAAACCATTCGGAATTTTCGGATCTGAATCTTTTCTTTTGCAATCCCGTAAATCTGATGTTCAACGAATAAGATTTACCATTTTCGCTCTTGCTAAACCAAAAAATGTTACAAATAAAAAGATGATGAACAACATATCAAACGGATTAAGAAATCCGACAAATATATGAAATCCAACAAGAAAAAAAACTTATCAAACAAAGAAAAAGAAACTAGAAAAACAGAAACGACGGATGAGGAAGAAGGAAAACAAGTCTCATTCTTCATCCTCAATTAGACAGCAACAAATCAGATCTATACTCAAAACAAATCAAGAAGATAGAAGAGATCTGGGTGGTTATAAAATTAAAAAAAAAACTTGAGAGGAAGACCAAATAGAGGAAGTTTCATACTTATGAAACATATATTTTTTGAAGCTCCAAATTCATAGAGAAGCACCTATATTCTAATATTTATCATTTAAACTTTTTCGAACCTTCAGATCTGAGTTATTTTTTTTGCAATCACGTAGATGTAGCGATCTACGGATAAGATCTACCATTTCTGCTCTTGCTAATTCATAAAACTAGTCGAAAACCCGTGCGATGCACGGAGTATGAAACTTTTATATAATTTAGATAAATAAATAAATTGACATATTTACTTTTAAATAATTTTATATCATGCTATGAAAAAAATTTATATTATGTATATTTGAAATTAATATATATTTTTTAATGATAATTCAAATTAAATTAATTTTAAAAATAATTGACTACTTTTTTTATAGAATTTTAACTAAAGATGAATGATTTATTTATTTTTACAAAATTCAATGATTTGTACTTTTTAGGAATTTTAATACGTTTTCATATTCCAAATATTCTGTGAAACAATAATAATAAAATAGAATATTAATTAAGAAATATATTAGAATATAATAAAAAATCAAAAATTGAATTAAACTATAATTAAAATTAAATATTATATTTACGATACAAAAGAATTACAATATAGGTTAAACAAAAATTGAATTAAACTACAATTAAAATTAAATATTATATCTACGATACAAAAGAATTATAATCTATGTTAAAATGGAAGCAACATCAATATATTATTCTATAAACTATTAAAATCAATACTTTTCTAATGTTGCATATGAAGAAACTTTATCAATTCAATATGTTACATATAAAAAAATAAAATTCGTAAGAATTAGTCACAAATTCATCTTGATGATAATTATTTTGGTTGATGGAATTTCATGATCACTAAGTATTCGAATTCAATTATTCATTCTGCTACAATAACCCAATATATCTAATTGAATCAGTTTAAGATGATGATTTCTCCTATTTTCATCTCGTAATATCTTATCAAGACATTCGATCAATTTGTTCTTCATTCTTTCACTATATAGAATATCAGCCATACTCGCAGATATCACTTATTTGACTTCATTAATATTTTCTAATAATTATATATTCTCAAATTTTATAAGTAAGAAAAACAAACAAAAGAATTGAAAAAAAAATGAAGGGACGAAAAAGATAATTAGGAGAGAACCATCTTCCTCTCGAGTTTTTTTTTTTTGAAAATAAGAGAGAATATCGAGATATAAGTGCATAAAGAGGAGAGTGAAAATATTTTTTGCCTATTAATTAAACATTTTATTTTTTCTTAATGAAGTATTAAGTCCATAAATTAATTTTAGTTAAATAGAATTAAATCGCAATTGTAGCCACTCGGTACAAAAAAAACGTTTTATAATTAATATGTGAAATTAATTATATTAATTAGAATCATTATGTTCAACATTTGAGAATTTGAAGAGATTCAAATAATAATATTTTCTTAATTAATATTTTTCAATAATTTGTTCTATGATCATATTTCATTTTCATCTGTTAAAAACTCTTGAAATACTAACAATTTTGTACGAACCATAATATAATAGTTAAAAATTATATAAGCCAATGTTGCAAAAGCAATTATCTTAATATCCATAATTAATGTACATTTTTAGGATTTTGAGCATCAAAATTTATTTTTGTTTACCTTGATTTTGAATTCGTATCTAGCATAATCCATATTCTTCAAGAATAAACATCTTATCAAGCGTATTAGACGCTTACAATCTCCTTGTCTAGAAAATTGGAAAAAAATATCTTCTTGATAATAATAATAATAATAATAATATAACATAATTTGTATTAAAATAAACTTCATTGTAAGTATAATATTCCAATATCTCTTTAATATTTTATTTAATATGTCTCAAACTTCAATGAACAACTATCGTGTGAAACTTTATATCTATTTGTACCAAAATGCATAAAAATAAAAAATACAATCCATATCAATTAGCTAAACTCAAACTAAAAAAATGAGTGGATTTCAACATGCTACGAATTAGAAAAATTAATCTAACTTCAATTAAAACTAAAAATTGAGTTCATAAATTGAGTTCATATAAAGCCGAAAATCTAAATTTTAGTTAAGAGTTAGCAATCGAAACGATAACACCTAAGAACATATACTAAAAAAGAATGCAAATTTACAAAATCTTTATTTTAGTCATTTTGAAAAAAAAAAGACAAATAAAAAAGAAAACATGGATAAGGTAGCGAGAGGTATGGAACCTGGGTAACGACAGAAATGAAATTTCATCTCTGAAAAATGAAACTATAACAACTATTGTTTAATAATAATAAAAAAAACAACAACACAATTGAGAACAAAAATAACTACAACATATGAAAAAAAATTGAATAATTACCTTGAGAAACATAAAAATTTCTTGTAATTTTTGACACTTTTGTGTTTTCCGGTTTTAGTTGTTCATGCATCTTCTATTTCTGTCGTATTTCTTCAATTGAAGCTATCAGTTTGGAAAAAAAAGACAAATAAAAAAGAAAACATGGATAAGATAGCGAGAGGTATAGAACCTGGGTAACAACAGAAATGAATCTGAAAGATGAAACTATAACAACTATTGTTTAATAAAAATAAAACAACAACATAATTGAGAACAAAATAACTACAACATATGAAAAAAATCGAATATTTACCTTCAGAAATATGATACTATCTATCGTGATCAATGAATATAATGGTGGAATACTATCTATCATGCTTTATATAGAAGTTTATTTGTGACTTTTGGATTTCCTTTGCTTTGTGTTTTTTCATCTTCCCGTAACTCTTGCTTTCTTTTATTATTTTAATTAATAGGCTAGTAATTATTTAATATATTATAAATATAAATTTGTTATTTTTAATTAATTAATATTTTTAATCTGCTTTTTCCTACGTTGACAACTCATCAAAAAGACCTCTAAAACACTTCTTCTCATTTCTCTCTACTTCCGTAATTATATATAGTATAGATGTTACAAACGAAAAGGTAATAAAATATTACAAACGAAAAAGTAATAAACAACAGATGTAATTCAACCGGATTAAGAGATCCAATAAAATATATGTAATCCAACTAAAATATTTATTGAATAAAGATAGAAAAATAAAAAACAAAACGATGCAGGAGGAAAAATAATCTTCTCCATCAAATAGAAAAATGGATAAATTACACTCATGGTCACTGAACTTTACATATTTTAATATTATGGCAATTGAATTTCAATTTTTAACGGTAGGACCACTGAATTTTACATTTTTTAACATCGGTGGCCACTCAACTTTAACTAACTCCTCAAAATGACCGTTAACGAACTCAAAGTGAAAATATTCAAGAATTAAAGTTGTTCAAAACGACATTTACCATGAAACCATATTTTTTTTTCTAAAATCACCTTTTTTGGAACTTTCTTTCTCTAAAAAATTGCTTTCTCTCTCCTAACCAAACAACATCTAAATGACCTCAAAACGAAAATTTTCAAGAATTAAAGTTCCTTCGAATATCACTAACTCTTCAAACTTTTTATTTTGAGACTGTCAACGGTCATTTTGAGGCGTTGAGTGGCCACTGGTGTTAAAAAGTGTAAAGTTGAGTGACCACACCGTTGAGAATTGAAATTCAGTGGCCACAATGTTAAAATGGATAAAGTTCAGTGGCCATGGGTGTAATTTACCCGAAGATCAATTGATGAATTTGGTGAAAATAGGAACCTGGAAAATTGAAGAGAAGAAGAAGCTGTTTATGAATCAAATGCGATTTCTGAAACAAAAATAAAACTTACTGTGCTTGTTTCAGATTTTATTATTATATACTCCATCTGTTTCATATTACATGTCTTTCTAGAGATTTTTTTTTTGTTTCATAACATTTTAATATGATCAATACACTTTAAATGACTTTCTTTCTGATTTTGGAAGACAATTGTTAATAAGCGACGAAATCTATCTTGAAAAAACTGCTAATACATACTTCAAATTTATCTACTGATTCGAGTTGAAGTGTTTCAAACACTTTCACATATTTTCATTTAATTTCTATTACTTCAAATTTAATATTTTTTTATGATTTTTTTTTAAATATTTCTATGTTCTATTTTCGTTTGGATTAATTCACTCAATAAATAGGATTAAACCTTTGTTTGGGGTTTAAATAATAAATTATTATAAGGTTGGGTTGGGTTGAAATTTATTTTCAAGGAAGGGGCTGTTTTTCAACCATGGTTGAGAAATGTCACCATTCCGGCATACCTGACGCCGGAATGGTTACTGTTTTAATGGGTAGTGGCTTCAAGCCACTACCCAAATAAATATATATTAATATTTTTTTAAATTATTAACATATATTTTTTAATTTATTATGTTATAAAAATAAAAATATATATAAATTATAGTAATGTGGATTAAATTTATATTTTATAAAATTTTGATTAAAATTTAAATTTGATCCTGCTTAGAAACGTTAGTGTTAAATTTGCACAATTTCATATGTTAGGATTAAATCTGCATTTCGCTTGAAATGTTAAGGTTAAATATTTAGTGCATTACTGACAAAAAAAAATTAGTGCATTAACAACACAGTAAAATATCTTATATAATTTCCAGCGAAGTGCAGATTTAGCCATAACAGTCGAAACTGTCTTTTCAAATTTTCGGTAGTGTATGCTTAGAAACGTTAGGGTTAAATTTACACAATTTCATATGTTATGATGAAATCTGCACTCGCCTGAAACGTTAAGGTTAAATATATAGTGCATTAATAACACAGTGAAATATTTTAGACAATTTCAAAAAAAAATTGTGATTAATTTATATGTGTCAGATTTAGTTTTTTAAAACCGTGTAAAATATTTTAGATGGTGTTATTAATATAGTTAAAAAAAATGTATGAAAATGCTTCAATTTATCGTCAAACTGGTTTAGAAGGTCCAGTGTGGCTAAATAACAGTCAAACAAGTCTTTTCAAATTTTTGGTATCGTATTGTTAAAATTGATATTGCTTGGAAACGTTAGTGCTAAATTTGCACAATTTAATATGTTAGGGTTAAATCTGCACTTCGCTTGAAACTGTTTAATACACTAAATATTTTTTTTATCAACAGGGCTCTAAATATTTAACCTTAACGTTTCAAGCGAAGTGTAGATTTAACCTAACATATGAAATTGTGCAAATTTAACCCTAATGTTTTCAAATAAGATTAAATATAAATTTTAACCAAAATTTTATAAAACATAAATTTAATCTATATCAATATAATTTTATTTTTATTTTTATAATATAATAAATTAAAAAAATTAGAAATTATATATACATTAATAATTTAAAAACAAATATATATTAATATATATTTGTATGGGTAGTGGCGTAGCCACTACCCATTTGTTTTAAACAATCTCATTACGGCGCCAGAGGCGCCGTAATGAACAAAATATTTAAAAAAAAAATAAAAAGTTAACTCTGGTTGGGAAAACAGCCCCTCCTGGAGAAATTTTTCCCAACCAGACCTAATAGAGTAATTTTTTAACAAAAACTACCCTAAAGAAGAGATTAATCCCAATAAATAAGCAAAGCCGCTCAATAATTGCTACTCTGTTAATCTCAAGCGAAAGTAATCCTAGCCAACATCAGGTACTCATTTTTTGATTTCAATGCTATGAATTTCGATGTTTTTAATGATTTAAATTCAACGTTATTAGGAGTATTATCGTTAGAATCAGGATCGGTTCCAGTATTTTAAAGGTCCTAAATGAAAAAAAGAGATAAGAAGTTTTTAATAAAAAAATGTACTTAAAAGTTTAAAATAAAAATTTGAACATATTTTAGACTTAAAATATCATATTATTTGATCATTTTCTAGGTATGAATGAGTATCATAACCACATTTAAAAAAATTACTATATATACAGTAAAAAACAATTTGAGCTCCTTTTGTCTCAGACCCCAGGCGGTTGCACTCCTGGCCTATGCTGAGGACCGATCCTAGCACTTGGCAGCTCCCATTCTCCATTTTTTTACAAATTTAAATCTAATATATACTCCCTCCGTCCCACGAATATAGACGTAAAAGTGTCTGCACACTGAACAAGAAAAATTAGTTAATTTTATTGAAATAATACATATTGTTCTATTTTGACTAATTTACCCTTCTCTTCTTGTAACTCTACATACTCCTATATTAATAACATATTGTAATCCCAATATATAAACCTTATTTATATATAAATTTTTTTTTTTGCTCCAATAGAATGTTTTGTACGTATATCTATATATATTGAAAGAATATGTGATTAAATGCATGTTAACATAAAGTCAAGGTTAATAGTTATTGTATTTAATTTTAATGTCTTGGAAATGTAAATTTTCAATATCAAAATTATTACTCATTTTTCTTCAAAAAAAAAAATTATTACTCATTTTATTTAAACTTCATAATTAAGGGTATATTAGTAAATTAACAAGCTAAAATTAGTTTTATGTCTATTTTATGGGACATCAAAAAGGTGAATTTGTGCCTATATTCATGGGAACGGAGGGAGTATGAAATATAATTAATTTTTGACTCAACAAAAAGAACCAATTGAAAATGAAACTTTTTGGCAATTTGCAAAGAACGAAACAATTAATTAATATATTATTGTTAGATTATGTACAAATTTATCTCTATGGTTATTAGGTGAAAATTGATCTAACCTTTATATACAAAACAATCTAATTTCAAGCCTCGTTAATGAAAGATGAGTTTTTGTTTCACGTTCAATTTTATGTTCTAGCTATGCTGCAGCCACTAGCATTCTGACCATCCAATAAGACTTTTATGTTATCGAAAAAAACCCATCATCTGTTAATGACATTAAAATAGTATTGTCCGGTAAATTTAGCTTTAAAATTATAGCATTTGTAATCAAGTGTTGAATTTGCTTTCCCCAATAACCATATAGCTGAATTTGTACCGCATTCCTATTAATGTTAAGAGAAAAGTTGTAAAATAAATTTGAAACACCTTATTATGTTATTGCTGTTAAGAGACGATCACTAACAAAAAATGAAACAATTTGTATTATTGTATTATAAATTGAAATTAATTTTAAATTTTGTAAAGAAAAAATTAAGTTTTTTTAGATCAGAGGCCCTCCTAACCAGGAGGTCCTAGGCGGCCACCTATACAGTCTTCCCGTAGGAGCCTCCCCTGGTTAGAATACAGAAGAAGTTGAAAGGGTTTCGAAGGAGTGGCTGTTTGTATTGATTACATGACTAGAATAGAGTAATTAGTGCCAAACTAATTAATAAGAATAAAATAGAAAAAAAAAAGTATTTAGAAAACTAAACTTGTAATATGAAGAACGATAACTAGGTCCAAGTCCTATAAATATTGCGTTATACACAGGGACGGTCCTCCGGCCATCGGTTCCGCCCTTAAGTATACCGTTAGTTTTATTTCGTGTAGCCCCCTATTATTGATATATATTTAACCTATGCAGTATTGTTTCAATAGTTTAAAGTGATCAAGTTGGTTAAGAGTTTTGTTTTAAGGTGAGAGGTCATGGGTTCAAACCACACCAAACTCTTTTACCGAAAATTTGCCATACAGATCCTCCATATTAACCAGGTCGGGATTAAACAAATTTGCATCTTTTTTTGTATATTCTTATATAAATACAATTAAATAAAAATATCCGAAAATAATAAACACAATCCCCTAAAAACATGCAACATTATTTTAAAGTGAATTATAATAAATCAAACAATCAAACTAATAATGAAAAAAAATAACATTTTTTTTTTGTTTTGATTGCCGTCCAAGTGGCCAAAAAAATGAATGGAGACTAAAAAACACCCAATAGACTTATTAGGCAGAGAAAACTGGAATAAATTCTCGATTTTAAACGTCTAAACGGAATCTAAACAGTGTAAGCGGGCTTATTCTTGAACAATGCTTTTCATCCTTTCAATTTAACACATATGTCTTATATAGAAGTTTAGGCATATTTAATTCAATAGCTTACACCTTTGGAATTGATCTAAAAAAGTTATTGACACGCTCAGAATAGAAAAAAAAGCAGAAACATGATGATATATAGAATGTTTAGAGGGAAAATGTACATGCTAAAATCACACCAAAACAAAATTAATGGGAATCGAATTACAAACAATATATAGATGAAAGAAGCCACTAAAACTATATATATAGCCTAGAGTTATGATTGAGACATCAAATGGAGCCGCCGGAATTAATTAATCTCTGGTCCCTTCCCACCGCTTACTGGTGGCCTTGCCGGTGCTCCTTTAAGAAGTGGCTCATCCTCCTACATTTTATATAACCATTTTATTACCATTCCATAAATAACTAACTACTCCCTCTATTCTATTATATACCAATATAAGTCATTTATATTTCACCTTTTTAAAGATATCAATAAGATTAAAGTGGTATTTATTAAAACTTAAAATTAAATAATTTTAAGTATTGATTATCATAAGTGCTAAAAGTATTAAATGATATAACTGTTTGATAAATATAAAAAATAAATAATAAATTTAAAACAATTAGTTAATAATGTTGTATTTAAAATTTTAAATTAAGTTTTTTTGACTTATCAAAATGATTAATTTATCTCTAAATACTTCTCCCATAAATATTTACTTTTTTTAATCCTTAAATCTTAACTTTTTATATAAATTTTTTATTTATGGTTTAATTATGAATATTTGCATTAACAATAAACTTCTCTTTTACAGTAAATAAAAATAAATTTGAAAAAACGATATATACAAATGAACAAATCAAAAAAATCTAAAACGATAGTATATAATAGAAACGAAAGAAGTATTTATTAATTTAATTATGATAAAATAGATCTATATATATTGTATTAACTTAAAATCCAAGAGTGTGCAGAAATATTGAAAACATATAAGTATAAAAACTATTTGAGAGTCTTCCTAGCTTAGCTTCTTAGATCTAGAGAGAGAGAGAGAAAAACTTACAGTTTGTGTTTGGTCATGGTGATTTTGTCGTGGTGAAGAAGAAGAAGATGATGGATGATTTATTGAGTCGAAACCTAAACACTTGAGTAGAGCTTCAACGAGAAAGCATAAGCAACCATTACTATGGCAGATCTTTAGAATGACATTGCTGCCTTGTTGTTGTTTAGATGAATGATCCTCCTCCATATTTTTCTGTCAATTAATAAATTTTGAAGTCTGCCTTGTTCCTCTCTTTTAATGCTTCTTCTAATCGGTGTACCCTTTGCTCTTCTTAATTTCTCTCTCATTTTTAATGTTCTGTTTTTTTGAAAGTACCAAATTATCCAACATTTAATGTTTTCTTCCTCTTTTTTTTTTTTTTTTTGTTGATTTAGTATTTCTTTCATTAAAAAAAAATCATTGCTCATAACAATATTTTACTTCCTCTCTTTATTCTTTTTATATACACCCTGCCAGGGATGGAAACAGGGGCGGATCCGTTCCGCCACTGGTACCAACCACCATGATCATGAGTAATTTCAGCTCCTTTTGTCTTCATGAAATTTGAAGCTGTGGTGGTTCCGATCCTTTGTTTCTAAGAAATAATGATCGGATGCTTAATTAACATTTCAAAATTGGTCCAGATCCGATTAGGCCATCTCTAAATTCAAAATTCCAATTTTTTTTTACCTGTTAGGCCATTTCTAAATCCAAAAATCTTTTTTTTATGACATGTTTGGTCATCTTTAAATCTAAAATTCTATTTTTTTTTACTGTTAGACCCTCATTGAATCAAAATTTCTAATTTTTTAGCCTATTAGGTAGTCCCTAAATTCGATTTTTCTATTAGACACAATTTTTTTTATATGTTAAGAATCTTAAACACACTATTCGAAACGATGGCCGCTTGGACCGCCTAGGCCCCGCCTAGGCACTCGAAATCGAGAATCCGCCCTGATTTTCTATAATTAGTTCCTCTAGGCGTTTTATTGATTCCTAGGTGATTTTCAGCCGCCTGGGCTCCGCTTAGGCCGCCTCGACACCGCCTAGACCACCTAGGTACCACCTAAACGATAATTTTAATTGTGAATTTATTTTTTTGCTTTATTATAATTCATTTTAAAGTTGTTTTAATGATATTATTATTGAAATATTGATGTTTGCACAATTTTAAAGATATATGTTACAAATATACATGTTTTTGTATATTAAATAATTTTATATCATTATTTTTAGATAATATAATGCATATTTTAATTGTATTTATACAATAATTTGTCGATTAATGAATAAAAAGTACAAAAATATAAATCCGATTAATCCCCGATTAATCTTCAACTAATCCCCGATTAATCTTCGAGGGCCCTATCCGCCCGACTAGCGCCTAGCATTTTCTACAACCTTGCTTAAACATAATGTAGCTTAATTTTGAAAAGTTTTACATTGATACTTAAAAATTGGTTCTTGATCACTCCGATTATAACACGTATATGTACTAAAAAAATTTGAACAAGTTCAATTTAGCAAATTTTTTTTTTCACACCACGTGTAAAATCGGCTCCCTCAACCAAACAATTGTGTATCCGCTCTGCTATCAAAATATGACTCCTTTTATTTATGCAAGAATTAAGAAATATAAGTGGGTGTTTGATTGCTCATTTTCATGTTTCTATTTGCGTTTTTGTCTCAAAAGGGAGAGTTTTAGGTGTTTAGTTAGTAACCACCTATTTACCTTTTTACATATGAAAAATAGTTTTTTTTTTTATAAAAGCAAAGAATCCCTCATTTTTTGGAAAAATAGT